>NC_090450.1:301882290-302189376 GCF_031143425.1 Pleurodeles waltl | reverse complement strand
GTGTCTGTGTGTGCGTCAGTGTGTGCCTGGTTTTGTCAGTGTAAGCATCAGTGTGTGTGAATGGGTGAGTAACTGAGTCAATCTGTGTGCACTAGTGTTTTAGTGTATGCATCAGTGTGTGCCTGTGTGTATTGTGTGTGCCTGAATGTGTCAATTTATGTATCAGTGTGTGACTAGGTTTGTAAGTGTATGCATCAGTGTGCCCCTAGGTGTCAGTGAATGCAGTAGTGTGTGACTAACTTTGTAAGTGTATGCATCAGTGTGCCCCTGTGTTCCTTAATTTATGTATCAGTGTGTGCATGGGTGCATGAGGGTATGCATCAGTGTGTGCCTATGTGTGTTAGTGAATGTATAGGTGCGTAAGTGTTGAGATGGGGCCACTCACCTGAAAAGCAGGATGTCTGCAGGGGCGATAGTATGCCCCCTGACCTCCTGGAACACCTCTTGGCCTTTCCTGGAGGACACAGAAACCCGGACAGGTGTCCCAAAAGGAAAGGGGGAGTGGAAGAGAAAGAGACAAAACACTGGCACGTCTTGCCGGTCCAGCCAGTCACCCTGTATCTAAGGTGGGCAGGTCCTTATTGACAGAGTGATAGTAGAGTTAGTGCACTTAACTTCCTTGAAACTGAATCTCTCTTTCTGATATGGGCACGGGAGCGATAGAAGAACACCGGAATGCTACAGCACTTTTCTTGGATAATAATAACTGTTGGCACAATTACTAACACTGCATTACCAAAAACTCAAACTGAGTACCCTAACAATAAGTACTGCGAAACTAGGGCTGGCTTCACAGAGATTCACTGTTGCACATTACAATTAGAACTGTGGTTGCACTTATTATGCACAAGAAAGACAAACAAGGGCATTAATTATATCACGTATAACTTTTCTGCATGCATAAGGTCAAACTAAAAGGAACAAAAACAATCCAAGAAATACAAATGCCCACTCTGGGTTTAAACAGTTAGGGTGGCACAGTTTGATTTGGTTTCACTGTGTGTGTGAAAAACCCTTGAAAAGAAAATTCCTGAAACCTGAAACAAAGACATGAGTGACACAATTTAACTCCTAGGATTATGCTATTAGAGAAAGAAAAGTCATGTACATGCTCTTTTAAAATTGCACTGTCACTTTTTGTAGTACTTGAGCTCAAGCAGATTTCCTGAAGCACATTTAGGCAAGTAACTACAATAATAATGTAGAATGTTCAGAAATGCATTTGTCTCTTCAAGATAAGCACTCTGCCAAAATACGAGGTCTGAAATACACCAGCTGTTCTAGGAAAGCGCAGTGCTCATATAACAAACTCCCTGGAGAATACTAGTCACTTAGCTGCAGTCTTTTCCGGAGTGCTGGAGGAATGCATGGTGTCAGCTGGTACAGGAATGAAGAAAAGAATTGCCTCAAAAGTCCTGAATACGAGGATGACAGCAGGGGCTGGACTGCCAAATCAGATGCTGAGAGCAGGAAGCAAAACAAAGCCAAGCAGGGAGGCATGATTCACATTAGTATTTATAGGCAATCAGGAAAGCAGTTGAGTTTCCACATGTGGATGAGTCACCACACCCAATTAGAAGCACATGTCTACACCTGCTCACATTAGCAAACAAGCATTGGTAAAACAAGCATTGATAGAACCAATTGTGTAATGCAGCTCATTATGTTTACTTAGAAACATGAAGGTTTAACTAAGAACAGAGATATGATTTAACCCTAATCCCTGGAGATGCTGTCAGATAACGCAGGAGGCACCTTGGGGATTACTGACAGTCCTCCCCATCAAGGACTCTCTCAAAGGGCGGGGCTTGGAAGCGTGCAGGAGATGGAATTTTTTAGTAAGACATGGAGCATGAACTGTGGATGCAGGTTCCCAGGAATTATCCTCAGGCCCATAGCCTTTCTAAGCCAATAAATCGTGTAGAACACCACAGACACACCTGGAGTCAAGAAGTTTGGCCACTTCAAATTCCCATTGCCCGTGTCCTTTTACCGGGGGAGGTGGTGGGGCATCGCATGTATAAGGGGAATAGGGACGGAGTAACGACACATGAAACACAAGGTGTACCTTGAAACTACCTGGCAATGTCAGTTCTACTACCATAGGATTGCTTATTTTGGCAATAGGAAAGGTGCCTAGAAATTGGGGGTTTAATTTTCTGGATCCGGCAAGATGGAGATTTTTTGATGAGAGCCACACATGAGCTCCTCTCTGACAAGAGGGAGCAGGTCTCCTTCTTTTGTCTGCTTGTTTTTTTTACTTGAGCTTTTTAGAGTTTTAAATGGTGTTGAACTTGTTTTTGAATCTCCTATAACTCTTTATGGTGTTTCTGTACTGATGGGATTCTTGTGGATGTTTGGAACCAAGTTATAGGTAGCATTCTTGGGTGCAGACCAAACAAACAGTAAAATGTGGATACTCCTGTAGCCATGTGGATGCTGTTGTTATATACAAATTCAACAAGAGGCAAAGCCTTATCCCAGTCACTATACCGTGTGTCAATGTAATATCTCAGGATTTGCTCCAGCGATTGGTTGGCACGTTCCGCTGCCCATCCGTTTGTGGATGATATGCAGAGGACAAGCGGACGTCCATACCGACAGAGAAACAGAAGCTACGCCAAAACCGTGATATAAATTGGAGGCCACAAATCAGAAACAATTGTGGTGGGCAACCCATTAAGCCATACAATGTGTTGGACAAACAAATCAGAGAGCTTGGAAGCCGTAGGGAGGCATTTTAATGAACAACATGAGCCATTTTAGTTAGGTAATCTACAACCACCCATAGGACAGTGCGTCCATTGGAAGCTAGGAGATCAGAAATAAAATCAATACTTATGGTATGCCATGGGGCCACTGGAATTGGCATGGGAAGTAACAATCCTGTGGCTGGAGTACGTGGGGTTTTAGTCCGAACACAGGTGGGACGAGTCTGGATGTAGCTTCTGAAATCATGCAGAAGTGTGGGCCACCAAAACCATCTTTGACAGAGATCTAACATCTTTTTCTCACCCAGGTGACCTGTGAGGACAGAATCATGTCCCCAATGTAACACTGTATCCATTAATTCTTTGGTAGGGATGTACAACTGATCAGAATGGTATAGGGAACCCTCTTTTTCATACACATCAGTTGAACATGAAACCTTGAGTTGGGCTACCCATATCTTCTCAAGGAACTCTTGGGAAGTGTACACAGCCACAGTTGTTTCTGGGGGAATAATGCTTCTGGCCTGTTCTTGCGCAACATCAGAGGAGAAACCCATCCTAAACAACGTGTCTGCCTTTTATTGTGTAGTACCAGGCCTATAGGTAATTACGAAGTCAAACTTGTTAAAGAATAGAAGCCAGCGTAATTGACGAGGTGTCAGGGCCTTGGTTGCTTGAAAAAACTGTAAATTAAGGTGATCTGTGTAAATAGTTATGGTCTGTCTAGCTCCTAGTAGGTGGTGATGCCATTCCTGGATGGCAAGCTTAATGGCCAGAAGTGACCGCTCTGCCACCGTGTAATTTTGTTCTGAGGGTAGCAATTTCTTTGAGATGTGAGCTTGTGGATGGAAATACCCAGACTCAGGATCTTGTTGGGACATGACACCACCTACTGCCATTTGGGAAGCATCTGCTTTCATGATAAATGGCTGAACCAGGTCAGGATGATGGAGAATGGGTGCTTCAGTGAATGTGTTTTTTAGATGATCGAAGGCTTTCTCAGCATCTGCATCCCAGAGGCACTTAACCCCCTTTCGTAGGAGACGAGTTATGGGAGATACCACGGTAGAAAAGTGGGGTATAAATCTCTGATAAAAATTTGCGAAGCCCAAAAAACTGTTGCACTTCCTTGATGGATATTAGGGCTACCCAATCCAGGATGGCCTGTACCTTGGACCTATCCATGGAAATTCCATCAGGAGTGATCACATATCCCAGGAATTCTACAGTTGTACCGTAAAAAACTCATTTTTCCAGCTTGGCGAAGAGATGATGCTCACAAAGCTATTGTAAAACTGCTCTTACATGCCCTATATGTTCCTCAGTGGAAGACAAATAAATCAAAATGTTGTCTATGTATATCACTACCAGATGTCCAGAAACTGCTACAGCACTTCATTGATGAAAAATTGAAATGCTGCAGGAGCGTTACACAACCCGAAGGGCATCACTGTGTACTCGAACTCATCCCCCTTCATCACTCGGATCACATGGTAGGCGTCCCGGAGGTCGAGTTTAGTATAAATGGTCGACTGATGTACCTGATCTAAAAGTACCGGGATCAACGGAAGTGGATACCAATTTTTTATGGTCACTTTGTTCGATAATCTATACAGGAGCGCAGCTTGCAATTCTTCTTGGGCACGAAGAACAAAGATGACGATACTGGTGACGTTGAATGACGAATGGAACCCTTAGCAAATAGATCATCCAAGTAGTCTTGTAGGTATTGATTCTCAGGCTCAGAAAGAGCATACACCCTACTACATGGTAGCGTTGACCCTGGAATCAAGTCTACACCATAATCATATGACCTATGTGGCAGCAGCTGGGTGGCCTTCTGTTTACTAAAGACATCATGGAAGTCTTTATACGATGCAGGCATGGCCAGTGTGTCATCCGGCTTGATAGCTGTAATATGCGTGGACCCACAATGCAAGGGTGTCACTAGTAATGGTTTGTATTGGTAACAGGAGTGCCAGCAATGTTTAGAGTCTAATGTCACTGTACTTGCTGCACACTCAATTTTGGGATTGTGTAACTGAAGCAAGGGTATGCCCAAAATGGCTCCAAATACTGGGGTATCTATGAGGTCAAACTGAATTTGTTCTGTATGGTTGTTTGCACAAAGCATGGACAAAGGTGTGGTTTGATAAACGATAAGCCCGAAGGACAACTCTGAGCCATCCACGCTCTGAATGGTTCAGGGACGTCTTTTCTGACAGTCTTAATATTTAGGGTTTTAGCCAAACCTGAGTCTAAAAAGTTTCTGGTAGCCCAAGAATCAAGCAATATGGGGATGACCTTACGAACCTGAGGGGACAACTCTAAAGTCACAATAAGAGATAAATGTTGAGGTACTGGACTGGTGGTATTAGCCAGAAGATGTGAGACCATATTGAAAGAAGCGCTCAATAAAATGGTCTTAGAAGTTATGAAGCCAGTTAGTTTTCCGCATGGCAGGAAGAGAGAATTCAGACCCTTTTGCCGCTCCGATTGCTTTCTTTGGAGCAGTGGGCTTGTTAAGGCATTTCTGAGCAAAATGCCCTGCCTTACCGCAGTATAGACACAGTTTAAATTTTTTCCTACGTTCTTTCTCTTCCTTAGATAGTGGGCCCCGCACACTGCCAATCTGCATGGGCTAAAGTGTATCGTGAGTGGGAGTGGTGGACTCCTTTTTCTCAGTTTTGAGCACCACTAAGCGTATGTCACCCTGGAATTTGTCTCCTTCACGTTCACTCAAGCAGTGATCCAATTGTACCACCAGGTCAATGAACTCAGAAAACTCTGTAGGAGGTTCCACGATTTGGGCTAGAACATCCTTGGGATCGTCCAGAAGGCCACGATAGAAGAGGGAGGTCCTCTTCTCCTCAGGCCACTCAGTCTCTGCCAGCAACCAATTGAAAGAGGTGACATAGCCCACTAGATCCTTGTTTCCCTGGTGCAAATTCAGCAACTCTTTATCACTGGCTTGCACAAAGAGGTGTTTGGTGAACAATTTCCGCAAGGCTTCCTTGAACCGCTTGAAATCATACAGTATAGGGTCATTGCGCTTCACCAGTGGAATAGACCAATTAGTTGCATTGCCTCCCAAAAAAGAGATAATAAAAGCCACCTTTGCAGCATCTTTGGGGAATGCTGATGCCCAACAAAAAAACTGTAGCTGGCACTGATTTAGAAATTTTTTGAAATTGGTACTATCTCCCAAAAAACTTTCTGGAGGAGCTAAGGGCACAGGGGTTGGTGTTGTGACTATTACCTGCATGGGTTGTGCGGTGGAAGTTGTTGGGTCTGAATTGGGTCTAGGAACAGGATTAGACAGGTCAAACCGAGGGGCCTGTAGTACTGAAGATCTTTGTTTTAGTTTGACTCCTCCCCAGGGGGTGTCATGTGGTTTATACCGCTGTAGTTCAGTGTGCAACTCCAGGTTCTCTTGCTTTAAGGAAAGAACTTCCTTCTGTAATCCTCCTAGGGCCCTAGTTAAATCTAATAAAGATGGAGCATCCTGATCAGCTGGTGAAGCCTGTGCTAAACCTTTGAAATTACCCATTGAGGAATCCATTGCCCAGGCAGCCCTGTATGTTGTGGCCTGGCATTATGTCGAGACGGGCCACTCACCTGAAAAGCAGGATGTCTGCAGGGGGAATGGTATGCCCCGACCTATTTGAACACCTCTCAGCACTTCCTGGTGGACACAGAAGACCCGGCAGGTGTCCCAAAAGGAAAGGGGAAGTGGAAGAGAAAGAGACAAAACACTGCCAGGTCTTGCTGGTCCAGCCAGGCACCCTGTATCTTGTGGGGGCAGGTCATTGTTGACAAAGTGATAGTAGTGTTAGTGCACTCAACTTCCTTGAAACTGAATCTCTCTTTCTGATATGGGCACGGGAGCAGTAGAAATACACTGGGATGCTTCAGCACTTTTCTTGGATAATAATAACTGTTGGCACAATTACTAACACTGCATTACCAAAAACCCAAACTGAATACCATCACAATAAGTACTGCGACACTGCGATAGCGGTATTTTGGAGAAAGGTACTGCCAACAGGCTGGCGGTACCTTTCTCCAAAATATGACATTGGCAGTTTGGCTCAAGCCAAATCGCCAATGTATCACTCCATCCGCCAGGGTAGTAACAGCTGCCAGGCTGGAGAATTCTGTCTCCAGCCAGGCTGCCGTCACTGTCCCACCCGCTGGATTATAACCCCACCTACCGCCATGGTTTTCGTGGCAATCTTACCGCCATGAAAACCATGGTGGTAGCACTATCAGTGCTAGAGAATTCCTTCCCTGACACTGATAGGGGTCTTCCCTGACCCCTCACCAGACTCCTCCCCCAACCTGCCCCTCCCCCTCTCGACCCCCAACATAAACACACATTCACGCACCAACATACACATGCATACACACACTCATATCCACATTCCCCAAGCTTGCATACATTCATTCACACACACATCCACACACACTGACATACATTCTAGCACACACGCATTCACACCACACAACATACACGCACACTCACACCCATTCATGCACACACGCATTACACACGCTACACATCTGCATGCACGCACACAATCACACACACATACCCACACATGCACACAACACCCCTCACCCCCTCCACTGTCAGAGCAGCTGACTTACCTGCTTGCAGGGGGTCCTCCAGCAGGAGACAGGATGCGAAGCTGCTGCCAGCAGAACACTGCCAGGCCGTATCATAGATCATGATACAGTCTACAGCGGTCTACTGGCGCACCTTACCACTGTTCGCAGCCATGACCGTAGCCGGAATTCCGGCAGCCGACTGGCAGAATCCTGGCTACGGTTATAATATGGCGGACGGTAGGTAGCCGTGGTGACAGTGTTTTGGCAGCCATCGCCACGGTGGTAGGCGGTCATTACCGCCAATGTCTTAATGAGGGCCTATGTCATTACCCTTAGCTACTCTACTTAGGTACCTAATTATGGGGACAAATGAAAACACCACATCGTAGTTGGAGTAGAAATACTGATTGTACTCCTGGTTATAGAATCTTGTTACTAACAGGCTACAACTTATCCAATAAGTGAGGGGTAAACTATGACAAGTAACTCCTTCTTCGACTAAACAATTCTTCGCATCCATCATCCCAACATACTCACTAAATAAACAATAGAAGACATTAGAAGAAAGTTCCCCTTGAACACTACCTACGTGCAAATACTTGTCATCTAACCTAAACTTTTCTCTTGTTGACAATACAGTAGTTGTCTCTAAAGCTGAAGTATGGCTGGCTTTACTCTTGTCAAGAACAGTCATACCCACAATCAATATCACAAACAATATCACACACACAATTGCCAAACCACTACTCATGTATTTACAGCACCTGTTATTCCTACCCTGCTGGCTAACATTACTCATGATCTGTAAAGAATCAGAAAGCAGAAGAGAAATATTTAGAAACTATGCAGCAAAAATAAAAAATAAAAAATCTTCAATCGTCTCTTAGCAGTTATTGACCACCCTCAGTCTCATTTCCAGGTTTCTTTGTCAAAAATCGGTTTTGCAGCTGGTCAAAATCAGGTTTTTCAAAAGTCAAATCAGGTTGTCAAAGTTTTTTTCAGGTTACTTTCAACAGTTTCTTTCTTTTTGCACTTTTCACAATTTCTTTGTTTCAACAATTCAAGTTCATTGATTTCCTTCAAATGCCAAAATATTGACCAGGAATGTCTTGATCAAAACAAAAAGACAAAAACTCTTTTTGCCATTCACTTGTAGTTGCATATGCCCATTCAGGACCTGTGTACCTTCGGCTTGCTATTCTCTTTGTTTTCAACTTTCGATCTCCATTTAATTCTCCTTCACTCAGGTCTTCTCTCCTTGTTGTATCTACCTCTTCCTCAATTGGTGTGAAAACAACTACTTACTTTCTCTTTGCTTGTGACTCCGGCTACTTGCCTCCTTTCAGTGGACCCTAGGTCAATGCTCTTTTCAGTGTTGAACTTGAAACTTATTCTTGCTCCGCAGGATTTTCTCTTGACGGACCTGCAACTGGTTCAGGAGGCATCAGATCACATTGACTTTGATCCACCTCAACTCCTTCCACCTCGGGGTCTGGCAATTGCTCTGTTTGTCTCTCAAAATCATCTACTTCTGGGAGAGCCCTCCTCTGACTAGACTCTCCTGCTGTCTCAATTGAGATTGACTCACTGTCACCATCCTGCATGTCTTCTCATTTGTCTCTTACAGGAGTCACTGAACTGTCCTCAACTTGCTCAGATCCGGCCTCAGTTCTTCCCTCTTCTCCTTCCGGCTGTGAGGCTTGTCTGGTCATTGTTAGTACTCTCAAGAACTTCTCTTCATTGTCCAAAGGAATGCCACCTTTTTTGTGTGCCTTGCGTGGATCCAGTTCGGCACTCCAGCTCATTTTACAGGTGTGGTAATAACCAGAACTACCTGGAAAAAGGGCCTTTCCAACAAAGCTCCAAACACGTCTTCCTCAGGTGTTTTCAGGCCACCATCCAGTCACACGCCCTCCTGGTATGTCTTTGATTTTAGATCGGTGGCCAAGTGGTGGCTTTCACCTGCTGAGAGAAAGAGCGAACCACATCAGCCAGACCTTTGCAGTAGTCCAACACCATATCATCTGTAATGTTCAAAAGCACATTTTCAGGAACCGCTGGCAACCTTATTGCTCTGCTGTAGGAGGCTGGCCTGGTTTGTAGTGGGTACCTTGGGTACTTACACCTTACACCAGGTCCAGTTATCCCTTGTTAGTGAATGTAGTAGTGTTCTAGCAGCTTAGGCTGATAGAGGTGGCTACAGCAGAGCAGCTTAGGCTGAACTAGGAGACAGGCAAAGCTCATTCAATACCACTTATAGTTACACACTACTTATGCACAAGTAAAGACAATACACAGTGTTACCAAAAATGAAGATATTTATTTTGGTGACACAGTACCAAAAATTTCTTAGAGACAATACTCCTTCTGGAGGTAAGTATTATATTATACACAATATATACACTAGACACCAAAATTAGACAAGTAAATACTCATAGAGCAATGCAAACAGTAGGAAATCCTATAGAATGCAATGGGAGGAAATAGGTCTAGGGGCAACACAAACCATATACTATAAAAGTGGAATGTGAATCACAAATTTCCCCCTAGACAAGTGTAATGTGTGCAGAATCACTGGGAGAGTAAGAATGCAGTAAAGGTAAGTAAATTGCCCCACCCCAGAGCCCAGAAAAGCAGGAGTAAAGTACTGCAAGTTTCCTCAGGACACACTACATCTCGTTTTTGGGATTTTGCAGCTGCCAACTAAGGGGGTCATTCTGACCCTGGCGGTCAGTGTTAAAGCGGCGGCCAACCCGCCAATAGACTGGCGGGCTAAAAATATGAATTCTGACCCTGGCGGGAAAATCAACAGTGATCTCAACACAAAGCCTATAAATCTGCTTCCCAATTTCCAAACCACCTGCTTATAGCAGAAAATCCATTTCCAATCCCTTTCCATGCACCAGTCAATTCCAGCTCCTTCGAATCCTTTGTCAATCCAGAAATATTCTGGATTTACTTCTGTAAATCCTTATTTTTATCCGGACTATAGGTACAACATTGATGGACCTTCAGCATCAGAGAGACTTCGCCCTATTTCATAAGCAACAAGTCTAGCACAAGCCGATTTTGCAAAACAATAGATTTTATTGCTAACAGCTCAGTGTTCACCAACAACAATGAATTTGCAGTGCTAGTACCTAATTTATCCAATATTGGGAGCAATTTACCAATCTTAGGGGGTCATTCTGACCCTGGCGGTCGATGATAAAGCGGCGGCCAACCCGCCAACAGGCTGGCGGTCCAAAAAGTGGAATTCTGACCCTGGCGGGAACCGCCAACACAGCCCGCCACTTTAACACTCCGACCGCCACGGCGGGACACACAAACAGCACGGCGGTCACCGCCAACAGGCAGGCGGCAGACAATGTACCGCCCACCCTATCACGACCCACCAATCCGCCACCTTTTCCGGGGCGGCAGCCCCGCCGATAAAAACACGGCGGAAACAGGCATCTCCAATGGAAAACGCTTACCTCGACACACTCCACGCGGAATCGGAACAGCATGGAACCCGAACGCCACATCCTCCCAGCCATTGCCTTCCTGCTCTTCTTCCAGGATCACAAACCTCGCCGCAGACGACAACGGTGAGTACTGCACCTATGACACAGGGGAGGGGGGAGGAGGAAAGGTTACGGGCACACACATACGCCACCCACCCCCACCCTCACCCCCACCGAAATACCTACACACCTATGCAGATAAAAAAGTCAGAGTGACACCCCCAACCCCCCCCCCAAAAACAAAGACAAAAGGCAATGAATGTAAAAGTAGAACCATATTATTGCAACAATAAAGTATAGCGACCATAGCAATATATGAAGAATGAATCGACATCTAGAACTCTATCCATACCAGTAGCAAAAGTCCGGCCCAGTCATTCAAAGTCCAAATGTCCGTGGGCCAATGTGCAGAAACACATGGGCAAAGCCCACACACGAGATCGAGTCCATTGGAGAGAACACTGCTGGGGCATCACTAAAATAAAAAGACAGGCACCTCAGGGGGAAGGGAAGGGGGGGCACCTCAGCCACATGAGTGAACGACGCCAGATCCACAAAGGGCCTCCATGCCCACTGTGGCATCCTGGGGATTGCAAAGCCACAGTCTCACAAGTCTCTACAGTGGGTGGATTGCCCACTGTGCCATCCTGGGGAGTGCAAAGCACAGTCTCACAAGTCTCTACAGTGGGTGGATTGCCCACTGTGCCATCCTGGGGAGTGCAAAGCCACAGTCTCACAAGTCTCTACAGTGGGTGGATTGCCCACTGTGCCATCCTGGGGAGTGCAAAGCCACAGTCCATCAGGTGGATTACAGAGACCACTGGTCATGGAGGAGGCATGGTGGGCAGAGTGCGTCGTGAAGGCCTGCCTGACACAGAACCGGGACTGCCAATGGGCCAGCGGTGCTTGACAGGAAGGGCCCAGCGGAGCGGTGCTTGACAGGAAGGGCCCAGCGGAGCAGTTCAGAGACGGCGGTGCACAGCGGAGCGGTGCTTGAGATGAAGGGCCCAGCGGAGCGGTGCTTGACAGGAAGGGCCCAGCGGAGCAGTTCAGAGACGGCGGTGCCCAGCGGAGCGGTGCTTGAGATGAAGGGCCCAGCAGAGCGGTGCTTGACAGAAAGGGCACAGCGGAGCGGTGCTTGACAGGAAGGGCCCAGCGGAGCGGTGCTTGAGATGAAGGGCCCAGCGGAGCGGTGCTTGACAGGAAGGGCCCAGCGGAGCGGTGCTTGAGATGAAGGGCCCAGCGGAGCGGTGCTTGAGATGAAGGGCCCAGCGGAGCGGTGCTTGACAGGAAGGGCCCAGCGGAGCGGTGCTTGACAGGAAGGGCCCAGCGGAGCGGTGCTTGAGATGAAGGGCCCAGCGGAGCGGTGCTTGACAGAAAGGGCCCAGCGGTGCTTGACAGGAAGGGCCCAGCGGAGCGGTGCTTGAGATGAAGGGCCCAGCGGAGCGGTGCTTGACAGGAAGGGCCCAGCGGAGCAGTTCAGAGACGGCGGTGCCCAGCGGAGCGGTGCTTGAGATGAAGGGCCCAGCGGAGCGGTGCTTGACAGGAAGGGCCCAGTTCAGCGGTGCTTCTCAGGGCGGGCCCTGTTCAGCGGTGCTTCTCACGGCGGGCCCTGTTCAGCGGTGCTTCTCACGGCGGGGCCCTGTTCAGCGGTGCTTCTCACGGCGGGCCCCTGTTCAGCGGTTCTGGTCACGGCGGGGCCCTGTTCAGCGGTGCTTCTCACGGCGGGGCCCTATTCAGCGGTGCCTGTCTTGTGCTTCCAGTGAACCACACCTGGCCAATACTTGCCGCTCAGTCTGCATCGGACCTTTCCGTTGCGGGCCCTCCTGTGATGGAGTCATGGGGCCCTGGCTCTCCTTCAATACCCCCGGAATGGGGCTGGAGGGGCCCTCATGGCCAGGTCGGCTGCTCCCTGCCTTTTGCTCCTTGCTGCCCTTGCCCTCCTTGGCAGACTGTCCGTGGCCCTTGGCTCCCTTACCCGATGTGGCAGGTGACGGTGCAAGGCTACCCTCCTTGGGGGCAGGCGTATCAGGCCTGTCGCGCCTGCCCTTCAGTTTTTTGGTCCTCTTCCCGGGGGGGGGGGGGGGGGGCTGGCTGTGCCTTTGCTGCTGGACGATGTCCCAGCCCAAGGAAAGGGCAGACTCCAAAAACAAGGCACAACGTTCTTTGGAGTTGCTGGGCTGGTGGTGGCTGAGGTGTTTGTGGAACTCTTAAGGGATGGAGGGGGTGGGTCAGGTGAGGAAAAGAGGTCCACTTTAGCGAGGAAAGTTTTCTTTGGAGCCATGGGAAGGGTGGCTGGAGTGGGTATGGGAGTGGAGGAAGAGGATGTGGTTGTAGGAGAGTCAATTGTGCTGTCTTTGGGTGCAGGTGCTTGGGCAGGAGGCTGACGTGAGGTGGATGGCTGTTGTTTGGGTGCCTGCCTGCGTTTGTGTGGTTGGGAAGCGGGGGTGACAGACACACTGGGAGAGGACACAGGGGACGTGTACATGGCAGTGGGGGTGGTGACTGCACGTGTGCGGACTGGTGTGGAGGGTGTGCTGGTGATGGGTGCAATGGCTGATGGTGGTGTGCTTGCAGGTGTGTGTGGAGACGTCACAGGGAGGGAGGAGGGAGACGAGGAGGTGGGGGACACAGAGGAGGTAGTGGCTGTTCGCATGTCTGCATCTGGATGTTGCTTGGGTGAATGCTTGTGTGTCCTGTGGTGCTTATGTCTGGATGAGCTGCCCTTGGGTGTTGAGGTGTGTGCAGGCTGGTCTGTAGGTGTGGATGGGATAGGCAGAGGAACAGGGGAGTGGGACTGGGTGGAGGGAGTCAGAAGAGGGAGGCTGGAGACAGGGACAATCGCTGCCGTCAGTGCTGAGGCCAGAGCGTTGAACGATCGTTGATGGGCAGCCTGACCCGAATGAAGGCCCTCCAGGTATGCTTTGCTTTGATGCACCTCCCTCTCCACACCCTGGATGGCATTCAAAAGGGTAGACTGCCCAACAATGATGGTCCTCAGGAGGTCAATGACCTCCTCACTGAGGGCAGCAGGGGTGACTGGGGCAGGGCCTGAGGTGCCTGGGGCGAAGGAGATGGCCGGCTTCCTGGCCTTGCGGGCACGGGCCGAAGGCCGAGGGGCTGCTGGGAGGGCGGAGCTGGTGCGCTGGGTGGCGGCTGTACCTGTAGGATCGGTGGGCACGGATGTTGCCGCCACCGCAAGGGAGCTCCCTTCTGAGGACGTGTCGGTGCCGCTGCCGTCTCCACGGGTCCCCGTGGTGGAGCCCCCCTCGCTCCGTCTCACTGGGCATGTCGGAGTCCGTTGCATGGCCCTCCGGGGCCATGTGAGATGCAGCTCCCTCGATGCCACTTCTCCTCCGCCTGATGATGCTAATGCACACATTCACAGTAAAACAAAGAAAATGGGGGGGGTGGAAAACATAAAGACAAGTTGAGTGCATGCATTGGGGACACCGTTGGCGGAGAGGACAGACACAGAAGCCCCCTGCACTACGCTGCGCACTTGGGGTACACTACTCATTCACTTGGACATGCCCTACAAGCCTATGGGCGACAACTGCCCACACAGTATACACTGGTCCATGAATCGTGTTACTAGGCACCCTACAGAGGTGGGGGGCGGGGGCACAGGACCATGCTTCACGGACGGGCCTATCCTACAGAAATCGCCTTGGCCTAGGGATACCCACAGCCCTCCTCCCCCACCCAGGCACCTCCACTGCGCGCAAAATAGCTGAATGTGCTGGTACTCACCCCCTTGTGTCTGCTGTGATGTCCTCAAGCGCCCATCTAAATCTTGGTAGGCCACCGCCAGGATCCGGGACATCAGGGGGGTCAAGGTACGACTGGCACCCCTCCTAGGTTGGGAGGCCATCCCCAGCAGAGGCTCCGCGGTCTTCCTGCTCCCGCGGCGGATGTCCTCCCACCTCTTGCGGCAGTGGGTGCCCCTTCTGGTGTGGACCCCCAGGGCCCAGACGTCCTTGGCGATGGCACGCCAAATGTCAATCTTCTGATGGGCGCTGACCTATGTGACATGTACAGGGGGGAAGAGAAACATCATCACTTTTCTGCATGCTCGATGTGAGTGGCCCCCCCTCCCCAACCTTGCCATGTGGCACATGCTCTCATCTGTCGTGCCATGCATTGGTCATTCGCAGCCCTCCCCTCCATCGTACATCCTCCCCACTCAGCCCAGGCATTGGGCACTATGCATTGCCCCTCGTGTACTCACCTGTTGGTCTGGAGGCCCGTAGAGTAGCGCATACTGGGGGAGGACCCCGTCCACGAGATTCTCCAATTCCTTGGAACTGAAGGCGGGGGCCCTTTCCCCAGTCGCAGCAGCCATTGTCACTTCCAGACCGAGGTCACAGCAGCACTTGCAGTATAGGTCCTCTCCTGTGGATGCTCAGGTCTCGTGTGATCAAGCCGAGAGAAAATGGCGGTTACGGCCGCGGCGGTGCGTGCCGCGGCGGTGCGTGCCACGGCGGTGCGTGCCGCGGCGGTGCGTACCGCGGCGGTGCGTGCCGCGGCGGTGCGTACCGCGGCGGTGCGTACCGCGACCGCCGGCGCTCAGCGCCATTGGCTCCTGAAACCCATAGGGTTCAATGTTGTCCAATACGGCTTTGCGCCACGGACTGCGACCGCCTACCGCCACGGTGTGCCACGCTTGCGCAATGACCTCACTTCACATTGTCACACTTCACAGGTCAGGCAGCCGCCATTTCAAGGGCCCACATGGCTTCATTCCTACTGCGTCACACATACCTAGGCCTTGCACCGACAATCATACTAGCCATTTAATCCCGAGAGATTCGTGTACTGTGCATGCTGTGGGCACTTACCTGTGGGTTGCTTGACTCTGTGCTCCATGTTGTCCTTCCTAGGCATCGTCCGCTGGGACTTGCGAGGAAACGGAGGAATCTTCCCGTGTACAGACCGCTGGTGGACCTGTCGACAATGGAAGAAAGACACGTCATACTCACCTACAGACTCAACCGTGCCACTATACAGGAACTGTGTGCCCAGCTGGAGCCAGACCTGATGTCACCCATCCGCCAACCCACAGGGATTCCGCCTCTAGTGCCGGTGCTGTCAGTACTGCATTTTTTGGCAAGTGGATCATTTCAAACTACCGTGGCCATTTCATCTGGGATGTCTCAGCCTATGTTTTCAAAGGTGTTGTCCAGAGTGTTGGCTGCCCTAATGAAATACATGCGGAGCTACATCATTTTCCCTGAGGTGGGTGACTTGCCTACAGTGAAGGGTGATTTCTATGCCCTTGGACACATTCTCAATATCATTGGTGCCATTGATGGTACCCATGTGGCTTCGGTTCCCCCAAAAGACGAGGAGCAGGTATACAGGAACCGTAAAAATTATCATTCGATGAATGTCCAGGTGGTCTGTTTGGCTGACCAGTACATCTCCCATTTAAATGCCAAGTTCCCAGGGTCAGTGCATGACGCGTACATCATGCGAAATAGCAGCATCCCTTATGTGATGGAACTGCTACAGAGACACCGTGTGTGGTTAATTGGTGACTCTGGTTACCCAAACCTGCCTTGGCTATTGACCCCAGTAAGGAATCCCAGGACCAGGGCAGAGGAACGGTACAATGAGGCCCATGGGCGTACTAGGAGGGTGATTGAGCGGACCTTCGGCCTCCTGAAGGCCAGGTTTAGGTGCCTGCATATGACTGGTGGATCCCTAATGTACTCACCAAGGAAGGTGTGTCATATCATCGTGGCCTGCTGCATGCTTCACAACCTGGCTTTGCGACGCCAGGTGCCTTTCCTGCAGGAGGATGGTCCAGATGGTGGTGTTGTGGCCGCTGTGGAGCCTGCGGAGAGTGAAGAGGAGGAAGACAAAGAGGACGACACAGACAACAGGGACAGAGTGATACTGCAGTATTTCCAGTGACACACAGGTAAGAATCTACTCCTGCATTGTATTATATCTGTAACTGTAGTGGCTTTCTACTGTCTGACCTTTCACCCCAATGTATGGTAACTCAGTTGTGTATATCACTTCCTATTTCAGTGATCTGATCCCCACGGAGTGCCCTCTGTTTTTTTTCACCATGGACTACCGCTGTGTGACACTGGTATGTTGTCATCACAATGTAACTAGAAATGTTTTGTTGGTTATATCGAATACATTTGGTTTAAATAAATAGATAGCAGAATCCAGTTGGTTAATGTGCAATAATTGGGTTTATTGAAGTTTAAAAAAAGGTGTATAGTTCAAACAGGGTGATGATGGAGGCATGTCCATGGCAGTGTCCAGACTGTCGTTCCTACAGGTCCATTGTCCATATGCCTGTGGAAGGTGGAGCAGGGGCAGTTCAAGGTTGGACAGGGTAAACAAGTGGGACAGTGGGATGACATCCGGGGGTTTCCGTGCATGGCGGGGGTCTTGACATCCTACTCTGTCTTCTTCCTCGATCTCAGGCCTTTCTTGCGGGGTGGTTCTTGTTCTGCAGGGGGTGGGGTCCGGGAGGGCCGTTGCTGTTGTGTCGGGGCCTCCTGACCACTAGCGCCGGCGGAGGTGGTGGGCTGTTCTTCCTCCATGCTAGTGGCAGGGGCCCTTTGGGGGGCCACATGGTCCCGCAATGTGGTGACAATCAGGTTGAGTGCCACCACGATTGTACCCATTGCGGAACTGATGCTGCGCAGTTCTTCCCGGAACCCCATGTACTGGCCCTCCTGCATGGCCTGGATCTCCTGGAACCTGGCCAGGACCGTCGCCATCGTCTCTTGGGAGTGGTGGTACGCTCCCATGATGATGGTGAGGGCCTCTTGGACAGTGGGTTCCCTAGGCCTGTCCTCCCTCTGTCGCACAGCAGCCCTCCCAGTTCCTCTTTGTTCCTGGGCCTCTGTCCCCTGGACGGTGTGCCCACTACCAGTGCCCCCAGGTCCCTGTTGTTGTTGGGGTTGTGGGTTACCCTGGGTGCCCTGTACTGGTAGACACACCGCTGCTTGACCTGTCCTGGAGACAGAAGCATGGGCCCGCTGGGTGGGTGCTGTGCTGGTGTTTCCTGAGGGGGGTAGGTCTGCTGTGGCCTGTGGCTGACTGAGGGTAACCGACTGTCCAGAGGTCCCCGATGGTCCGGGCTGGTCATCAGGTTCTAGGTCGACAGAGCTGCTGTCATCACTGGGGGCCTGTTCTGGGGGTGGGATGGACAAATCTGGACCCTCCTGGCCGGTGTGTTGGCGTTCGGGCCCTGCAGGGGTAAAATAATATGGTTATTGCTTTTGTGTGTGCCGTGGCGTCCGATTTGTGGGTGCCCTTGTCCCCCAGTGCTTGCAGTCCCATGTGTGTGGAGTTGTGAGGGTGGTTTGTGGGGGGGGATGGGTATGTGCAGTGGTCATGCTTAGGTGATGGGTGTCCATGATTTGTGTTGGCATTCAGGGGTTTGGGGTGGGTTGGGTGGGTTGTGCTGGTGAGACATTAACCGGGAGTATGTGTGCTGGGGTGTTAGGGGTGAGGGTGGGGGTGTGGGTTGGCATGCTGGTGGTTGGGGGGGGTGAAGTAGTTGAGATTAGACTTACCAGAGTCCATTCCTCCGCCTACTCCAGCGAGGCCCTCAGGATGCAGGATGTTCAAGACCTCTTGCTCCCATGCTGTGAATTCGGGTTGAGTGGGTGGGGGTCCGCCGCCAGTCTTCTGCACAGCGATGTTGTGTCTTGACACCATCGACCGCACCTTCCCCCGTAGGTCGTTCCAGCGCTTTCGGATGTCTTCCCGATTTCTGGGATGCTGTCCCACAGCGTTGACCCTGTCGACGATCCTTTGCCATAGCTCCGCCTTCCTGGCTATTGTGGTGTGCTGCACCTGTGTGCCGAAGAGCTGGGGCTCTACCCTGATTATTTCCTCCACCATGACCCTGAGTTCTTGGTCCGTGAACCTGGGGTGTCTTTGGGGTGCCATGGGGTGGTGTGGATGAGGTGTGGGGTGGTGTTTGTGGTGATGAGTGTGGTGGTGTGTGGTGTTTTGTGCGTAGATGTGGTGTGGGTGATGATGTTGGATTCCTGTGTGTGTTGTGGTTTGCGTTCCCTGTGCTCTCTCTCTGTGTATTGCGCCTTGTCTCTGAATTTCGATTTGTGGGTGTTTGTGGGTGATGTGGGTGTGTGTTTTATATGGTGATGGGTGTGTGGGTGTGGTGTGTGTATGTGTATCAGGTGTGTGTATTTCGAGTTGTCCAATGTGGCTGTGTTTTGTAAATGTGTGTGTATTTTGACTGCGGCGGTGTGTACCGCCAATGGGATACCGCGGTTGAAAGACCGCCGCGTGGATTCGTGGGTCGTAATGGCATGGGCGTGTTTGTGTTGGCGTGACGGTGGAGGTTTGGTCATCTCCAGTTTATCGCTGACCGCTGATGAGGCGGCCTTCAATGGATGTCGGGTTTTTGGCGGTTTGGCAGTTGTGGGTCAGAATGACCGTGGCGGTTTACCGCGGCCGTGGCGGTATGATGGCAGTCTTCTGACCGGCGGTAAGAGCCTTTTACCGCCAGGGTCAGAATGACCCCCTAAGTCTGTAAAGAACAGATGCTGGATTATTGGACCTGAAGACCTGCAAAAGGAAGGAAGGAGACCAAGTCCAGAAGTCAAAAGAAGTTCCAGGAAGGACAGGAGCCCCTGCCAACCCAGAAGATGGTGCAAAAGAAGAGTCCCCAGTTAGTAGAAGACTGCAGAAATGCACCCTAGGAAGATGCCAGCAGGTTACTGCATGATGCAAAAGATGTCACCTGGTGTGAAGATTGTTGCAGGTGAAATTTCTTGTTGGAAGGCGTCAACAGGCCTTGGCTATGGCAAAAGTGTGTTTTTCATCAAAATGGTGGTGGGTGTGTGAGGAGGAAGAGGGGGCTCTCAGCACTTTAGAGAGCCCACCAGATGCCAGCCAGCACCCCCAGAAGTCACAGGATCCAGGTTCAAAGGAGGTGAAGACCATGGTTGATACAGCACAACCAAAGACGGTCCCATGCCGTCGGGGAACAACTCAGCAAGTTGAGCGTCACAGGGTGGAGTGCTGGGGTCCTGGGCCAGGCTGTGCATGTACGAATTTTGTAAAGAGTGCACAGAAGCCTCAGGAGGCAAAGAAGACACAATACACAGGAGTACTGTCGTTCTCGGGGAAGGCAAGGTCTTACCTCCTCCAAATTGCATCAGCAGGACCTCAGGACAGTCTATGTCGATGATGTCCACCCTCTGTGTCCTTAGAGCATGCTCGTTGCCATGAGAGGAGTCCTTGGAAGGTGCCTGTTTGGAGCAGGGGAGTGACTCAGTCACTCCACAGAAGATTTCTTTGGTCCTTCTGATGCAGGATAAAGACAGGGAGTCCCCAGAGCATGCACACCATGAAAATTGTTGCAGTTGCTGACTTGGAGCTGAGGTTGCAGAAGAAAAGTGTCTCTTGTAGACACTTTGCTGCAGTAACAGCGTTTCTTGGAGCAGGCTGTGGTTGATCCGAGGTCAGAGGATGCTGAAGTTGTTGCAGAGGATTCCTGAAGGAGACTTGCAAGCAGAATCTGAAGAAAGCCCACAGGAGAGACCCTAAATAGCCCTGAGAGGGGATTGGCTACCTTCTCAGGTATGGACCTATCAGGAGGGGTCTCTGATGTCACCTGATGGCACTGGCCACTCAGAGCCCTCCAGAGTGCCCCCACACCTTGCAAAGCAAGATAGCTGATGTCTGGAACACACTGGAGGAACTCTGGGCACCACCCATGGGGTGGTGATGGACAGGGGAGTGGTCGCTCTCCTTTCCTTTGTCCAGTTTCCCGCCAGAGCAGGGGAGAAGGGGTTCCTGAACCAGTGTAGACTGGTTTATGCAAGGAGGGCACCATCTGTGCCCTTCAAAGCATTTCCAGAGGCTGGGGGAGGCTACCCCTCCCCAGCCTGTAGCACCTATTTCCAAAGGTAGAGGGTGTAACACCCTGCTCACACAGGAAATGCTTTATTCTGCCTTCCTGGGACTGGGCTGCCCAGACCCCAGGAGGGCAGAACCCTGTCTGTGAGGTGGCAGCAGCTGTAGCTGCAGTGCAAGCCTCA
Organism: Pleurodeles waltl; assembly: GCF_031143425.1. NCBI lineage: Eukaryota > Metazoa > Chordata > Amphibia > Caudata > Salamandridae > Pleurodeles > Pleurodeles waltl. Next base: position 302,168,499 of record NC_090450.1, on the reverse strand, counting down.
GAGAGCTGGTGTGGCTGTCCAGGGGGCCCTGCTGGAGCCCACAGGATTCATGGAATTGGCTCCCCAATACCAGATTTGGCATGGGGGGACAATTCCATGATCTTAGACATGTTACATGGCCGTTTTCGGAGTTACCATTGTGAAGCTTCATATAGGTATTGACCCATACATGCATGTAATGGTATCCCCGCACCCACAAAGTCCGGGGGAATGGCCTTGAACTATGTAGGGGCACCTTTGCTAGTGCAAGGGTGCCCTCACACTTAGTAACTTTGGGACATATAGGTGACTTATAAGTTACTTAATTGCAGTGAAAATGGCTGTGAAATAGTGTCTGCACTATTTAATGCAGGCTACAATGGCAGTCCTGTGTAACGGTTTGTCTGAGCTCCCTATGGGTGGCAAAATAACTGCTGCTGCCCATATGGATCTCCTGGAACCCCAATGCCCTGGGTACCTAGGTACCATATACTAGGGACTTATAAGGGGGGGTCCTATGTCAATTAAAATTGGTAAAGGAAGTCACTGGCCTACAGTGACAAATTTAAAAGCAGACAGAGCATAAGCACTGAGGTTCTGATTAGCAGAACCTCAGTGACACAGTTAGGCACTACACAGGCATACATATTAGGCAAGAAACTATGAGCACTGGGGTCCTGGCTAGCAGGATCCCAGTGAGACAGGCAAACACACTGACATATAGGTTTTTATCTATGAGCACTGGGGTCCTGGCTAGCAGGATCCCAGTGACACAGTAAAAACACGCTGACACACACTCACAAACAGGCCAAAAGAGGGGGTAACCATGCTAGAAAGAGGCTACTTTCCTACATCTTCCCATGAGCATTTTGTGGGGGGATAATCCTGTTTTCCTGTCAGGTGTGTTTCTTATTGTCATCAAAACTAAAGGCAGTGCGTCATGCCATTTCAGATTTGTGGATGCACACATTTTTGCCATTCTTGATTTCAAGATATCATTCATCTGTTCCACTAGTCCTGATGCCTCAGGGCGATACCTACAATGCAACTTCTGCTCAATGTTCAAGGCTGCACACAGTAATTTAATGACCTCATTGTTGAAGTGACTTTCCATATCTGATTCTAAAGAGATCAGAAACCCAAAACTTGGTATCAGTACCCTAAGTAGTAGTTTCGCTATTGTGAGGCCGTCATTTCTTTGAGAAGAGTATGCTTCAATCCAATAACTAAGGATGTTGACAATCACCAACATGTATCTCAAGCCACCACACACATGCATCGCAATAAAATCCATTTACATTCTGCTGAATGGACCTCCTGCTCTTCCAATGTGGCTCAAGTTAACCATTGTCCCTTTTCCCACGTTCATTTGCTGGCAAATGATGCAAAAATGGCAAACTGTTTCAGCAACTTGTTTAAACCTTGGGATGAACCAATTATGCTTGAACTGGCAAATCATGGCATCCCTCCCAACATGTGCTTGACCGTGATAAAATCTATCCATTTGAGACAACAGGCTATTTGGCAGAACCAAGTGACCCTCTCATGAAACCCACAATTCATCCTGTCGCTGTACACATTTCATTTTGCTCCATGTTAGTTTTTCCTCCCTTTCAACATTACTCTGCAATGTTCTAAATTCTTCCAATGAATCTATTACATGCAATGCAAAACTTGTACATGTTTCATCTTCTTCAGGTAACAATTCCCACTTATCTTTGAATGATGTACAGTTCAATGTGCAAAACCTTGCGACTTGATCCGCATATCCATTTCTCATTGACACAAAATCTTACGATTTCAAATGTGCACTGCATTGCATCATGGCAATCTTTTCAGGCATTTCAATTGCTTGCAATAATTCTTGAATTCTCTCACCATTTGCCACTGGTGAACCAGAAGAGTGACCACAACTGGCCAAAGTCATGGACTATTATTCCAAAACCATACTGGTTATCTGTATAGATGGTACCTTTAAGCTGAGCAAAAACATGTCACACTCTAGTATGCGCTACCAGCTCCGCTACTTGTGCAGAATAGTATCCTCGGAGCAAGGACGCTTCCATTATATCAGAAATTGTGCACACGTCATATCCTGCTCTTGAGATCGCCTGTATTGTCTCTTAGACAAGAACCATCAACAAAGATAATTTGGTCATTTTCCTCCAATCGGGTGTCTCTAATGTTAGGTCTTGGTTTCATGCACAGATCAATTACTTCAAGACAATCATGCTCAATGTCTTCCAATTTTTCAATTTCAATATTTTCATTTGGAAGCAAAGTTGCCGGGTTAAGCACTGTACGGCTTTTCAAAGATACATTAGGTGACCCCAAAGTACTTGTCTCATAACGGTTCAATCTGGCACCTGTTAGGTACGGGGTTTTTGTCTTTGTAAGTAGGATATCAATAGAGTGAGGGACCATGATAGCTAAGTTATGTCCCATCACAATGCCTTCACACTGTGTAAAGCTCTGTCCAACCCCTGCAACTACATGCAGACAGCCTGGCAAAGCTGCTGCAAATGGGTCCAAAGTAGCTGAAAAATATACTATTGGGCGGTTGACACCTACCATGGACCTGCGTCAAAACAAACAATGACATGCATCAAGCTCATGGCAAAACAATATGGAGGCTTCGTGTAGTCAGGCATATCCAAAATCGGAGCTTTGCACAGACTCTCTCGCAAATCAGAAAACGCTTTGATGCAAGCCTGGTCTAACACTAGGGGATCGGTGACTTCCTTGTCAGTCAGCTTCTGTGAGGGCTTGGAAATTACTGAAAAATAGGGAATCTATTGGAGACAGTAGCCTACCTTGATCCCTTCACAGTGTGATAACCCAAGTATTTCACTTCTTTCTGACAGTATTGCAATTTCATTGAAGACACTTGATGACCATTCTTTCCTAAATGGTTCAGTACGTTAATTGAGTCATACTTGCACTCTTCCCTCATTTTGGGTGTAATCAATAAGTCGTTAATGTACTGTACCATAGTCAATTGGAAAGGCAATTCCAACAACTCCAAATTCTTTTTCAAGATCTGATTGAATATGGAAGGTGACTGAAAACCCTTGAGGAATTTGACACCAACAGTAAACTCGGTCTAAAAATGTGAAACAAAAGAGAAATTGGTTAGCCTCATGGAGAGGCACAGAAAAGAAGCCTTGTGACAAGTCTATGACAGTGAACCACTCAGCACCACATGGAATCTAAAACATTGTCACAGCTTGATTTGGCATCACGGGGCAATGTTTGATCACAATGTAATTTATTTGTCTCAAATCCTGTACAACCTGAACCTTCCCACAGGGCTTTTTCAATCCTATTATCGGTGAATTACAGGGGCTGCTCAACACGTCTTTCAAGACCCCTTGACTTACAAACTCTGCAAATATTTGGGCAACCTTTATAACGACATCTTGGGGCATGTGATACTGGGGAATCTGAGGAAAAATCACGTTTGGCTTTACAGGAACTCCCTTTATCAGCCCTATCTCTTTTCCTTTCAGATCCCACACTTTCTCTTCAACCGTTCCCTATAAATCAGGAGGAAGCTCTTTCACTGTGAACACTGGAAAGAAATTAATCAGAGAATACTCCTCACTTATTGCCTCACACTCTGTCTCTGGAGCTGGGTCATTCTCATCATCACTATTTGTCTGTATCTCGATTCCATCATTTGAGCAAGTAATCGACCTGGTTTTACACAGCAAGTCTCTTCCCAGTAGGGATACCGGACTCGAATCACAGACTATGCATTTGTGCAATCCCTGAAAGCTGCAAATCTTAACTTGAACTGGTACTGTAATTGGGTTGGTCAAATACTGATTTGCTACTCCTACAATCTGGACTTTCTTTCATGAAAGGGCCAAACTTGGAATTTCTGCAGATCTTACTGTAGAGTGTGTAGCTCCTGTGTCAACCAAGAAGGAAACTCTGTGACCAATGACTTTTCTCTTCACATAGGGACCTTTCTGATTTACTTTTAAAGAAGCACACATTCCTCTTCATCCGAACTCTCGCTGACCCAATCATCGTTTATTCCCTTATCACTGTGTAACGGGAATTGGTGTACTGTGCTATTACTTTGTTTGGACCTCTGACCTCTTGAGGAAGCACCACCTGCTGCTGTTCCATTGAGGCTTGAGGTATTTGAATTGCTGTCTAGGTACCCTGGAAACCTGCTGTTGCATCGGCTGTAACCATGCCATTTGTACACGTGGCAGTTGCACCTGCTACATGGATTGAAAATTCTGCTTTTTGATTCACAACATTCTGAAAATTTTAATTATGACTTCTCATTCTCGGTCCTCTCATGTTTTAGAATGAGTTGATGTCACTTGTTTGCTGAACAACACCATCCTGCACCATTATCGGACACTCCTGCCTCCAATGTCTGACCATGACAAGGCAACAATTTCTTAATTCCCTGCACATTATTTTGAACCACTATGGTACCCAAGAATGGACCACGATTTACATTACTAATTCCTCTGCGTCCTCTCATCTGATTTTGAAATACCACATTTCCCCGCTGCTGCTGTTGTTGATGCTGTGGAAAACTTTCCTGCATCCGTGTTTGTGCAGCTTTAATCTGCATCACCATCACCTTCTCTTTCAGCTTTCTCTGTTTCAACTCAATCTCATCACCACAGTACTTTGCATACTGCAATACCTCATCAATCGGCTTTGCTTGCCAGCAAATCAAATGACTCCTAATCATCTGGCTAATTTCTGGTCTCAATCCTTCCACAAATCTGAACACAAAATGAATCATGTCTTTTGGCTCAACTGTCTCCGTACCACTGTAATACCTGAACACCTGCAACAATCTCTGATGATATGCATGTATTGACTCCTTAGCTTCCTGAGCTGTTCTATCTATTCTCTGCCAATCAATGTTTTTGGGTGAAATTCTCATTTAAAAAATTCAATCACTTTGTAGTAATATTTTATTACCTCAGGAGACGGCACACCTGTAACCTGATCTCTCTCAGGTTCTTTTGTTGACCAATCTGTGCTCCTCTTGCACTCTATCCACAAATCAGCTGGAACTGCTATTTCTAATAGAGTGTTCAAGTCTTCCCACAGGCATTTGCAAGTTTCATGAACCTGTCTGTCCATTGATACCATTCTACTGGTTTCTCTCTCAACCTAGGATAGTCATTTGTAAAGAACAGAATGTCACTTCTGCTCCAAGGGACATGAACAAAATTCTCTCCTGGAATCTCCCTCATTGGTAAACTTTTCACCGGATTCTTACTTTGCTGCACACTTGCAGTCAGCTCCGCAGAATCCCTTTTTCTCTTGTCTCTTTTCTTTACCCATCTGCCTTCCCATCGCTCCAATGCTCCCAAGGTCTGGGCACTCTGAAGTAACTCCCTAAGATGTGCCTTCATTCCTACAGATCTCATGTGCTCAAAGTATTTTGGGTCAAAATCTAACCTGCAACTCCTTTTCAAATGTTTTGTTTTCTCTATTTCAATGTCATACTTCTCTGCCAGGTCTGCTAGCTTTGATGCACATTTCTCACTTCCCTCGTAATTTTCAGGCACAGATACCTCAACTCTGCTTCTGTGTAGGATTGTAATCTGTTCACACCCATAGTTCCTTCAATGAGCTCACCCGCTTCCATTCCTAGTCTCACATAGTTCAAGTACTCCTCTCCCTTAGGAGCACGTGGTGGGGTATTCAGCTTGTCTAACCATGCAGTCAATTGCTGGGCAGTCAAACCTTGCAATGAAATGTTGCTGGCCTAGGCATGTGGTGTCCATTTTACAACTGTATTTGGAGTCTGAGGTGTCAGTAACTTCAGGCTCTGATTAACATTCAATCCTATGACAGTATCCGGAAGAACTCCGAATGGGCTAAGGTCTAGCAATGATCTCAATCGGTCTAAAGCCTGTCCCACTGGAGAGACTACTTGAATATTTTCATTAAGTCCTCCCCTCATTGAATTTTGACTCAGGACTCCCTGTCCACCTGCACTGTTACTCTCCTGTGCAAATAAAGGTACAATTGGTCCAATAGTAACAGGTACAAATACAGCATCTGGGCTTGGTCTGATAGTCAGGTTCTGTGGTAGTGTAATTCCCACATTCTGGTTCATTAGTACAGACACATCTGACTGTGTCCCTGTTATTGGGGTGTATTTCGGCATCGTTTGTGACTGCACTCGAGGCAGTAAAAGTGGAGTTGGTTCTGTCTGAACCAATGTCGGTTCTCTGGAAAGTTGTCCTGTAGGCACTAGTAGATTGGTGGCAGTTTCCACAATGGGTACATCAGGGTAAATTCTCTGGACATTTGGCTGTGGCACCTGATGTTGCACTACTGGAGCAGTAGGTGCTTAAAACTGCTCTGCATTGGACTCAGTGTATAAACAGGATTAATCTGTACTGGACTTGCTGTCACATTAACCTGTTTCCGAGCTGAGGGATCTGCACTGGTGCGCGGACCACTCTCTTGTGCTGCATATGGGGGGGGATGAATTCTCAATAACTGAAAAATAAACTCATCATTGTCTGACTCTTCCTCCATTGTCAAAGATCTCCTAGCCTCCCCTGATCTCCACTCTCCACTCTCGGAAGGGCTTCTGTTTGTCTTTTTAGTGGCTTTCCTTCCTTCTCTCTCATTGTCCTGTACAATCAATGGAAACATATTAATCCCCTGTAAAGTCTTGGTTATATATAATTTCTGACAAATGCCCCATCTAGCCTCCGCTAGTGTCTTCTCTGCCTTTCTCATCCTCCTCTCAAATTTCTGATGCTGTTGCTGTCTAGCTACTAACTCCCAGATTGCTAATGCCTCAAACTGTGCTGATCTCGGAAGGGGTTTCAAATCATTTAGTACCCTTCTCAAATTCTCCAATCTCCTCAAATTAAATGTTCCATGGACAGGAAACACTAAACTCCCATCTTTCTTGGTCACATTGCATCATTGCTTCAACCAAAGATATGGTGCGACACACTTTTCTTTGATTACAATTCAGGCTAATGTGCCGTCTGGTGCTGCAACATCCCCTATGCTTGTGGTAATGAACACATCTCCCCTCAAAGCACTCTTTAAAGCTTTGAGAATTTAAATTTTTTCACCCTTCGTGTTCCTCAAAATCAAATCAGGAAGTGACTCTTACTGCCAATCCGTGCTCAACACTTCTCACTAACCAACCTATCAAAGCGCGGCTGCAATGAGGTAACACTCACACGTACTGCGGCTGACAAAGTCTTGCAACTTCTCCTCCCAAACTCAGATTCACACTCAACTAATGCAATTTATTGCGAGCACTAAACAAAATAAAAATCCAATTTGTCTGTTTACTACAGGTAAGGTAACACAATCGCTTCAGAAACTCTAACAGCTACTCCTTCTTTCTCAGTTTCCCTGAACCGCAAGCAAAATTCGACCTGCAAATTTCACTCTCAACTGATCAATAGGTCTGTCCTGGTGCATATAGGACTCGCTAGATCTCAGTTGAAAATTTCTTTCAATCACTTTGAGTTACACTCAGACTCGTCGACCACGCCCAATTGACCTATTAGACCAGACAAATTAAAACAAAAACCAAGTGTCTCCTACACTTTTCAATACACTCCAGAGTCTTAGACCACGCAGGGTCCATATACCAACAACCACGTGGATAATTTTTTAGCACAAAGCACCAAACAGATGTGAAGTTTGATGATTTCCCTTCTCTCACCCTTCGGAGTATGCACACTCCTTTTACAACTTCATTTGGAGTATGCAAACTCCCTAAACCCTCACAAATACCACAATTCACCTGTGATTTGCATAGGCTGTGCAAGCGCAAAACTTACTTCATTCACACTGTCACTAGAATGCTGAGAACATCCTCAAACAATCATCGGCAAGCTCCAAGATTTTGGGAAAGTCATCTTAAGTACTTAGGGGCACATTTTCTCTCCACTTTGTATCAATGAAACACAATAAATTCAAAATCTCTGTGATGATGGGCTCTTAAGGAGACTAACCATGTACCGGGCCTCTATGTTGGGCTTTTAAGGAAACTAACCATCAATCTGCCTCCATCTCTGATAGTGTGTCTGACCTTTATAAGTAAACTCACAAGGAGACGCGGATGGGTCGATGGACCTTTTGACTCGCTTTGAGGTTTTCCCACCATATATCCCATACCAATATAGATCAATATCCAATAACAATCAATAACATTTGTAATCAGTAGGAGTCAGTAATTGTCACACACCATGACTTAGCAGTCATTAATAACCACACCTTTGTGTAAAAGTTAGAATGTTTATTTTCCTATAATAACAATGCTAATTGAGTGAAAACAAGTCTGACTGCAGAGGCCCCCTGACTTTTTGCCCCCATTTTTCACTTTTTTGCTGGTGTTTTCCTGACTCTAAGGGTGCCCTCGGTACTGCTAAACAGTCCCAGGGCCTGTGCCCTGTATAAAATGAGTATGCAAATTAGACTAATTGAAATTGGCTAAGTCAACCTACCTATAGGTCCCTAGTATATGTGTAGGACATGTAGGTTTAGGGACCCCAGCATAGGTGGTGCCCCCATAGTTGCACTGCTGAGGTACCCAGTGTCATTTTAAAAGCAGGCCTGCCTTGCTGGCTGCTTTTAAATTAAAGATACATGCAAATTCGACTTTGGAATTTATTTCCAAAGTCTTAAACTACCTTATTTATGCATATAAGTTCACCCTTAAGGTGTGCCCTATGTGCCCCTAGGGCTGTGTAACTATAAGCAGGGACTCTGTAAAAATATTTTTTATAAGCCCTGGTGAGGTAAAACAGCAAAATTCATGTTTCTCTCATTGTAGTGAATGGCCTTCATATGCTAGAATGGGGAGATTTTATTTTAATTTATAAAGTCCCCTTACATGTCAGATACATTAAGTTGGGTATCAAATTAATTGTTATAATAAATCCCAGAACTTACAATTGTTGGATTTAATATAACCTGTTAGGGAAAAAAGTTTTAAACTTTACCTAAAAAGTTGCCAACTACAGCCCTGCAGTGTTTTGCTTCTTAGCTCTGATTGGCCAGCCTCTGGCAGCCTGGCCAGGCTGCCTTGATGAGGTGTGAAGTGTCCTGGCTATTACAAAGAGATGTGCCTGGGGGAGGAGACCTTCCCTCAACAGATGAGGAAGCAGGAAGGAGAGAGGGCTGCCAAACTGGTCTTCAAAGGCAGGGAAGGACATTTGGAGCAACTCAGCACCTCCCTCACATCCTGCAAACCCAGATAATTAGGTGCCCCCTGATTAGATTAGGAGAGGGCAGGAGAAGGGTGTGTTTAAGATTTTTAGCCACACCAGTGGGTGGGTTCAGCCAGATGTTACCTCCAAAAATCACTTTCAGCCATGATGGATTTTTGAGGAATGTTGCTCCCTGGGATTGATTTTTTCCACACTTCCCAGGAAGTTGTCTTCACAGGGGGAAGGGTCCTGCACCTGATTGGAGAACCAGGACCCCCCCCCCCCGCTTTTCACCCACGAGCAAGGATAAAACTGGCAGGCCTGCACTCACACCTTAGTTCAATACCTGATTCCAACAAGGGAGAACTACTGAAGAAGGACTGCCCTGCTAGACCCCTGACCTGTACCTGGACACTGCAGTCTGGTGGACTGCACCACCTGCACACTTGGGCTTCACCACAAGAAGGAATTTCTCTGGCTTCAACTGGTTCAAGGAGGGACTCCCTGTTTGCTACAGGTAAAAAATTGCTAACCAGAATCCCCTGCACCAGCTCCTGAAGAAACTGATCAGCTGACCACTGTCCAGTGACCAAAAAGGAATTTGTGCCAGGTGCATTCTGGGAGTTGTAGTCCGCACCCTCAAGGAGCATCTCAGAGCTTCTGGAGCCTTGGGGTGATCTGTGGACCTCACAAGAACCTTTAAAAATCATCTAGAAGAAGATCCAGAAGTTTAGAGACGTTTGGAGAAGTTTTGGAAAAAAGCTCCATAAAGGGACCGACCCGCCGTGGCAACTCTAGCCAGCTTGCCTCAACCGCGACCCGACCTGACTTGCAGGTTCGTCCCAGTGAAGAAAATCTTCGAAAAAGTGACTAAGTCCAAACGTAGAAAGTTGACCGGGACCTCCCAGTCAATGTATCCAAGGAAGGCTCCAGGGACATCGGATCAAGAAACAGGTTTGCCCCGGTCACAGGATTTTCACCACAAAAAACGACTCAGTCCGAAGGTAAAAATCTCCACCAAGTGCTCCTGTGATGCATATCTGAGGAAGAGTTCAAGGAGGTTCGGATTAGACATTTATTGTTATGATTCATTGCTTGACTGGAATTCTGTTATATTTCTAAATGATCTTTGCTATATAGGCAGATGAAAGACACTATGATCACCACATGAAAGCTCCTAAAAAAACTCACACTTATCTCCTATGCAATTTCCTCAAACCTCTACTAAACTAGAGATGGAGGCTTCTGCTCTTCACACAACTGGTGGACTGCATCTTTCTTCCACTGCCACTACTGGAGTTGCTATACTACCTCCCATTGTGCTGAAAAGTTCCATAGGAGACTCCAAAAAGACTCTCCTCATAGAAAACCCCCTCCCTTTGACTGTGGGAAATTAGTACCTTGTGCCCATATACAAAGCAAACCAACCTGAAACTATAGAGTCTTGATGACAAATGGTGAAGGATGGAGGAAAGAATTGTGTCAGCTGAAAAAAAAATTCCACCTTCACTGCTACTACTCTAACAGTTACTCACCTATAATCTGAAGTCTCCATGCTTGAAAAACAGTTTAAACTGATGTGAAAACATTTCATCTATGGTTTGCACGAGTGTTCACAAGGTCCTGACCCCATCATGTTTTTCAAAACCTTTCTCCCTACACTAATAATCTTTTTGGAGACACCAACTGTTATTATTCACTGTGACCATAGACGTGGTCATTTGCCACATGCTGCTTCTATCACCAGGAAACCACTGGGTGTTATTCTCTACTTTCAGGACTAGACCAGCTTGCTTAGGGTTCCCTCAGTGGCTAGGTTGATGAAGAAGATTTCTTGTCTGGCAACAACATCCACTTTTCGTGAGACACTGCCAAAATTACAGATGACAGATGCAAAGCATTCTTTTTCCATGAGACCAGCCTGCTGATATCTTTGAGCTTGCTGAGGCCTTTTCCACCCTTGCTTGTTTAAGGTGAAATGCAAAAATAAAGCTTCTCCCTTCGAGGAGCTTTCAAATATGAAAGAATTTCTTCAAGGGTGTCAACTTGAAGACATTGATGTATTCAGATCAACTAAGCATTGACATTTCTCATGTATTTCTCAAGTTTCTCATTTGTTATGTTATGTTATGTTATAACTACTTATATAGCGCCTAAAACTGCCCGGAGGCCTCGTAGCTCTTTCTCTGCAAAACGGCCAAAGTTTGCAGGCATCTTCTCTTTCTATTGACATTGCTTAGTACGAATTACTTTTTCACTTTACTAATTACTGTTTACATTTGCATCTAATTCAATAGGTTACCTCAACTAGTGTATTTTTTCCTTTGCAGCTTTTATATTTCTGTTTGCATTTCTGCTGTTTCTCGTTCAAGTCTCCCCACCTCCTTTTCCGAAGTCATGATGTGTCATCCTTCTATGTGGTCTCAACACCACCCAGACTCTGAAAATATTTTAATGTATGACCCTTCTCCCTCAAATGTTTTTTTTTTATTTCTTATTTCCATGCATGTATGATATCTTTTGTTTTATCAAACAAATATGATAAAATGAGCCTATTTTCTCATTTCTACACCTTTTGTGCTTTCTTTCGTTCCCATTTCTTTTATTTTTCACTACAAACCCGACCCTTGTTACTTGTTCTATTTTTTTGATTTCTGAAATATCACGAATTTCTTCTTTATGTCATTCAGGTCCTCATTATGATATTGGCGGTAGATCCCACTTACCCCCACGCTGACTGCCGCCAACACACCGCTGCGGATATTTGTTCACTATATGATGACACACACACACCAATACGTCACTATTCAGCCACAGACACAATTCCACCAGCCCAAAGGTCAGTGATAAACTGGTGGTATCAAAACCCACACCGTTATGCCAACAGAACTATGCCCATCACATTATGACCCACGAATCACCACAATAGACATTCAATGGCGGTAAATCATTGGCAGTACATACCGCCACGCTCAAAATACACACACTCAAATAAAGCAGCACCACATTGGACAATTCAAACTACACACACCTGACACCCATACACACACCACACCCACACACCCACACCACTATAAAACACACTCCCACAATACCCAAAACCCTTTACGAATACAAACTATTGGCATCAGACAGACACCACAGACAAGACCAGAGCCACACACCACCTACACCTATACACCACCCACGCACCTTACATCACACACCCCAACACATCACCCTACACACCCTCACCCACACTACTCACACAACACCCATGCACCATAAAGACACCCCTGATTCTCTGAGGAGGAGCTAAGGGTCATGGTGAAGGAAATCATCAGGGTAGAGCCTCAGCTATTTGGAGCACAGGTGCAGCAGATATCCATTGTAAGGAAGATGGAGTCATGGAGGAGATGCGTGAACGGGCAACACGCCGCGGGACAGCACCCCAGAACAAGGGGAGATATTAGGAGGAGGTGGAACGACCTAAAAGGGAAGGTATGTTCCATAGCAGCAAGACACCAATTCGCTGTACAGAGGGCTGGAGGTGGACCTCCACCTCCTCCCCCACAACTAACAACATGATGAGCAAGTCTTGGCAATCATGCATCCTGAGGGCCTGGCAGGAGTAGCCGGATGACTGGACTCTGGTAAGTCAACTCTTTATTACTATCACCTCCATCACATACCCCCAGCCCACCCTCACTCCCATCACTCCACCACCTCCCACACACCCCACCATCACATATCACCCATCCTGGTGACAAGCTTTGCATGCACCACCAATGCATGGACATCACTCACAGCCCTGCATGGACACCTATCACTAAAGCATACACATTAGAGAGAATCAGCTAGCCCACCACATACCAACTCACACAAGTCAAAGCTGCCAGGGTAAATACAACTAAATTGGGCAACCCACAGATGCACAATATGTCACACACAGAAACAATAACACTTCATTTACATCCCCACAGGTATCCCAGACAATGTCAGCGGAGAAGAGGTGCCAGCACATCCAGTCCCCACACAGAAGAGGCCCACAGTGATGACAGCGACTCTGGTCGCCTGGATCTGGATGACCAACCTGGCCCATCAGGGACCTCCGGACAGTCAGTTACCCAGGCACAGCCACACACAACCACAGAGCCTCCTTCCTCAGGAAACACCACCACAGCACACAGCCAGCGTACCCATACCTCTGTCTCCAGGACACATCAATTAGCAATGTGTCCACCACTACTGGGACCCGAGGGCACACCTCGCCCCCAAGACAATCAGGGACCTGGGGTCAGTGGCAGTGGGCACATGGTTCAGGGGACAGAGGCACAGGACAACAGGGACATTGGGAGTACTGCTATGCGCCAGGGGAAGGATAGGTCCAGGGAACCAACTCTACAGGAGGCACTCATCAAGATCCTGGGAGCATACCAACATTCCCAGGATACGCTGGGCCAGATCCTGGCCAAAGTGCAGGAGAACAGGAGGCTACAGGAGGGACAGTACCAGGGGATCAGGGAGGACTTGCAGGCCATTAACACCATCCTGGTCTCCATGGCAGGGGTGCTGGCAGACATGGCCAACAATATGAGGGAGGCAGTCTTACAACAGCGGGCCCCTGCCACTAGCCAGACATCTGAACTGCCTTACACCTCCGCTGCCGCTAGTGGACAGGAGGCCCCGCCACAGGACCAACAGGCGACCAGTACCCATCCCCCTGCAGAAGGTGAACCACCCTGCAAACGTTCCCTGTGATCCAGGCAGAAGCCATAGACACTTGCCAAGACCCCCGCCAGGAAATGAGGCTCTCCTGATTGTCACCCTTGTGTCCCACTCAGTCACCCTTTCCACCTTCAACTGCCATTGCTCCCCTTCCTATGTCCCCATGGACAATGCATCTGTGCAACAAATAGACTGGAACTATACCATGGACTTTCCTCCGTCATCACCCATCCCAATACACTTGCCCCACTACTCCTTATCACTTCAATAAATTCCCTCTACTTCTTAGCACTTAAATAAACACACCATAAAAAAAATACAAGTATGGAGTATGTCAAATGATTTAAGTATTTATTCGTTTAACCAGGTTCAAACACTGCAATTCAACTGTACAGTAATGTTCACATACGAAAGACCTGTAGTTGCCTGCAGTTATCACACCAGGAGCGATAGTGGGGCACCAACATCTGCAAAATGAGTTGCCAAAGGGTACAGTGAGTGGGCATAGAAGTGGGAAATAACAGCCTGCTAGTGACAAAGATGAACAAAAAAATGTCAATGAAATATGAAGTAGCACTGTCTTACCTGTGTGTCATTGGACATATTATCGAATCACTGCAGTTCTGTTGTCCTCATCCTCATCCTCTGCCTCCACATTCTCACTGTCCACAGGGTCCACTGCTGCACACGGCCATCTCCAGCCTCCTCCTCCTGCAGAAAAGGCACATGGCGTCTCAAGGCAAGGTTGTGAAACATGCAGCAGGCCACGATTATCTGGCAGACCTTCTTGAGTGAGTAGCACAGGGATCCACCTGTTAGATGGAGGCACCGAAACCTGGCTTTCAGGAGGCCGAAGGTACGTTTGATTATTCTTCTTGTTCGCCCATGTGCCTCATTGTAACATTCCTCTGCCCTTGTCCTGCGATTCCTCACAGGGGTCAGTAGCCATGATAGATTTGGGTAACCAGAGTCACCTACAAATATCGAGGGACAACATTTAGCCATACACTATCCCATATGGCCCACACCCTAACCATACACCAACATCCACTCGGCAGGAACCAGGGCTTACCTATTAGCCACACCCTGTGCCTTTGTAGTTGGCCCATCAAATTTGGGCTGCTGCTATTCCTCAGGATAAAGGCATCATGCACCAACCTAGTATACTTAGCATTGACATGGGAGATGTACTGGTCCACCAGGCACACCATTTGGACATTCATGGAGTGAAAACTCTTTTGATTTCTGAACACCTGTTCATTTTGCGGGGGTGGACAAATGCAATATGTGTTCCATCAATTGCCCCAATGATGCTGGGGAATTGTCCCATTGTATAGAAGTCAGCCTTCACTGTGGCAAAATACTCCACCTGGGGGAAAACAATCTAGCTGCACATGTGTTTGATCAGGGCAGACAACACTCTGGTCAGCACTATTGAGAACATCGGCTCTGATATTCCTGCTGCCAAGCTCACTGTCACTTGGAAAGAACCAGTTGCCAAGAAATGAAGCACAGATAGCACTTGCACAAGAGGGGGAATACCAGTGGGGTGACGGATATCAGATATTAGGTCAGGCTCCAATTGGGCACACAGCTCCGTGATTGTGGCCCTGTCAAGTCTATAGGTGAGGATAATGTGCCTGTCCTCCATTTTTGCCAAGTCCACCAGGGGTCTGTACACGTAAGTATGTCTCCATCTCCTATTCATTCGCAGTGGTAGCAATCTATGGGGCAAAAGAGTGAAGAGCCTGTCACAAACTGTACATCGCAGCCACAACAGTACAATGTATGGTATCAATTTTTAATGTATATGTGACATTTGTCCTTTATGTCCAATTGTGTATTGTGGCGCAGTTATAATCTGGGGCCTGCCCCCTCCCCCTCCGAAATGGTGTCCGTAGGTCCTGTGTGGAGGGACAGGTGGAGGTGAGCCATTGACCCAGTGTATCCTCTGTCTCCCTCCCCTTTGTGTTTTGTCATCCTGTCCTTATGTGCATTAGCATAATCTGGTATAGGAGCAGAGGCACTGGCAATGGAGGGAGCTGCATCCCACAGGACCCAGGAGGCAGAGTCCACCGACCATGATGGCACCAGTGGGAGGGAGGGCGAGTGGAGTGCCACGGCGGAGAATGGAGGGGACAGTTCGGACTCAGATACCTCCTCCGATGGAAGCTCCCTGGTGGCGGTAGACACTTCTGTGACCACCCCAGCTACAGGTATAGCCACCACCCCCGTACCAGCACCGCCCTCCCAGCAGCCCCTCAGAGAGTTGCCCATGCCTGCTCACCCAGGAGGGTGGGCATCTCCTTTGCCCCAGGCACCTCAGGCCCTGCCCCAGTTAGCCCTGCTGCCCTCAACCTATCCCAAGCACACAGGCAGATGAGCATGCACACAGGACAACACACAAGAGTGGCACAGGCAAACACAAGCACCACACATCATCCCACAGGCACTCGCACAAACACCATCCAGATGCAGACTGTGGGAGGCTGGCCTGGCTTATAGTGGGTACCTGATGGTACTTACACCTTGCTCTAGGTCCAGTTATCCCTTATTAGTAGATTCGTAGTGTTCTAGCAGCTTAGGCTGATAGAGGTAGCTATAGCAGAGCAGCTTAGGCTGGACTAGGAGACATGCAAAGCTCCTACTATACCACTTATATCATATAGCACTATATCATGAGATTCACAATACTCAGAGTTACTAAAAATAAAGGTACTTTCTTTTAGCGACAATGTGCCAAAAAATATCTCCAAGGATATACTCCCTTAGGAGGTAAGTAAAGTACACAAAATATACACACAAACCAAAATCAGGTAAGTGAACAGTTAGAAAGGTAGTGCAAACACTGTAGAATACATTAGGATGCAATAGGCCTAAGGGCAACACAAACTATATTCTAAGAAAGTGGAATGCAAACCACTTAGGGACCCCAGGCCTAGTGTAGTGTGTAGAGGGTTGCTGTGAGTGTTAGAAAACACTAAGGGTGTCCAAGATACCCTACCCCAAGACCCTGAAAAGTAGGAGTAAAGTTACCCTACTTCCCCGGAAACACACTAAAGACGTGATAGGAGTTTCTGCAAAGACCACAACAGACTGCGACTGTAGGCGGATTCCTGGACCTGAGCACTGAAGGCGGATTCCTGGACCTGAGGACCTGTAAAGAAAGGGGACCAAGTCCAAGAGTCACAAAAGTGTCCGGGGGGGCAGGAGCCCACTAAACCCCAGATGAAGGTGCAAAATTGCTACCTCTGGGTGGAAGAAGCTGAAGATTCTGCAACAACGGAAGATGCCAGGAACTTCTCCTTTCCAAAGAAGATGTCACACGGTGTGCTGGAGGATGCAGAAAGCCTGCAAACAAGCCTTGATAGCTGCAAAGTTTGCAGTGACAGAAAATGGGTGCTGCCCGGGGCCAGGAAGGACCAGGATGTCACCCCTTGGAGAAGGAGACAGAGGGGGTGCTCAGAAACACAGAGAGCCCATGCAGAAGCAGGCAGCACCTGCAGAAGAACTTGAACATGGGTTAAAAAAAACTGAGCATGGCTCTCATCTCAACACTACAAAAGAGGGTCCCACGAAGCTGGTGGTCAACTCAGTGAGTTGAGCAATGCAAGTCAGAGTGCTGGGGACCTGGGCTGTGCTGTGCACAAAGTATTCCTTGCAAAAGTGCACAGAAGCCCTAGCAGCTGCAGTTCATGCAGTACACAGGATTACTGTCTGGTGTGGGGAGGCAAGGACTTACCTCCACCAAATTTGGACAGATGGACCACTGGACTGTCGGGGTCACTTGGGTCCAGCTCCTGTGTTCCAGGGACCAGACTCGTCACGATGAGAGGGGACCCAGAGGACCGGTGAAGCAGAAGTTTGGTGCCTGCGTTAGCAGGGGAAGATTCCATCGACCCACTGGAGATTTCTTCTTGGCTTCCAGTGCAGGGTGAAGGCAGACAGCCCCCAGAGCATGCACCACCAGGAAACAGTCGAGAAAGCTGGCAGGATTAGGCGCTACAATGTCGCTGGTAGTCTTCTTGCTACTTTGTTGCAGTTTTGCAGGTGTCCTGGAGCAGTCAGCGGTCGATCCTTGGTAGAAGTCAAAGAGGGAGATGCAGAGGAACTCTGGTGAGCTCTTGCATTCGGTATCTGAAGAGAAGCCCACAGGAGAGACCCTAAATAGCCCTCCGAGGAGGATTGGCCACCTAGTCAGGTTAGCACCTATCAGGAGGGGTCTCTGACGTCACCTGCTGGCACTGGCCATTCAGAGGCCTCCATTGTGCCCTCACACCTCTGCATTCAAGATGGCAGAGGTCTGGGACACACTGGAGGAGCTCTGGGCACCACCCATGGGGTGGTGAAGGACGGGGAGTGGACACTCCCCTTTCCTTTGTCCAGTTTCACACCAGAGCAGGGGCTGGTGGATCCCTGAACTGGTGTAGACTGGTTTATGCAAGGAGGGCACCATCTGTGCCTTTCAAAGGATTTCCAGAGGCCAGGAGAGGCTACACCTCTCAGGCCCTTAACACCTATTTCCAAAGGGAGAGGGTGTAACACCCTCTCTCAAAGGAAATCCTTTGTTCTGCCTTCCTGGGTCTGGGCTGCCCAGACCCCAGGAGGGCAGAAGCCTGTCTGTGGGTTGGCAGCAGCGGTAGCTGCAGTGAAAACCCCAAAGAGCTGGTTTGGCAGTACCTGGGGTCCATGCTGGAGCCCCGTGGATGCATGGGATTGGCACCCCAATACCAGATTTGGCATGGTGGGACAATTCAATGATCTTAGACATGTTACATGGCTATATTCGGAGTTACCATTGTGAAGCTACATATAAGTATTGACCTAAATGTAGTGCATGCGTGTAATGGTGTCCCCGCACTCACAAAGTCCAGGGAAATTGCCCTGAACTATGTGGGGGCACCTTGGCTAGTGCCAGGGTACCCTCACACTTAGTAAATTTGCACCTAACCTTCACTAAGTGAGGGTTAGACATATAGGTGACTTATAAGTTACTAAAGTGCAGTGTAAAATGGCTGTGAAATAACGTGGACATTATTTCACTCAGGCTGCAGTGGCAGTCCAGTGTAAGAATTGTCTGAGCTCACTATGGGTGGCAAAAGAAATGCTGCAGCCCGTAGGGATCTCATGGAACCTAGGTACCATATACTAGGGAATTATAAGGGTGATCCAGTGTGCCAATCAGAATTGGTAACAATGGTCACTAGCCTGCAGTGACAATTTTAAAGGCAGAGAGAGCATAAGCACTGAGGTTCTGGTTAACAAAGCCTCAGTGACACAGTTAGGCACCACACAGGGAACACATTCAGGCGACAGTCTATGAGCACTGGGGCCCTGGCTAGCAGGGTACAGTGAGACATATAAAACACACTGACAAATAGGGTTTTCACTATGAGCACTGGGATCCTGGCTAGCAGGATCTTAGTGAGACAGTAAAAACACCCTGACATATACTCACACACAGGCCAAAAGTAGGGGTAACAAGGCTAGAAAGAGGCTACCTTCCTACACAGACATACCAACATCCACTGCCTCCACTATGTCCCCCTCCACCTCCTCCATGACCTCCCTCCCAGTTGTGTCTACACTCACACCTGCATGCACTACACCATCATCCACTGCCAGGATCACCACCACAACGGCAATGCACACGTCCCCTGTGTCCTCTCCCACTGTGTCTGTCCCCCCCCTAAGGTACACAAACGAAGCATTCAGACAGCCAACAGCCATCCACCTCACAACAGCATCCAGCCCATGCACCTGCACCCAAACACAGCAGACACCTCCCACAACCACTGCCTCTTCCTCCACTCCCAAACCTTCTCCCTCTCCCCATCCCAACGTCCCTAAGCAGCGTTTCCTCTCCACCATTGACCTCTTCCCTACCCCTCCCTCCGTCCTTCATGTCTGGCCAGGGTGACAAAAACCCAGGCAAGCACCTCAGCCACACAGTCCACGGGCCAAGTAGTCTCCTCTCAAAATAAGGGAGGGATCAGGAGGAATTATGGTCCAGTGTATATCCTCCTTGTGGAAACATCGAAAAATAAGTGATACACTGTTCCAACCATGCAAAATAGAAAATAGTGACCGGGGTCCTAAATTCTAGGAGCAAGAGGCCTCACACACCCATGGGGTTTCATGCTTCATCATAGGCACTGCTCCTCGTCAGACCGGCGCTGCAATGTCTGACGGGCACCACCCCTGGTGGGGGGGCTCTTTGCCAGAGATCTTTTTATATGGTGGTGCCGTGACCCCAAAGGTGACTGAAGTGTCAACGGAGATCAGAAGAGAATGTGGTTTAAAATTGACTCTCAAAACCGCCACTGAGACAGTAGATTTTATTAGACCAGATGGACGGTCAGGGCCAAGGTTAAAAAATAAAGTCAGAAGAGTGAATAAAGAAATTAAGATCAATCACTCTTATAGCGAAGAAAATATCAAAGAGAAGAGTCTGGGGATTCTCCAAAGTCTACCCTCTCATGGGTCAACATGTTTCGCATCCTGGTGGTCCAAACGGATCCAGTGATGCTTCATCAGGACCTTATGTGACTATGTGTATCTCCTGAATAATAAGGGCCACATATATTTTCAAACAAGGTATACAAGTTACTCTAGGCCAGCAAATAGCTAGGGGGAGTAACAATCACTTACATGAATATGGAACCAATAGTTCCTAACTCGTACCCTGCAAAAAGAAGTACATAGGTTATACCAAAGTAAGGACGAGTCATGACTTATATGTATCGTGGGAAAAGAAGCGACCGTGCTGTACAGTGAAAGTGTTACCTCGTGAACAACACACATGCATATGCTTGTGAATACAAGCTTACCGTCCTAAAATTGAAGACGAGCATCCTAGGAATACAGAGACCAATGGTCCAGCGCTAAATGACGTCTAAAAAGGGGATATGGAACAACAAAATTAATTAAATGAAAGGTAAAGTATCCAATCAAGTTCCTCATATGTATAGTGACATAGGGGTCTAAAGTGTAGTGATAGTAGATTCTTAATTGGAACCATCACAGCAAACATGGTAAGACAAACGTGACTAGTACGACAATAAATACTGTGTACCAGTGAAATAGCTCAGGGACAAGGAGTCCATAGAGATCAATGGAAATAACAGAAAAAACTATATTACAGACACAGGTTCTGTCCTGGTGAAAGGGCTGGACAGTAGGGAGAACAAAGAGTAGTACAAATATCTGCAAAAATATGAGGGTTAAGTCCATCCTATAGGGAGACAAATTAAAAGTGAAAATCAAAATCAATATCAATGTAAAGCCGGGGGTATCTCATAGGTAGATACACTGTCTTGCAGTAATAAATCAGCAGGTATAGCAGCGTGGAGTGCCGGCGGGTAAAGTATAAATGTTGCCTATAATTTAACAGAGCAACATATGGACAGGTACGCGTAACAAGTCGAGTCCCGAGAAAGGAAACGGGACCCGAAAATGAAAAAGGGAAGAGCGGCGGAGCACTTACTTTTCGTAGCTGCTCTGGCCAGGCGGAAACCTACCCCGGTCCGTGGTTCCTGAAGATTAAAGGAACCCGGGCCGATACGTTAATATGCGTCACATACCGGAAACAGGAGATCAGTGTTTCCGGTGAAGAGCATGTCCTGACTATCTCTAATTTTTACTTATTCTTCTTTTTTGATTCCGGGACCCCATTTGGAGTCTTTTTTCACTGTCTGGCATTGTCAGACCAACGCGCATGCGTTGCCTGACTGCCTGACCGTGCTCTTCACCGGAAACACTAATCTCTGTTGCTCTGTTAAATTATAGGCAACATTTATCCCTATAGGATGGACTTAACCCTCATATTTTTGCAGATATTTGTACTACTCTTTGTTCTCCCTACTGTCCAGCCCTTTCACCAAGACAGAACCTGTGTCTGTAATATAGTTTTTTCTGTTATTTCCATTGATCTCTATGGACTCCTTGTCCCTCAGCTATTTCACTGGTACACAGTATTTATTGTCGTACTAGTCACGTTTGTCTTACCATGTTTGCTGTGATGGTTCCAATTAAGAATCTACTATCACTACACTTTAGACCCCTATGTCACTATACATATGAGGAACTTGATTGGATACTTTACCTTTCATTTAATTAATTTTGTTGTTCCATATCCCCTTTTTAGACGTCATTTAGCGCTGGACCATTGGTCTGTGTATTCCTAGGATGCTCGTCTTCAATTTTAGGACGGTAAGCTTGTATTCACAAGCATATGCATGTGTGTTGTTCACGAGGTAACACTTTCACTGTACAGCACAGTCGCTTCTTTTCCCACGATACATATAAGTCATGACTCGTCCTTACTTTGGTATAACCTATGTACTTCTTTTTGCAGGGTACGAGTTAGGAACTATTGGTTCCATATTCATGTAAGTGATTGTTACTCCCTCTAGCTATTTGCTGGCCTAGAGTAACTTGTATACCTTGTTTGAAAATATATGTGGCCCTTATTATTCAGGAGATACACATAGTCACATAAGGTCCTGATGAAGCATCACTGGATCCGTTTGGACTACCAGGATGCGAAACATGTTGACCCATGAGAGGGTAGACTTTGGAGAATCCCCAGACTCCTCTCTTTGATATTTTCTTCGCTATAAGAGTGATTGATCTTAATTTCTTTATTCACTCTTCTGACTTTATTTTTTAACCTTGGCCCTGACCGTCCATCTGGTCTAATAAAATCTACTGTCTCAGTGGCAGTTTTGAGAGTCAATTTTAAACCACATTCTCTTCTGATCTCCGTTGACAATTCAGTCACCTTTGGGGTCACGGCACCACCATATAAAAAGATCTCCGGCAAAGAGCCCCCCCACCAGGGGTGGTGCCCGTCAGACATTGCAGCGCCGGTCTGACGAGGAGCAGTGCCTATGATGAAGCATGACACCCCATGGGAGTGTGAGGCCTCTTGCCCCTAGAATTTAGGACCCCGGTCCCTATTTTCTATTTTGCATGGTTGGAACAGTGTATCACTTATTTTTCCAAGTAGTCTCCACACCCACTCAGGATCCAGCAAAAGGATCCAGGGCACCAGGCAGCCTCAGGGAAAGGGTGCCTGCCCCAAGTGCTACCCAGAAGGGCAAGGAGCCATCCCCAGCTGCTGCCAAGAAGGGCAAGGAGCCATCCCCAGCTGCTGCCAAGAGGAGCAAGGAGCCATCCCCAGTTGCTGCCCAGAAGAGCAATGAGCCATCCCCAGCTGCTGCCAGGAAGGGCAAGGGGCCTGTACTAGCAGGCAGGAAGGACAAGGGGCCTGGTGTAGGGACTCAGTTGGAGTCCCCACCGCCAACCATGATTGTGCAGCCGTCTGAGGCTGCAGAGGATGGGCTGGAGCCTCCCTCCACCAGCAGCAGCAGCCCCACCACCACCAGTGGGCAACCATTCAAGGCTGCAGGGGATTGGCTGGAGCCGCCACACTGTCACCAGCAGCAGCATCACCACCAGTAGGCAGCCGTCCAAGGCTGCAGGGGATGGACTGGAGCTTCCCCCACAACCACCAGCAGCATCAGCAGCACCACCACTGAGCAGCCGTCACTGCCGGCGGACGGTGTGTAGTCCTGCCTCCATGGGCTGTTGTGCTGCCTGCCCCCTACAAATCCTTTGGGAGTGACACCCAGCTGAGAGACTGTGACCTTGCACCCCGGAACAAGAGCACAGTGTACGATGCCCCCTCCGGAACCAGTGGGTATGGTACCCACTCACCCCATCCTCCACACGAACAAGAGTACAGGGCACAATGCCCCCTCCAGAACCTGTGGATAAATCATCCACTTGAGAAACTGTGGCCTTTCCCTCCCCAGCACCAAACACAGGGCATGTTGCCCCCTCTGGAGCATGTGGGCAAGTCACCCACTTGAGAGACTGTGGTATGCACTACCCAGGACCAAGCAGTGGGGATGTTGCCCCCTCCAGAACCAGTGGGCAAGTCACCCCTTGAGAGACTGTGGCCTTGTACTCCCCATGACCAAGCACAGGGCATGTTGCGCCCCCCAGAGCATGTGGGCAAGTCACCCACTTGAAAGACTGTGGCCTTGTACTCCCCAGGACCAAGCAATGGGCATGTTGCCCCCTCCAGAACGAGTGGTGTAGTACCATCTGCCGGCTGAGGCGCCCCCCTCTTCCCCGTCCCCCCCATGTGTATGACTATTTTTAAACTGATACCCCTGCAGTGTTCTCTCCATGACGCTGCAGGAGACAAATGGGGCCTGGGACTTTGTCATGCCACACACATTGAGGACTGTGGAGTGTCCCTTGAACTGTACATTTGTATATAGCATTAGATTGAATTTTCGTATTTCTATTGTGTTTATATTATTACACTCACTGTCATCCATTCCTGTAGTCCTTGCATTATTCCTGAGGGGTACGGGTAAATATGTTTTATTACTGCATCTGATTGTGTGTATGGTGTTGGGGGTGGGGGGTGTGCCACTCTCTTTTTCCTCCCCCCTCCCCTGTGTGCTAGGTGGTTGTATTCACCGTGGTCATCCTCGCCGTCGTTGGTGTTCGTGGTGGAGCAGAACGTAGAAAATCATTGGAAATATTTGCAGTTCGGGCTCCATGGCGGCGTGGTTGTTCCCTGTGTCTCCAATGTTGAGTCCTTTCCCTTCTGTGCAGTGTTTTCGCCAGGCTTTTGATGTTGTTGGTACCGCCCCAGAAAAGGTGGCGGATTGGGTTGTCTTAATACGTTGGGCGGAACATTGACTTCCGCCTGGTTGTAAGTGGTTACCGCCATGGTGGCTGTTGTTTCCGCCCTAATGGTGGGTGTGGTAAAGTGGCTGTCTATGGGAGTTTTCAGCGCCGTGGTCATAATTTGGCGGTAATTACCGCCAGCCTGTTGGCGGTATTACCACCACTTTATCACCGACCACCAGGGTTGTGATGAGGGCCTAAAAATTATATCTTTGAATATCAAGTGTTTATGATCACCCATTAAAGGGCAACATGTTTTAATATATCTGATCTCAAAGGTGATAATGCTCTTACACAAAAATATCATCTTTCAGAATCAGTCTTTGAAATTGAAGAGACACTGGTTTGGGATTTATTTTTTTACCAGGCATTGGTAAAAAGAATGGTGTTGTGAGCTTACGCCACAATCCTCTTCATATTCGTTTATCATCCCAGGATACTGTTACTGAGGGGTGATGGTTACTTACCAATCTTATTATTGAAAATGTTCTTGTTTCTATTTTTAATAAGTATGGTCCCACCACCACAGATTGCCAATTCTGGTCAGCTGTCACTCAAAGAATTTCACAATGTTTGGAAGACCATTTTATTTTTGCTGGTGACACTAATCTGATTGATGACCCCTTTACTGACAGAAATTAATTTTCTTTGCATATACCTAAGAATTCTCAAAACGTATTTGTTCATGCCTTCAAATAACGTGCACTAACTAATGCTTGGAGACATTCTAGCCTCACTCTTCAAGAATACGCATATTACACTCAAGTTCATCATGCACTTTCACAACTTCACTATAACTTCATTTCATACACTCGTTCTCAATCCCTACTCTCCACAGAAATAGGTTCCATTTTAATTTTGTTAAATTATATATGTTACCTAACACTGTCAAACCTACCAAATGGAGATTTAACAATTCACTAATATCAGACACTTCTTTTACTTCTGCATTTTCCACTTTCTTTCAATTTCAAGACTTCTTTCAGTTAAATTACGCAAAAGAGACCACCTTTAATATTATTTGGGATGCTTTCAAGGCTTCAGTCCAAGACTTTATTATTAGATATCTTTCCAATAAGAAGAGAATCTCCACAAATAAAAATAAGGAGCTTTTTGCAAAAATAAAACATCTGGAACACTCACCTTATACTTCCAAGGATTGTCTACAGGAACTCATTAACGCCAAACTCTAGTTCAATTAATTTTCTTATGACAATGTCTCTTCTTTACTACTCAAATCCAAGTGGTAAATACTATGGGAGTCCGAACAAATCAGGCAAACTACAAGTAAATTATCTGAAATTAAAAAACAAAACAGAAACAAAATTGAATCTATCAAGAATACTCATTCAAAGGTCTAGACATACATCAGGAATGTGTAAACATTTATAAGTATCTCTGCTCTCAAGAACATATTCCATATATCCCGAATATCACCAAATACTTCTTGCCCATGCACAAATCTTTTAATCCTCATTTAGATCTTTCAGACCTAGAGGTAGATATCTATTTAACACAACTTCAGACTGGTGATAAAACTCCAGATCCTGATGGATTCAGTGCATACCTTTTCACACATTTTCCAAATTGCTTCTTCTTCAATTATCTCTTCTCATTTCTTCCTTTTTTCACAAAGGTCAGTCATCTGGCTGTTTTCTAGATTATTTGCCTCATCCAAAAAGATGGCAAGGATCCACAGACTTGTCGAAATTATAGACCTATATCTCTTATTAACATTGATTATAAAATCCACTTCATTTAGAATCTTTTTCAACCAAACTTCTTGGGAAAGAACAATCCAGTTTCGTGAAAGGGCAATGGCTATGTGATAATACACGTTTAACGTTTGGTCTTATCTAAATCCACTCATGTAACCAATTGTGGTGTTGTTCCCAATATAAAACAGCACTACACATTTGGGATGGCAGAACATCAGAATATAGAGGACTGAGTCCTTCCACCCAATTAGTAACTGTCAGTCTGATTCCTGACTATCTCTCAGCCACTCACCTGAACCCATATCCTTGCAGGGAGAAGGTGACTTGTGGCAACCTGAAACATGACACTTGAACTCCCCTTAGAAACAGATCTCACCCTTTCGTCCTATTACTCATGCATGCCAAGGCGAAAACACAAAGAAGTTATATAATCAGTTTTCAATGCATTTATTAAAACTGATGTAATCTTATATAAAGAGAGTGAGCTGTGATAATTAGGCATTGCCTATATAATAAAACTGCACTATGTTAGAAGATGCAGTGCTGACGTAATGCTTTGTCTTGGTATTAGAAGCTGTCGCCATATCTGGCAACACTGCACCTAAAATATCTAATTCGGTATGTATCCTTAGACAAAGTGTTCCTGTTTGTGTGTCAAGAAAGCTAACTAGAAATGAACATCATGTATTATGCCTTCTCAGAATAATATTGTGTAAGCCTGTGCATAAAAAATAATACTTCCAAAAATACTATGCTGCTAAAATGTACAACGTGTAAAATGTGCAAATGCGAAAAGATAAAAAACAGGGGTAGACAACTCGGTCCAAGACGGGCATCACTACACAATCCTTTAGCAGCAATTACCCTGGATGCAGAGAAAGCCTTTGTTTGTGCAAATTGGTAGTTTATGTTTCATTCCTTCAATGGTTTGGTTTGAGACCAAAAATCAGTGCCCTATTTTTTCCTCTATATACCTAGCCCCAAGAACTTTTGCCACTAAGCTTACCTCGTCTTTCTTTCCTTTGAACAGAGGTGTTTGTCAAGGCTACCCTCTTTCGCTATTTCTTTTTAGTTTAGTATTGGAGTCCTTCCTGCCTGGGATGAGATAAAACCCTGAAATCCTTGTTTTTTCTTGGAACACTTAAGTCAAAATGACTGTCCATGCTGATGATATTCCCTTATTTTTCTCACAACTTTCACAGTTACTCCCAGCTTTTTTAATACAAAATTGATGCTTACGCCCTTGATTCTGGTTACAAATTAAATAATGATAAATGTGAAATTCTACCTCTTACCAAATACACTTTTAAATAAGATTTCTTAGTTACCAAGTTGTCTTGGAATTCTTCAAAAATTAAATGCTGAGGGCCATATTTACAAGTGGTTTGCGCGGCTAGTGTGACATTTGTTTGATGCACCGACTGCCCAGGCTGCAGGCCCACATCTATAAGGCCACACAAAGCCACATTGAAAGAGGAAACACCTTTTGTGATTGTTTTTGTGCAGGAGGAGTCCCGTCCTGCACAAAAACAATCATCCCTGCAATGCTGACAGCCTTGCACCATTGTGCAAGGGTGCCTGCATGGGCGAATGGCAGCCCATTGTGTGCCAGCATAGGGGAAAAGGAAAGAAATGCATCATATCTTGCAGATATGGTGCATTCCTGACCATTTCTTTTGACGCACGGCAGCGCAGCAAGAGGGCTTGAGGTGCTGCCCTGTGTCAAAGGATTTCAAATATACTCTGGCTGATGGTTCTCCCAATCCCTCAGAACTTCTTTCTCATTAGGGCTTGATGGCTATATCCAAAAACTATCCCCTTTGGTCAATTGTTGACACCCCTTTCTGGTGGGGTTGTCTCAAAACAATTAAAATGATCCTGGTACCTATAGTTTTAGGCACTATTTCTAATATTCCATTATCCGTCCCCTCAAACGTTTTCAAACAAATCAATGACATACTGTCCTCTTACTCATGGAACAAGAAAAAGCAGCATTTATCTTTATTGAAACTGAAATGCCCTAAATCAGATGGTGGCATATATTTCCCAGACTTTTCTAATTGTAACTCAGGTTTTATTCTAAAAGAATATCACTATTAGATTTTGGAACCGTTGGATCAACGTCCTCTGTGGATAGACTTGGGGAAATTATATTTCTCTCCCTTTACTTTTTATGAATATCTGATTTTTTCAAAGAAGCCTCTGACTCTTTCTACCCCTATTTTCAAACATCTCTGTAAATTGTTCGAGCTACTCCTCTCATATACGCCTACTACTATTGCTTTCTTAATCTCTACAATATGGCTAATACTTTACTACTATATAGAAATATACCTATTTATTAGAAAGCTTGGAAGAAAACTTGTTTAATATGGATTTATCAAATTTATTGTTACAACTAATATTTGACATTTTCGCAAGTCAAAAGCCTTTTAAAAGTGTTACCTTACTGTCGCCTTACATTCAGTTTATTACAAGCAGCCCTTACAGATGGTCTTAGCCACTTCCAATCCCTACAGCTTTCGACACCCCTTCTACCTTCGGTGCTCTTCTTTATGCATCTCCTAAAGCTTTGGTTATCTGCCACCTATTACAAGAACCGTCAGTAGATAGACAAAAAATGACACTGAGTTGACATGGGAACTTAATTTAGATGTAACTTGGCCTATGTCCACTTGGAGACAAATTTGGACTACATTACGGAAAACTTCACATGCCGCTAACAGGGCCCAAACACTATTTTACATTTACAGCAGACTTTTCTTATCTCCTTCTACTCTTCATCACATATACCCTGACCTCGCAGATAGTTGTTGGTCTTGTCACTCACCATATGCAGATTGGAGGCCAGCCTCTTTGGAAATATAAAGGGCTGTAGTAAAACATCTCCCACATAACTCCATCCTTTTGCATTTGTTTTTTTGCATTAAAAGGGAAGATGGGAACAGTTCCCTAAAAAATGTTAACCGCAACGCTGCGTACATTACACAGTGCTATGTAGGCAGTACATTTGCAGCGGATAGCTAGGCTGTCTAGCTTCCACAAGCATATGTTTGATTGCCTCAAAGATTGAGAGTTCCTGCTTTCAGCTTCATAACCATATAAATCTGCACAAGAAGTCTGTACAAGCATATCCGGCCAATGACACACTATATAGAACCAACACTTGAACGTTTTACCAAAATCTGATTTTGCCAGGCTTTAATCTTTCGAAATTATAACGTTTATCAGTGTTTTATTTGTCGAATTACGAAATACATCGTTCAATGAGGTGAAATCCCATCTACAACACCTCCCACCCCCAAAAACATCACATACCTGAGCTTGTAAACTGCTCCATTGTGGGGATCAGAGAGGCACAGTGAAAATGAGCGACCTCTAGTTCCCCATCATTCGGAAAATTACTTGACAACTTTTATTTTCTGAATGCATTCCAATAGCTTTGTTTTTTAACATACCAGGAGTGTCAGACCCCATTTGTTGGGCGAAGGGGTAGCAGCGGCTACTGGGTAATAACCCTGGTGGTTGAGGTTTTTGCCTCTGGTGTCAAAGTGTTCATTCCACAAAAGCTGTCAGTTTGGCTACGGGCACCCTTACTGCTCTTAACTCTCGGGGTAGGGAGTGTGATCAGTGAAAGGCTTCTCTGCAAAACAAAAGGCATAATCATTCATTGCTATGCCCAGAGGGATTCTTTTAATTAAAAAGAGAGAGATTTAATAGTATAAAAATGAGATACTACACAAAAGAACTGCTAATCACCATAAGGTTACACACTGCTGATCTACAGGCGTTATCTATACAGAAGTCTGTAGACTAGATTAAAGAACAGGGTCAGATTCACCAGAGGTACACGTGATCAGCTTCCATGGCTTCTGAGATCCTTTAGTCAGTCCGAATTCCCTTTATAATACAGTTCTCGATTGGCAGGATTCTGGTTAAAGCATGATCTACACTTAAACGTGTAGTAAAGTTCACTATAGGTGCCACACAGTCACACAGATGCGCAGATGCGTTCACTTCTGCAGCGACTGAGGCCGGGGCAGGGGCTATGGGTAAGTCGACTCAGATTGGGCAGGTACCAGCACTCTTATAGGGAGTTTTCTGCCTCTAGTCGATCGTGTTGGTCTCAGATCTTGGTGCACAGAAGTCAGTGTCAGGGAAAGTATGTTGTGTTTCTCAGGTGGCGACTGCTGGAGCCGGGACTCTAGGATGGTCAGTGAGTTTGTTGGGGTCACACTGTTTACATGTAGAAATACTTGAAGAGAATGAGAGACCTACGTGAAGACCTGGGTCAAATCTGTTTACTTTCCCACAAACAATCCACTCTTCTAGGCTGACCGTCCGCCAGGCTTGGCAGCTGGAATTCTCTTCCCTCGGGCAGTCAGCAGATATAAGGCCAGACACATTTCTTTCCCTTCAAAGCAGGCCAAACAGGCTGCCAAATAACAGGTAGAGCCACAGCTCTTCCAAAATGATGTGCAGACCTTAGGTAATCTTCTCACACATCTGGGAGATGAAATGTTTGACCATCACCAGACCTGGATCTCCCACTTCTTCAAGTACACTGAGGGGAACTTTCTTCCTCAATCTTGAAGAAATCCGAAGTGGAACTAAGGTGGGTCGTTTGGGAGCCACCTTTATGCACACTTCTCAGACAACAGATGTTGAATCCACTGTCAATGTCTTGGAACCGGTTTAACGTGATTCCTTTTTACGTGTCATCTTTTTGCAGCACAGATACCGTCAAAGTCTCTCACAACAGCTAGTGATTATGCAGGCTCCAGTCAGGAGCATTCAAAGCAACAGATGAATTTCACATGAAACCTCTGCATATAGCTGTCATCAGCGTTCCAGAAGTAGCACTGGGAGAGAGAGACGGAAGGTGAAGACCATGAACTGAAGCTTCCCTCCGTGTAATAAAAGGTTCTGTTTGCTCACCCCATTGCCCACAATTAACCCAGACAGCATAGCTCAGAAAGGACTACTCCACAATCCCTTTCTTAAAACAAACTCATACATTTTCTACAGGCAGCCCTCTATCTCCTGCCGCACTTTGGCGTCTAGGGTTACATACATCCTTCAGCTCATGAATGCAGGCACTACACTTCCAATATCTGGGGAGGCTACCCTACAACTTCCATCTGGTGTCATGTAAAACATGGGGTAATCCAAAATGGATCCTATTCTTACATCCACCCAGAGCACTGCTATCCTGCACAGTTTACACAAGATACATCAGAATGCACATGGGATACCAGGGAAAGAGTCTTGTGCCCAGATTTCTACTTTTTGACGCAAAACTGCACTAATACAGTTTTGCATCAAAAAGTTTAGCACTGACTAGCGCCATTTGTTAATGCCACCCTGGTGTCATATTTATACTATGACCCTGGGTGGTGCTAAAAATCAGTTAGAGTAAATTTTTGACGTTAACCATTGCGCCTTGTAGTAAGGCAAAATGACATTAATGCTGGAAAAATGTCTCTAACCCGTTTTACGACACGTAAGCATGTAGCAAAACGGAAATGCACCAGTTGTACCTGCATCAAATTCAAATACAGATGAAAACAATGCAAAGGAGAGGCAAAATGGACCCAGAAAGCAAGGAGAGACCCAAGGGGGGCCCAAATCAACCAGGAACAAGCCAGGAGGACACAGACAACACTCAGAGGAGTGAGAAGAAAAATTGAAAGTGTTGTTTCAGTGAGGAGGAGCATGAGATACGGGTGAGAGAGGTGACTGAGCATCAACATCAACTTTTCGTCCCCTCCAAATTGCCAACTGGCAGGAGAGAGGCAATTTGGCAGCAGATAGTTGACAAGTTTAACAGTGTTGCGGAGGTCAGGAGAACCGTAACAGAGTGCAGGAAACGCTGGCATGATTGTAAGCGAAGGACAAAGGAAAAAATCGCAAGGAACAGGAAGGCAGCACTACAAACTGGAGGTGGGAGTCCAGCACCACAAGAGGACTTAGACGAGATGGAGAACATGGTTGCAGTGGTCATCCCGGAGGAATTGGTCACTGGAATCGCAGGACAGGACAGCGCAGACTACCAGGAAACACCACAAATGCAGGGTAAGTTGAATGGGGGAAATTAATGCCAAATTGTCAAGTGCTAGAAGGGAGTGGCACATAGAACTCACACAATGCATGTCAAAGGAGCCCAGAGGGACACATTGCACATTTAGCAACTTGCACCTATCTGATTTAAGCTACACATGTACCTACGCCTTGTTAGTGCCATGCACCACAACACATACACAACCTGGACACATGCCAATCACCAGGCCTAAATACGTCCATGTACATATGCATCACATGGGATGGATGGTGTTAGACCTGACAGCCTTAGGGTAGTCACCCCTAACTTTTTGCCTACCTCCCTCCGCTTTTTGGACACTGTTTTTGCTGGTTTATAGACTCTGCGCACTTTACCTCTGCTAACCAGGGCTAAAGTGCATATGCTCTCTCCCCTAAAACATGGTAACCTGGAATCATACCTGATTGGACTATTAGTTTACCTATAAGTCCCTAGTAAGGTGCACCCTATGTGCATAGGGCTGGTAAATTAAATGCTACTAGTGGGCCAGCAGCCCTGGTTGTGCCACCCACTTAAGTAGCCCCTTCTCCTTGTCTCAGGCTTGCCATTGCAAGGCCTGTGTGTGCAGTCTCACTGCCAGATCGACTTGGCATTTAAAAGTTCTTGCCAAGCCTAGAACTCCCCTTTTTCTACATATAGGACAACCTTAATGTGTGCCCTAGGTAACCCCTAGGGCAGGGTGCTGTGTAGGTAAAAGGCAGGACATGTACCTGTGTAGTTATATGTCCTGGTAGTGTAAAACTCCTAAATTCATTTTCACACTACTGTGAGGCCTGCTCCCTTCATAGGCTAACATTGGGGCTGCCCTCATACACTGTTGAAGTGGCAGCTGCTGATCTGAAAGGAGCAGGAAGGTCATATTTAGTATGGCCAGAATGGTAATACAAAGTCCTACTGATTGGTGAAGTCGGATTTAATATTACTATTCTAGAAATGCCACTTTTAGAAAGTGAGCATTTCTTTGCACTTAAATCCTTCTGTGCCTTACAATCCACGTCTGGCTGGGCTTGGTTGACAGTTCCTTGTGCATTCACTCAGACACACCCCAAACACAGGGTACTCAGCCTCACTTGCATACATCTGCATTTTGAATGGGTCTTCCTGGGCTGGGAGGGTGGAGGGCCTGCTCTCACACAAAGGACTGCCACACCCCCTACTGGGACCCTGGCAGACAGGATTGAACTGAAAGGGGACCTGGTGCACTTCTTAGCCACCCTTTGAAATCTCCCCCACTTCAAAGGCACATTTGGGTATAAAACAGGGCCTCTGCCCTACCTCATCAGACACTTGCTGGAGAAGAAACCTGAACCAGAACCTACATCCTGCCAAGAAGAACTGCCTGGCTGCTCAAAGGACTCACCTGCCTGCTTTCTACAAAGGACTGCTGCCTTGCTGTTGCCCTGCTGCCTTGCTGAACTCTTGTCTGGCTGTGAAAGTGCTCTCCAAGGGCTTGGATAGAGCTTGCCTCCTGTTCCTTGAAGTCTCAGGACCAAAAAGACTTCCCTCTTTCACTTGGACGCTCCGGTCGCCGAATATTTCGACGCACAGCTTGTTTCGCTGCGAGAAAAACGCCGCACTCCGACGCTGATCGACGCGACGCTCTCGGGACGATCGAAGATCCGACGCACGGCCTCGCAAGGACAACGCCGCCCGACCTCTAGAGGAGAAATCGACGCGACGCCTGCCGTGAGATCGTAATTTCGACGCGCAGCCCCGCAGATCGAAGTCTAGAGGAGAAATCGACGCGACGCCTGCCGTGAGATCGTAACTTCGACGCGCAGCCCCGCAGACCGACGCGCAGCCGGAGAACAAGCAGGAAATTCCACGCACAGACACGGGACATCTGGTAATCCCCGCGATCCACAGAAAGAGACTGTCCGCGCGCCGGAAACCGACGCCGACTTCCCCGCGTGGAAAATAACGACGCAAGTCCGTGTGTGCTGGGGAGAAATCGACGCACACACACCTTTTTCCACGCACCTCTTCGCTTGTGGCCCTCTGAGGAGATTTTTCCACTCCCAACCAGGTACTTGTGCTTGAAAGAGACTTTGTTTATATTCTAAAGACTTAAGACACTTTATATCACCTCCCTGTGATATTTCTACAATTTTCTATTGCAACTTTATTTCTTTTTGACCTACAATTATCCTGATAAATATTATATATTTTTCTAAACACTGTGTGGTGTATTTTTGTGGTGTTATATGGTGGTATTGTATGATTTATTGCACAAATACTTTACACATTGCCTTCTGAGTTAAGCCTGACTGCTCGTGCCAAGCTACCAGAGGGTGGGCACAGGATAATCTTAGATAGTGTGTGACTTACCCTGACTAGAGTGAGGGCTTTTGCTTGGACAGAGGGTAACCTGACTGCCAACCAAAAACCCCATTTCTAAGAGATGGCATTTATAATGACTGTGCCTTTGGTTGTGCCATCACAACATCTCTTGCATATAGTCATATTAACCATACCAACATGACCAAGACTTCAAAGGCTAGGTAGTCAGTCAATGCCATACCTTGGTCACGTCATGGTGGTATCCCTTGCAGTAACACCTTGCAACTGCTTTGCCTTCTTGCCCAAACACATGTGTGCTGCATCTCACAGCACAGAACTCATTGCAACAGTCCTATGCATGTGCTGGTAGCACCACCACACCGCACATTAACAACACATCCACATAAGGCAGCCACCACTTCATCATGCAGTGAGGATGCCCCCGGGATGCAGGGAACAATAATTTGGGCAGGCTCTGGGGGAATAGCAGGGTGGTTGTGTATCACTAGAAACATGCCACCACCCACACCAACTAAACTGGTTTAGTGTAGATACACACTTCTTGATGCTGAACAGAAATGTGTCACTACAGAAAATATGTACCACAGACAGCAAACTGTAGGTCACAACAGTTACAGGCTGAGCCCACAACTACTCTGTCACAACCATGTGAGGCACATAGGAATGGGGAAATAAACACACACATACAACACATGACTGTGAACATAATGGTGTAAAATTCCACATTGACAGGTGGAGGATGGTGCATGGCTAAGTCTGGTGTAATTAAGACTGCCAGTGTAGTGTACCCTTTGCGGTTGGCTTGATTAGTCACATTTTGGGATGGCGGGTGGAAATCTTTCTGCCCATGGTAGCTCTGTGGGGCACTTAGCACAACATTGTTGATGGATCAAATTGAGTCAGTGCCAGTCTTGGGGTGCATTGGATGTGACAGGACATGCTGCACTTAGCTCTGCAAATCAGGCAGTGGAAAGGGCAAAGGGGCAGGGCATGGGACCCCCTGCCTGCCCGTGCCAGGAGCACTGGCTGTGCAGGGGAACCCAGGGGCACACCACACCACATCACCACCAACCTTTGCATGGGGGTTTCACTGCTATAAAAAGACTGATGGAAATGCGGGAACAGACCTGGAGTGTAACGTTGAACATAATACTGGTCTGGTGTCACAAAACAGATGACATTGTCAGTCTGTGAGGTGCTGGAAACCTGCCAGTGAGGCCATTGCCCCAGGGGCATTCCCTGTTGACAACAGTTGCCACTACCACTTGCGCTGTTGGGGGTGGTCATATAGACAATGGCAGTCAGGTGGTCATACGACTGCTACACTTGAAATGAGGGACCAGTATGACTACCTGCAGAATCACCATCAAACTAGCTTGAGGCCCTGACCTAAGTTCAACTCCAATTAACTGGCTATGTCCAGAAACTCATTTACCATCAGGCACTGTCACATACATAATTATGTACACAGCTAAAACATTATATTCATGCTGGCCATCCCTGTTTCCACCCCTGTGCCTGTGTCAAATTAGCTGCACTGCCATCATGCTGCATCTCATTCATCATGGTGCAAGGATGGCCGCATTGGTGATAATAGGTGTGTAGGAAGGCACACCTACCTGCACAGACAGAAAATGAAATTGAATTCAGCTAGGCTGTGCTGTGTAATGTAGCACACATACACATACATCAACATGTGGAGCTATCAATGGTAGCAAGAGAATAGTGTCCTGGCAATGCCAACCCTTGGGTGGCGCAAGCTTACAGTACCACATGGGCGTAAGTGAAACATGTAATACTGGGACAGGTGCATATTGACATGTGTGGTGCTGAGGCTTGAGCACTGCAACACCCATTGCAAGGCCTCACCATGCAAATGGATGCATAGGAAGGGTTAAGAATGATAAGATGGTGTCAAGCCACAGAAACGATATAGATCACACTTAGTAGATATGACACAGCAAATTGCCCCACCTGAGCTTCCTCTCATGTGACACTCAGGTGGGGCAAAGGGCTGCTAGACTGCAACCATGAAGTACAGGAACAATGTTTTGTAACTAAGACAACAATGAGCCACCAATAGCAAGTCAGTTAGAGAGAAAGATTGATTTTGAACAATCTCATCGCAGAGGATGATGGTTCACAAGCTGATCTGCCTGTCTTGGAGTACCCAGATGACCTGGATGGCCAGCTGACAAACATCAGCCAAGGACCCTCGAAGAAGTTCTCGTATCCCTCCAGACACCACCTCCAGTCACATGGAGGAGTGATAATGTAGCAGCCATCCCAGATGCCCGATACAACGCCCCAGTAGTATGATCTGCCAGCACCGACATGGCTGAGGTCACGAGGACCCAGGGACCAGCATTGAGAGGACAGTGGTAGGAGTCTCGCGGGAGCTGGCCAAGGAGGTGCGGGTGGGGATGCAGACTATGGAAGCCAGCCTAGAGGATATGCGCACATGCATGATTATGGCCACTGAGAAGACTGCCGCCAAACAAGGCACACACTCCCAATGCATGGAGTTCAGCAGTGTCTCAGGAACATAGCTTCTGCCATGAGGGAGAGGCCACAACAACTGCCCTCCCAAACTGGCATCAGCGTGCTTGAGAACAAGATGGAGCCCATGCACCGGGAACTGGCCTCCGTCAGGGCAGACATGGCTGCCTACCACAGAAATGTTGCTGCTATTCTCAAGAATCAGCAGTTCCTCCTTGCTGCAGTGATGCCATATGCTGTTCCACAGATGGCAGCTGCCATTAATTGGGAGTCCACATCTCCAACCACTGAAGTGTGTGTGGCCCCCTCTACCTGCCCACCACCACCATCAAGGGCAAAGGAGACAACACACACATCATAGGATGAAGATGTGTAACAGATCATCTTCAGCTGTAAGAGTTCCCGGTAGCACCAGCCCATGCCATACAGGTAGTGTTTTCCTTTGTCCTGTGCTTGAGATCATGCCAGTGTAAGCACAGTTGGATATGTGCACTCTTCAAGGACACATTGTTGATCTGTTTGCTATGGACTGTCATCGTCTCTCACCTACAAATTGGCAAATCATGTTCCTCCACACTTAACAACACTTCATTCAAGCATGTCCCATGACATGTCCCTGAACCCTGGACTTGTGTTTTGTCACAATTGTGTGGATTTTAATAATGTGTTCACAGACCTGGATATTGTAAGTATTGAACTACAACACTTGTAAATAAACACCAAATACACAACCAGCATGACTTTGTGTATTGTGACACTACTACACATAGGAATTGTGATGTGTGTAACCATGTCTTCAGTCACAGACTGTCAGTACAAGAGTGCAGGAATATGGGGGCACATATCTACGCACAAGTTTCCTTATGACGAACGACAATGCTGGTCTCATCCCCTACAAGCAATTCACTGAATATGTCAAAAATGTAGAACATATGTATGCTTCATCCACTACAAATGACAGGATTGGCTGTGAAACAGTTCTCGGGTAATATTGTCAGCTGGGAGTACCAGTAGAACACACTGGTGTGAAAAAGAGGTACTTAACGTCATCTGTAATTGCCACTGGTAAGTTTAGCAGGATAGATATTTAATGTAGGCTGTTGTCAGATGTGCCACAGTGCCCAACATTCCTACACAGTAACCTAACAATGACAGATGAATTACCACAGTTACCTGTCCAATGCACAGTAAACATAGTCACCTTGAGTGGATGGCAGATGCATAGATAAGTAGATGTGTTATAGCTGCCATTGTGACAGCTCAGTTGTAAACAGGTGATGAACATGTCAAGAGAGGGATTTATAGGCAGGACGTAATCCCTAGGTCAACAAACAGTTTTCACTGTGCACTCATGAGAAGACCCTTGGGCACAAGCATATGAAACATGAAATAAGGGAGTACCCCAAAAAAATTAATAACAATGAAATTAAACTAAAAACATCAAGAAAACCTATCTTCACCTAACCTATTCCAACTATACTAAACTAACAACTAACCCTAACTACCCTATGCTAAACTTACCTAACACATTTAACAACACACTCTAAACATTGTCCCCCCACCCCCCTTATGTTACGATACACATGCAGGGCAAGATATACTAAACTACACATATGCTAACTATATCTAATCAAATATATGTTTTTTGGTATTTTTTAAATTTGTTATTGTTTTTTTAAATTAAAACACATATATACACCAACGTTACAGCTCCACCCACCCACCCACAAAGTAACATGTAATAAGTAGAAAACCCACTCCCAAACCCACTTATCTTAACTAAACCACATACCTACTCTAACCTAACACTAACCCCCTAAAACTCACTATAAAACATTAATACAAATGAGGAGGGAGGGGACAGAACTGGGGGTGAGAGTATCAAAGCCAATCACATCTTTGCCCTCTTGAGGGTTTTTGTGATTACTTGTATTAGCTGCCACCTCCTTGTCCAAACATTTCAAAACTAGTGTCATGTCCCTCTGCAGATCTTGGAGCATTTTTCTGGTCCATGGCAGCAGGTGATGTGGACTGTGAAACTGATGTGGAAGGTGTTGCAGCTGGGGCTATAGGTGTGGTGGTAGCTGTGCCCCTGCACAGCTTTGGAGCTTGGTCTCCTCTGTGTGGCCACTGCCAGTGTGGGGCCCCCTTGGGTGAATGCCTGCCATTCCCCGGTAGATCTCTCTGTGCAATAG
Organism: Pleurodeles waltl; assembly: GCF_031143425.1. Classification (NCBI taxonomy): domain Eukaryota; kingdom Metazoa; phylum Chordata; class Amphibia; order Caudata; family Salamandridae; genus Pleurodeles; species Pleurodeles waltl. Next base: position 302,129,105 of record NC_090450.1, on the reverse strand, counting down.
CGGCCTGCCATCCTCCAGACCCCAGATTCCACTGCCAGGATATGTCTGTAGCGGACTGCCCTTTTCTGGAATGCTCACAGTTTCTCATTGCTCATGTTGGCAGCAGTTAATTGAGACAGACAACAATCAGTGTCAGCATTGTGTGGAGTATGTACAGATTATTGGCTTACACTTTGCATCTAATTACACATGCACTCCAACTCACAGTCCAGAAAAGACAATGGCCCTGATAAATGCAACAACAATGCTGCCTTAGCATCATTTCATTGACACCAAAGCGAGGCACAACAAGATTAGGTACCAAACCAAATGAGGTGTGCATTGTTTTTGTGCTAAACGTAGTGATGCAAAGTCAGCATAAACTTCACATATATCCGGCCCAAATTTCCTCATCATCTGTGCCAATGTTCAACCATACATCACCAGTAACTTGAATATGTTATTGGGAATTACGGGATGCAGTTGGTAACCATAAGGGGTCAGTGCTGATAGGTACAGATGCAAGCCTGATCAATATGACTGTTACATACACTGTGACCATCACATATACCTACACATTTGGTATTCCTCTCCCCCTGTGCCTAAGGGGGTATGGACATGCAAACAATCATCTTAACTGTCCTGGTCATCCACCAAGGCATGCCCACTCATACATGGAGTCACAGAGTGGACCATGTGTTAGGAGGGCTGCAAACTAGGAAGCTGGTATCCATAGGTCTATCACATCAACATTCATGTTTCCAGTTGTAGACACCCATCAATACCTCACCTGCCAATACAATTCCTTACACACCCATATCCATGCCAGCACACGTTTGGCCATGACCTGCATGCACACCTGTTACATTTCTCATAAGTGTTACATACATGGAGTGCAAAATACGGAGTGCCATGCTGGGGGACAATTGCCCGCCCAGCCCTACATATTCATTACAATACAGGGTTGCACCAAATTGGGTTCAAAATGGTGCATCCCTGTGTTATGAGAATGACGGTTTGCCCCAGTGCCAATATTCTCATAGCATTGCACTTCTTAGTCACATATGCCCCTACATGTGTCTTGTGGTCCCCTTGTTTACACGATGCTGCCCATTGAGCACCACATGCCTCACAAGATATGACCCTCTGGTGGTGCATGGGGAACCTTTAAATGGGACACAATGTCACCATCCAGCCTACTTTGATATCTGATCATTTGACAGCTTATCACGTCTAGCATTGTGTCCAACACACATGACTCACTCACACCAAACCCAGGATTACTTCACAGGACACACATTATCACACTTATTGGATACATCTGGGTCCTCAAATCTCGCCACTTCGCCTATTGTGTAGGGGCAGGTCCACCAGTGAGATATGAATGTAAAACCATGGTTAGTGTTATATCACTGTCACTACTAGTGGACAACAAATTACAGTGTGTACTGTTTTAGGTGAGTGAGCTAGTTATCTGGTGTAAAACAATGCAACAGACACACCAATACAAACACACGATGACACAGACATTCAGGTGAGTGGGAGCCACACAGCTGCACACTTGAGACTCATGTAGTGCTACACCCTGCCACAAACATATGTGGGCAATGTATAGAAGATGGAACTCCATGGTATAAGGGGGAGTTGTGTAACAAATACATGACATTACCCTGGACAATTGACTCAGGTATTCAAGCTTGTCCTGCAAGGTACCCAGAGGCACCTTGTGATGGAGAACCGGCTCATTTATTAGTCTGCAATGATCATGCGTTGAGTAATCTATGACTGATGTGGCAAAGTTGTCGGATGGTGTCAAATGCCCCATTTACATTGCCCCCTGAGGTGGGTAAGCCCCCTTTGCTAACATAATGGCAGGGATCATGTGTGTGAAATTATGACAAAGTAGAACTACACATGCATTGTCCTACCTTGTTGACACAATCCAGGTAAATATGATAAGCTGGCGGTGTCTTGGCATATCATACATGACACTATGCCAGGGCACAGGTGTCGCCATGGCCCCTGAAATGTGTGACTTAGTGATGGTTGTGCATGACTCATCAGACATCTGATCTGCATTGGTACAATGGTAGGACACATGAACTCGGGGGCAGATTCATGCAAAGTGGCGCTGCACCAAGTGCAGCGCCTCTTTCCCTGCAACCCTTTGCACCCACCTGCTGCCAACATGTGTGCGCCGTATTTAAAATACGGTGCACCATGGCACAAGGTAGGTGGTGATAGTGTCATTTTTTATGACGCTATTCATGTAATCTGCAGGAATAGCGCCAAAATATTGGCTCAACTCCTGCAGAGTACATTGGGCCCCATTTTAAAGAATGGCAGCCCCCTTTTAATGCCTGTTCTTGAGCAGGCATTAAAAGTGCCATAAAAAATAGCGCAAGGAAATGTCAGATTTCCTAACTCCATTTTTCTGTCTCCCCTAATGGGGGAACACCTCTTTTGCATACATTATGCCTGGCACAGGCATAATGTAGCGCAAAGAGTTACAGAGCGGCGCAATGTATGCATTGCACCACCTTGTAATAAGGCACTGGGATTTTGGCATTGTTGGGCCACATTAACGTAAAAATAAATATTTTAGACGTATGACGTACGTGCATCGGTTTTATTGGTGCATTAGCTTTATGCGTCAAATTCAATGAAAATCAGCATTGAGAAGAGCGTGAAGGTGGAATTCACGTTAAGGGCCCATGTGTCATATACTTTGCATTTGAGGATGTTTTAAATGTATTTGCGTCAATTTTTTTGACTCAATTCCTGATTGTGTGTTTTTGTTCCATTGTCTATAGATGCTCCCTGCATCAACAAACATGTTACATAGGCTGTGCTGCAGTGTGGCACATTGTGTATGGCCACATGTGGTAGCCTATGCAACAATGTGATGAGGGTGTGATTGGTCTGTTACACTGATGTGTGTGTTACAGAGTCAACAGCATGCAAATAGTTGCACGTCCTGCATATGTATGTGTGACAACAGTGTATCCACATATATATGGCAGTTAGTGCAATGCATTAGTTCTGAATTGTGATTGTGAATTGTGCTTTCTTATGTGATGTGTGAAGTTGTCTTACAGAGCATAATATTAAAGACGACATACACAGCTCAGGCATTGTTGATGATGGCTGAACAATGCTACCTAGAAAATGTTACCCAACAACTGTCTCCATATGTAGATTTGGAGTTTATAGTGACGTGTGTGGCCTACACATATGTCTGACATGTGTACATCTTTGGTACATACTGTGTATAACACACTCTGCCTACATTCCACCCAGATTACATTTTGACCACAAATGTTTGATTAAACTTGTTACATTTAGCTATGGTTGTTGTTTTGTGCGGCGGACCTGCAGGCCTAGCTGCACATGTGCTCATCCATACTGATGTGAATTTGACAGACATATCCATGCAAAGTGTAAGGTCATGTGTACCCTGTATCAGGAATGGGCCCTATGGCACTGGCAGGACTGATCATCATGGATGTACCGCACAGGCCCAATTTCTTCCATTGCCTGTCATACCTGGGCTAATCACGGTGATCATTGTTCAGAATGATGTCCCCCTCTTGTCACATGTGCTCCATGAAGCCATTGCATCTCTCACACTGAGGTGTGACAGTGTTCTGTTCAAACATTACTGTCTTTCTAATTTTGGACATCCACTACCTCATGTGTGGACCCCTTGCTTACCTTCTATTTGGACATGTTGTAGTTGCGTATGATGAGCTATTGATGAACACTTTGGCAATGTGGATGTAATATATATGTTGTGGTTCATAGATTGTGTCCTTTAGTTGTCAGATACCAGTGATGAAGCTATTAGTGATGTGTGTGATGGTGGCAGTACAATCTTATGCATCAAATGTGATGGTGCAACAGTAATTTTCTGATTAATATTTGTAACATGCTCCCTGAGGTTAGACTCACAATCCTAAGCTATATGTTGTAGAGATTGAAGAGACCAAAGCAGGATTGTTTGAATAAGTGAGGTGTTTATTTATAAAATATACAAGGTGAGTTAAGTGATTTTTAAGTGAAGAAGTTATCAACTATGTGAGTCTGTGGGGTATCCCAGCAGGTGTGTTGAGCTGTTCCCCCTGCATTTCTTCACCACCATCCTCTTCCTCAGGCAGGTCGTCAACCTGATCATACAAGGGCACGTTCATCCGCATACATATTTTGTGCAGGATAGCACATGTCATTATAATCTTGCAGACAATGTGTGGGGCATATAGGAGGCTGCCTCCTGTGATGTCCAGGCACCTGAATCTTGGCTTCAGGATGCCAAATGTACTCTCCACGATATTCTGTGTCTTCCGATGTCCCTCATTATATGCACGCTCTGCTGCTGTGCTTGGGTTTGCACCTGGGGTCATGATCCATGGCTGTATGCCATAACCCTGATCTGCTGCAAAAGACAATAGGAGTAAGTTGTTGTGAAGGCTTGCAACAGGTTTGTCATGTAGCATGGCAGTTGATATTTTGAATTGGTTGTGACTCATATGTGTTTGTGGTATGGTGTGAGTCCCTGGCCTTGTGCAAAGTATTCTTAGCACTGTGTTGTTGGACATGACAATCTTGAGTTTGGCTCAAGAATCTGGGACACATGATTTGGTATCTTAACTGATGATCAGTATGTATGTACCATGCGTTGTGTAGTGCACCTTCGTATCAGTTTGCTATTAATAGAGGGTACATGACACATTCTCACAACACAATGGGGTCTGATGTGCTGGCAACATGGCAGCATTACAGAGCCTGTGCATCCCATCCATTTTGACATGTGCCATTACAGATGATGTTCGACACTTAGGCGGTCATTCTGACCCTGGCGGTCAAAGACCGCCAGGGCGGAGGACCGCGGGAGCACCGCCGACAGGCCGGCGGTGCTCCAATGGGGATTCCGACCGCGGCGGTAAAGCCGCGGTCGGACCGGCACCACTGGCGGGCTCCCGCCAGTGTACCGCCGCCCCATTGAATCCTCCAAGGCGGCGCAGCTTGCTGCGCCGCCAAGGGGATTCCGACCCCCCCTACCGCCATCCAGATCCCGGCGGCCCTGGGGGCCCCTGCAGTGCCCATGCCACTGGCATGGGCATTGCAGGGGCCCCCGTAAGAGGGCCCCTAAATGTATTTCACTGTCTGCTGCGCAGACAGTGAAATACGCGACGGGTGCAACTGCACCCGTCGCACAGCTTCCACTCCGCCGGCTCGATTCCGAGCCGGCTTCATCGTGGAAGCCTCTTTCCCGCTGGGCTGGCGGGCGGTCTGAAGGCGACCGCCCGCCAGCCCAGCGGGAAAGTCAGAATTACCGCCGCGGTCTTTCGACCGCGGAACGGTAACCAAGGGGATTCCGACCCCCCCTACCGCCATCCAGATCCCGGCGGTCCGACCGCCGGGATCCGGATGGCGGTAGGGGGGGTCGCGGGGCCCCTGGGGGCCCCTGCAGTGCCCATGCCACTGGCATGGGCATTGCAGGGGCCCCCGTAAGAGGGCCCCTAAATGTATTTCACTGTCTGCTGCGCAGACAGTGAAATACGCGACGGGTGCAACTGCACCCGTCGCACAGCTTCCACTCCGCCGGCTCGATTCCGAGCCGGCTTCATCGTGGAAGCCTCTTTCCCGCTGGGCTGGCGGGCGGTCTGAAGGCGACCGCCCGCCAGCCCAGCGGGAAAGTCAGAATTACCGCCGCGGTCTTTCGACCGCGGAACGGTAACCTGACGGCGGGACTTTGGCGGGCGGCCTCCGCCGCCCGCCAAGGTCAGAATGAGGGCCTTAGTCCCTTTGAAATGAGTAAGTGACAATGCACAACATGTCTCCAACATTGGCAACACTGTCCTGCAACATTTTGACTATGCAAGAATGCCCCATATGTGACATTACTAGGCAACCCTTTGTTGTTCCCTGTGCCAGTGGCTAATATGCAGCTACACTACCAATCTTGCACCAGGGTGCTTGGCCAGCTGTCATGTGGAGGTGGATGTGTCTACTTCCTTATTGCAACCAGCAAACGGCACCCCTGGAGTGGTGTTTGATGTTGGCATTCCCTCAGGTTTTAGATGACACCTACATCTGAGTCAGCATCATCATGCTATGTATCTTGTGGTGACTGACCTGCAGCAACACACATTGCACGCCCCTTCTACGCTACATACTGCATGGAAGGGTGGCCGATTTACAGTGCTGCTTCAAGTCATTAAAAAATGGTCATCTGCCAAGTTGTACATACAGTGCAGGCCATGACAATGACACTGTGGGCTTTGATATAGGTCCCTTGGTGATCCAGAGTAGCAGCTAATGTTTGTGACAGCCAAGAGGTGTCCAAGGGTGTGTATCCCATTGTTTCAGGATAATCAACATTACTACCAGGTTCTCTCCTATGTTCCAACACATGATTCAGCATTTATACTGTCAACACATGCACAGTGCAGGCTATGGGATGGAGCTCAGCTACTTAACAAATGTGTCCCTTGGCATAGTGCATGTGAGGCCAGTGATGTCCTGTATTCTCCTACAGGGTCCCACTACGGCATCATTGATCTGTACTGTCTAGCAGTGGCTCTGCCCCATGGTAGGCCATTTATTGTTTATGATACTGACATGATGGTGTTGTGGGTCAGTAAGTGGTGCATGTGAGGTGGCACTACAGTAGGTGTGGTGCCACTTTCACAAACCTGGCACGCGGTATGTGATGGGCATTGATTTTGTATTCCTATGTGTGTGACCCAATGCGTCAGGCAGATGTCTATGCACATTACAGTTAAGACAAGTATGTGGTGATGAGATGTAGTTGGTTTTGGCAGCAGTTTTGTGACATTTGATGTTTGTTCTGACAGTGGCTTGCACAGCATGATTTGAGGGATCTGTGCCTATATGGGACTAATGTAAAATGAGCATGATGTATGCCATTGACCTGGCTGTGCTATTCTTTGTTTGGCGTAGTGTGTGTGACGTTTACATACAGGGAGTGCAGAATTATTAGGCAAATTAGTATTTTGACCACATCATCCTCTTTATGCATGTTGTCTTACTCCAAGCTGTATAGGCTCGAAAGCCTACTACCAATTAAGCATATTAGGTGATGTGCATCTCTGTAATGAGAAGGGGTGTGGTCTAATGACATCAACACCCTATATCAGGTGTGCATAATTATTAGGCAACTTCCTTTCCTTTGGCAAAATGGGTCAAAAGAAGGACTTGACAGGCTCAGAAAAGTCATAAATAGTGAGATATCTTGCAGAGGGATGCAGCACTCTTAAAATTGCAAAGCTTCTGAAGCGTGATCATCGAACAATCAAGCGTTTCATTCAAAATAGTCAACAGGGTCGCAAGAAGCGTGTGGAAAAACCAAGGCGCAAAATAACTGCCCATGAACTGAGAAAAGTCAAGCGTGCAGCTGCCACAATGCCACTTGCCACCAGTTTGGCCATATTTCAGAGCTGCAACATCACTGGAGTGCCCAAAAGCACAAGGTGTGCAATACTCAGAGACATGGCCAAGGTAAGAAAGGCTGAAAGACGACCACCACTGAACAAGACACACAGGCTGAAACGTCAAGACTGGGCCAAGAAATATCTCAAGACTGATTTTTCTAAGGTTTTATGGACTGATGAAATGAGAGTGAGTCTTGATGGGCCAGATGGATGGGCCCGTGGCTGGATTGGTAAAGGGCAGAGAGCTCCAGTCCGACTCAGACGCCAGCAAGGTGGAGGTGGAGTACTGGTTTGGGCTGGTATTATCAAAGATGAGCTTGTGGGGCCTTTTCGGGTTGAGGATGGAGTCAAGCTCAACTCCCAGTCCTACTGCCAGTTCCTGGAAGACACCTTCTTCAAGCAGTGGTACAGGAAGAAGTCTGCATCCTTCAAGAAAAACATGATTTTCATGCAGGACAATGCTCCATCACACGCGTCCAAGTACTCCACAGCGTGGCTGGCAAGAAAGGGTATAAAAGAAGGAAATCTAATGACATGGCCTCCTTGTTCACCTGATCTGAACCCCATTGAGAACCTGTGGTCCATCATCAAATGTGAGATTTACAAGGAGGGAAAACAGTACACCTCTCTGAACAGTGTCTGGGAGGCTGTGGTTGCTGCTGCACGCAATGTTGATGGTGAACAGATCAAAACACTGACAGAATCCATGGATGGCAGGCTTTTGAGTGTCCTTGCAAAGAAAGGTGGCTATATTGGTCACTGATTTATTTTTGTTTTGTTTTTGAATGTCAGAAATGTATATTTGTGAATGTTGAGATGTTATATTGGTTTCACTGGTAATAAGAAATAATTGAAATGGGTATATATTTTTTTTTGTTGAGTTGCCTAATAATTATGCACAGTAATAGTCACCTGCACACACAGATATCCCCCTAACATAGCTAAAACTAAAAACAAACTAAAAACTACTTCCAAAAATATTCAGCTTTGATATTAATGAGTTTTTTGGGTTCATTGAGAACATGGTTGTTGTTCAATAATAAAATGAATCCTCAAAAATACAACTTGCCTAATAATTCTGCACTCCCTGTAGTAGGCAACCAATGGGCACTTGTAGTGGTCTGTGTAGTTCTACTGTTAACAAAGGGTGCATATCTGCACCTGTCCTTCACGTGGTGTGCCTGTCAAGCTGTGGGTGTGTTACATACATGTGGGTGTGGTGTGCACTGATTGTGGTGTACTACAGCGTAATGCATATGTGTTGTTACCTGCACATCTGTGTTACTTGGCCAAGTGTTTATGTAGTGGTCTATGTCTTGTGTGTCCTACAGGGTTAGTGTGTTGTGTGTATATTGCTAGGTTTGCCGACTTACCCACAAGTAGGCCATTTCCATATTGTCCATCCTGGAAGTGTTCATTGATCCTGCTGTGCCGGAATATGAAAACGTCATGGACACTCCCAGGATACTAAAATGTTTATGAATAGTCCCTGGTGGTCTACTATCCACTATGCCCTGCACATTAATGGAATGTGTGTGCTTCCAGTATAAGTGCTCTGTTGCTGCAGGTGGAACGAGCCGGACATGGGTGCAGTCAATTGCATCGAGCACACGCGGAAAGCCATGGATTTGGTACAACCCCTGTTTTGTCTCCTGCTGCTTTTGCTGGGTGTTGGGGAAGCTGATGTGGTAGGGTGTCTAGGAGATTACAGCATCTAACCCCTTTGGCAGGAACATAGAGAATGACGGTTGTGAGACATCAGCAACCAGGGCACCCGTTCTTTGGAATGAGCCACTTGCCAGCATGTGCAGGACAACTAGCAGCTTTGTCACAGGTGGTATGTTGTGTGGGGTCTGCATGCTGGCTGTGATTAGTGGCTCAATGTGGTGCAGCACGTGTAGTATCGCTTGCCGGTTCAGTCTGTAGGTCCATATGATGTCCTGGTCCCTGAGGCCAAGGTTGTCCTGGTTCTAAAGACTCTCTCCTGCCTTCTGCATTTCCTTTGTGGACTACATTGTGGTGGTGGTGATTGCTGTAGTTGTTGCTGTCCTCTGCGCTGTCTCTCAAGCCGAATCTGTAGCACGTCCATCTTCTCCTGTTGGTTGGTAATGTTGCTCCTGTGTGTTTTCCTTAAGTAGTGATGGGTTTGCCTCATTTTAACACCTGGTCTGACCCAGGCGTTAAAATTTGACGCAAATCAGAGTTAACGTCATTTTTTGGCTCTGCCCCCACCCGTGCATCTTTTTTTCCCGGGTGGATAAACATGGCGCTAGGGGCTTAGAGTAATTTTGGGGATGGGAACGCCTACCTTGCATCTCATTGATCTGAGGAGGTTTCACACACCCACAAAATTATGTTAACTCCAATATATTAACACTAGATGGGTCTAGTGTCAAAATATAAATATGGTGTTGAGTTTGCGCTGAATTAGCGAAACAAATGATGCTAATTCAGTGCAAACAGAGTATAAATATGCCCAGTGGGGTCTCAGGAGAGCATAAAGTTTACAGGATCAAGGCCAATATGCATTACTGACTTCTGCATCATAGTGCATTCAGCGTAAAAAGTATAATTTTAAAAAAATAGTGAGCAAGAAGACAGAGCTGGTGAGACGAGCCCATGAAGCATCTTTGTGTGCATAGTAATAAGAAGCACCATATCAGGACACAGTAGGGTGAAGAAGGGTAGGAACTGCCTGGCCAGGCACTGGACTGGAAACAATCATCCTGGGACCGGTTTGGGGTTATCACCCCTCCTCAGTCTGGCTAGCTTGAATCTAGTGGCACAGGGAGCATGGACCCACGTCTGGGCATACCCTTCCCACATAGGGGGGACAAAAGCAAAAACTACAGATGATGGACGGAATGTGGAACTAATCAAATATTCACTCCTAGTTACAGACCTGTTTTTTGTCTTCCTCACCATGCCACTATACCATAACCTATAATTTAACATATGCATATGTATATATACACATATATATATATACACACACACACAAACACACACCCACACATATCTATAAAATTACATTTTTGCGATCTATGTCCTGGTTGCCGCTGCTGCTACTCCTAGCCTCCATTTCATGCCTTCTGCTGCTTTCATTATATTCCATAACTCCTAAATCACAAGCCATTAAAAGAGTGGGAAACAGGATTATCAAGGGCCCATTTATTTCCTTTGGTTTCCACCCCTTGTCAATTCCGTTGATCTCTAGCATACTCTCATTACTATTCATGCACTCGGAGAGTTGCAAGATTTTGGAAATTTCGGCACTTCATGCGCTCTTGATTGCTTAATATTTATTGGCTTTGTTGTGACTTATTTGCTTCTTATTTTCAGGCTTCACTTCTTCTTTCGGCTAGAGCATGGACTAAGTACTGACTGCTCAACTTGATTGCTGTTTTTCTGCTGATTGTGCTGTGATTGAAGTACTACTTTTATATTTTTTTCTTCCCTGTCGTCCTTGTAAAAACCTCTTGTGAGGCAGGGTAGAGTTTGCCAGGTGGAGAAAATGGCTGCATAAGCCAAGTGCTCCTCTGGCTGAGGAGTATACCCTGAAAGATCCTTGCATCCTAGTCACACGAAAATGTTCAGAAGCTCCTAGAAACATCTATAAGACAGCCAGCATTCCTAGTTAGCCCTTAAGCTGCTGTTTCTGCTGTTTCAGGGCTGGAGACATTGGTGCAGACTGAGCGGCACTGAGATTGCCATGGAGATAGGCTGACAGTGCACCCATGTGATGGGGGGGCGCTGCTAGGCCACCTACTGCTGTACAACATGATGGGAGTTGTCTGACCCTATCCTGCACTGTGTGGGCCATGCCCGAGACAGCCTACGGGCCCGTGGTCACTGGAGTGGATGCCTTGGTCTGCCGGAGCGAGAGCGTATGGCGTCTGCTGTGTTGAGACAGTTGTGGACTTGGGGGAGAGCCACAGCTCTACACAACTGCTGCTGCTGCTGCTGCCTGCCCATGGTGAGTTTGGCTAGAATGTGCTCCCCTGGTTGGTGTGGCCCCTGGCTTGCTGGCAGGCAGATCCTTACGCTGATGTAAGATGGGACTGGATGATTTAGTTCGCCCCTTCGAGAGTGAGAGCTTTTCGCACGGTGGTGTGAGCGTGGGGCCTGGTGCATGCAAAAATACTGGCAGCTTGAGAGGACTTGGTGTGATGAGTGCCTGATTCACAAAGGAGAGGTCTATACCTGACCCTGTAGCATTAGGTGGCCTGTGCACCTTTTCTATTGTTTCACAGCACCTTAAGACATGAGTCTGAGAGAATCCCCTTGCTGAGCTGAGTCACAAGCCATTGTAGCTCAGGCATTGACAAGTACATTAGTGGCCAGTTGCAACCATTTGATGCACCCTCTCCCTATTTTTGGGTATTGTGCAAGAGGATAGCGGTGCATGTGGGAGAGCCACTAAAAGGAGTCTGGCGCAACAATTGGCCATTGGGCGCCTCACAGCAGCACACCTGGTGGGAGTGTGCAGCCATGGGAAAGGCAGAGAGAGTACAAGCTAAATTACAGTTTTAGCAGTGGAAGAGCCCAAAGACTCGGGGGGCACAGGCACCTAAAGGGATGCAGGAAGAGGCCAGTGCAGATGAAGATTTAAAGCAGATCCAGGTCTCCATGCAAAACAGCCTCTCGAAGATTGATGAGAAGATCAATGCCCTGACATATACAATGGACCTAATGTCTGACAGACTGGACAAGCATGCTGAGCGGCTCGACCTGGTGGTTCAAAGGTTGAACACACCACTTTCATAACAGCACAGAAAAAGGTAGATAAGCTCCTCCTTGCATTACAATTTAAAGCCGAAGAACTGGAGGTGTGCTCCTGTAGAAATAATGTTTGAATTGTGGGAGTAACGGAGTTGACAATATGGAACAATTTGTGGAGCGTTTACTGACTGACATGTTGGCCCGTGACACTTTTTCTGCAATGTTTGTGGTAGAACGTGCCCACCATTCATTGGTGCCTCGCCTGATCCCTGGTTTCCCCTTGTGTCAGGAATAAGGCTGTGCGCGGTCCAGGCCCCGCCCGAAACTCCGCTGCGCGTATTTGCTGCGCTTCATGCGCACCATTTGTCATCCCTTCCTGTTCTAAAAGTGGTCATCAGCATCGCCTGCCCTGTGGTAAAGCTCATGTAGCTGCAGGGTCAGGACATTGGTTGACAAGATGCACTTATCAGTGCTATTCTATGAAGGGACTACAATTCCTAGGTTTTTAGAGGCAGTGGCCATCTTGGGGTGTGGCAGGCCTATAAAGCCCAGCCACACCCAAGCACATTGCTCACTATTTTGAAGACTTCGATGCAGTCAGACCTCGTGGGGGTTCTTCTGAAGAAGAGCAGATTTCCTGTATGGCAGATTGACAGCAAGTCGGAGTATCCTTGCTTACATGGTGAATTCAGATATGAGTAGGTCGTACTCATAACGGTAAGGTATTGATGAGCCCAATCTTGAATGAAGTTGTTACTTTCAAAAGTGCAGCGCTCCTTAGCACAACAAGCAAAGCGTTTCCTTAAAGCGGCCTTGGCACAACGGGCAAAGCGCTTCATCCCACACGTGTAAAGCGCCCTTGGCACGATAATTAAAGTGTTTCAGTCCACTCGTGTAAAGCGCCCTGGCACGATAATCAAAGCGTTTCAGTCCACATGAGTAAAGCGCCCTTGGCACGACAATCAAAGCGTTTCAGTCCACATGAACAAAGCGCCCTTGGCGTGACAATCAAAGCGTTTCAGGTCACATGAGTAAAGCGGTCTTGGCACGAGGATCAAAACGCTTTAGTCCACATGACTAAAAGCACTCCCTTAGCACAACGAGCAAAGTGCTTCAAGGCACAAGAGTAAAGCGCCCTTGGTACAACAATCAAAGCGTTTCAGGCTACATGAGTAAAGCGATCTAAGCATGAGCATCGAAAACGCTTCAGGCCACATGAGTAAAGTGTCCCTTGGCAGAACGAGTATAACGCTTCAGACCAAGCAAGTAAAAGCACTTCCTGGCATAATGAACAAAGCGCTTCACGTATGATGATTAAAGCACTTCATGAACAACAAGCAAGGCGCTTCTGCCCAATGAGCAAAATGCTTCAAGTTCAATGAGTAAACTTTCAGGCCTAGGTAGTAAATGTGAAACCTTTTCAGAAATAAGCACAGTATAGTTTCAATGTTTTTCTGGGGAAGCATAATATTTGAGATACATATTTAAGTCTTTGAGAATTTCTAGGCTGAGATAAAACGTTTATCTTATGAATGCATAATTGTTACATGATTGATATTTAGAGTGTGACCATAGTCCAAAGCTCTTGCCATCTCTAGGTTTAGAGGTTGTAGTTTGTTCTTGTTCCATGATTCAAAGAAGGGGCTATGGCCAATTCACAAAGGGTCTCAATCTGATATCACAGAGACGCCTTTATTCAAGAGTCTGTTGGCGAGTTATACTGTTATGAATGAATGTATGTATATTTGTTCTAACCGTTTCTTTCCAGATCTCTCTCCCTGCAGTTCCCTACCCTAATTCCCTCCCCCCCGTCTGGCTTCATCATAACTCTGTGCTAAAATAGCCTTCTGAGTTGGTGACACCGGGAGGTGGGCCTTTTATTCAGCAGCGTGCAGATCCTCAGGAGCACTGTGACACCTTGTGCCCCACAACTACTGGGACAGGGATGCAGCTCTTCGTAAGGCCAGTGACTTTGGGACTCTCAGGCACGAAGGCGTGGAGATCTCGCTATTCCTGGATTTTACTCAGCAGTTGCAGGAGGCAATTTCTGCAGGGCAAGCAGCGGCTCCATGAGTTACGGATTGACTACAACATGATGTACCCAGCGCATCCCAGAGTGACGGTAGATGGGAGGGCCCTCATTGTCACTGATCTGAAGAAGTTGCAGCAGCTCATAGTGAGGAGGGAGGTCCAAAGGCAGCAGCGGCTCTCACAGAAATCTGGTGGTGGAGAGTTAGACACCACAATGGATGATATGGAGTAATGCAGTTGGCGAAAGTAGAGGGTGCAGTACTTTGCTTAACTCGTATTCCAGAGGTGGAGGTCTGTATGTACTGCCAGACCTTATTTCCAGGGCTTGGTTACACTCTGGCGGTGCTGACCAGTGTGACTTGTCGAACCCACATTGTGTAAGAGTTTATGGACGAATCTTGGTAATCCTTGTTGGTGAGATGGTCCAGAGGCCACGATTTCTTATGTTACTGAGTATAGCCCCTTATTTGCTTCTCTGGGAGGTGTCCTGGGGGGTCTTTTGTTCTGGGAGACTTATCCTGAAGTCAAATTATCTCTATATTACTTTGGATGCATTATAATAACTTTGCCTTTTTTTCAGCCACTGTACTACCCATGAATCACATGAAAACCTTGGCATTTTTTGTCCCCGTAAATGAAACACTTGTTTGTTGTATATTGTTATTGTGGGAATTTAAGGGAGGGTTTTGGGGGGCTGCTTTGTAATCTGAACAAGTTGGGGGTAGTACAGTGTGAGGGGGCTGTTTGGGTTGGTGGGGCTTATAGGGGTGTTGGGCAGAATTACTATTTTACACACACATTGCACCTTTATTGATATACAGTGTTCATTCAACAGTCTGAAGTCTGGCCTTGGAGAGACATTTATTTGCCATCAGGCAGAAACTGGATTAATGTGACTGATCACTGGGAATGTCTGAGGACTTAGTGACAATCAGAAACTCAGGAATGTTAGTCTACTTTCTCAAACATAAAGAGGTTGTTTCTATACTCCAGTAGATGCACCTAGCCCCTGATGGCCACGATCTGCAACAGTGTACAATGCAGGGAAGGATTTGTGTGGCCGGGTTCACCACACATGCTAAGGGGTTGCTCGTCTGGGCCAGGAACGGCGCTGTGCTCCGACTACAGGAGATGTGCGTCGACAAAGATGGTCGCTACGTTGTCATTAAATGTTTCATAGAAAATCTCATGATTCTTTTGGTGGGCATATATGGTACTAATTATGACAACCCAAATGTTTACTGTGCACTTAGCACCAGACTCGGGCATGGGGTGACCTTCCACAGATATGGGGTGGGGACATTAAGGGCCAGATGTAGGAAGCCGTTTGCATGGTGCAAACTGCGAAAATCTCAGTTTGCGCCATGCAAACAGCCTAACGCGATACTCATTCACAATTTGTGAGTCTGTGCCGACTCGCAAATTGTGAATGCGAGTCGCAAATAGGAAGGGGTGTTCCCTTCCTATTTGCAAGTCGCATCGCAATTCTCAGTTACCTTCAGTGTCACACTGGTGGTAACTCATTCGCAAAAGGGAAGGGGTCCCCATGGGACCCCTTCCCCTTTGTGAATGTGGGCAAAAAGGTTTTTTCAGAGCAGGCAGTGGTCCAATGGACCACTGCGTACACTGAAAAAACGAAACCAAATGGTTTCGTAATTATTTTCATTTTGCAACTCGTTTTCCTTTAAGGAAAACGGGCTGCAAAATGAAAAAAAAAAAAACTGCTTTATTGAAAAAGCAGTCACAGACATGGAGGTCTGCTGACTTCAGCAGGCCACCACCCCTGTGAGTGCAGGGACTTGCTATGGGGTTGCAAAAAGCGACCCACCTCATTAAAATTAATGAGGTGGGTCTTTGCGACCCCATAGCGAGTCGCAGACGGTGTCTGAGACACCGTTCTGCATTCGATTTTGCGAATCGGAAATTGCCAGTCGGACAGACTCGCAATTTCCGATTCGCAAAATCGGAATTTGCTACATCTGGCCCTAACTGAGTACTCAGTCCTGAATGGAATAGGTCAAAGGGCCCCCCACTGCAATCCTCCACAGCAGCCCGAGCTATCATTGAGATCATACAGCATGTGGGACTGACAGAAGTCGTCTCACAGACAGCCAACAACCCCTGGTTACACCCACTACTGGACAATATATGTAACACACACTCATTTATAGTACTGGCTATATTTCCGGTGGTTAGACCCGCATATGAAGGCCTGCAAGATCCTGTCACGTACATATTCTGATCACTCTCCTATCCTTCTGAACCCGGATCTCTGTATTCCTCCCCCACCCACAGTCTCATGGTGGTTTCCACCGAACTCACTGCTGGATGAGGATTTCAGAGCCGAGTTGGGTCACGATAGAAAGGAATGTTTTGCACTAAATATAGGTACAGTGGCGAAGTTCGCCACTGTCTGGGAAGCATTTAAAGTATATATTCAAGGTGTGACCATAGCAAAACATGCTGGAATCTTTTGGTCCCTACCTGCTTGCCTTCACTAACTAGAAACAGAAACTGCAGACTTAGAGCGTAGGCTAGTATCGGGGAACAACAAGGCTGTTCTGAGTTCCCTCAGGAACAAATTTGTAGACTTTCAGAAGATGGCCCAAAGTGAAGTAACACATATGGGGAAATATGCAATGGCGCAGGTCTATGTGGAAGGACAGAGGCCGGGGGCCACGCTGGCAACATTGCAACATCCCAAACAGGAGAATGATGTGATCCTACAAGTCCAAGATGATGCTGGCTGGGGATTGAGTGGCACTGAGCTGGTGGTTGAGTGCTTTTGCAAGTATTACAAAGACAATTAATGACCCTGTTGAGTCCATCAGAAATTACAGATGCATTAAAAGATATGCCATCTGGTAAAGCACCAGGCAATGATGGACTGACTGTGGCCTTTTATTAAGCTTATCAGGAGCTATTTATATCCCATCTAGTTACCTTATTTGAGGAGATGGCAGCCATCAGGTGTATGCCACCCACTGTGCGCAAGGCACTGTTGGTGATCGCGTTGAAGCTGGCAGACCTCTGTCCATCATATAGACCGTTGTCTCTTACAAATGTAGACACAAAACTGTTTGATAAAATGCTAGCAAACAGGCTAGCCCCATTACTGCCCCGGCTGGTGGGTATGGAGCAAACAGGATTTGTTCCAGGGGGTAGTTTATCCTTTAACCTCTGAACACTTTTTGTTGCAATGCAACAGGTGGCTCCAGACAGTTAAGGCAGTAGCAGTCTTTCTTTATATAGAATAGGCCCTCAACTCTATGGAGAAGGGTTTTATGCAGACAGCCCTGAGTTGGGTTGGCATCAGAGACACGTTCCTTCAACTGGTTAGAGTTCTGTATATGCATAACACAGCCTGTGGCTGCACTCTGGCTGAATGGTCTTGTGACACCTCAAGTCCAAATAGAGAGGGGGACTCAGCAGGGATACCCCCTTCTCCCCTGCTTTATGCCATGGTTGCTGAACCCCTGGCCTGCGCGCTGCTAGAATACTATTTTCACAGTGGTTTAAGATTCCCCTTATATACTCTCAATGTATCTGCATATGCAGACAATACTCTGCTTTATATCAAGGACCATTAGGGCAATTTGGCACCGGTGCTGAGGGAAGTGGTATTTTTTAGGAGTCCTGCTTGTCTTTAGTTCCCTCTCACTCCTGTTACTAAGCAGATACAAATGGAGTACCCACTACAATGGAAGACTCTGTACGGTACTTCGGAAAAAAAATACATACGAACCCAGAAACGGTGCTGCAGAAAATTATGGGAAGGCGGTACAATGCCTGACCGAAGCGGTGGAACACTAAATTAGACTGCCCCTTTTGCTTGCGGGACGGGTGGCTATTATGAAGATGGTGGTGTTACCCCATTTCTTGTTTCCATTCCTGCACATCCCAATAATACTTACCCATGCAGTGTTTGACATATAATGAGGCCTCGCGTGACAGCTAGCATGGGTGGGCAAACAACCCAGAGTGGGAGGGCAGCATTTTCTCTCCTGTATGATATGGGGGGTTTTAGTGCACCTGATTTGGAGTTGTATTACCTGGTTGCACAATCCTAGATAGCACATTATTGGATACATACCCCACAGGACTGCAAGTCCGACTAGAGTGCGGGATGATGGGGCTGTGTAGGTGGCCTCAGCTCCTATTTGAGCACCCGGTTAGGTGTTATGGAGTGCTGGACTCATTAAATGCAACGTTTTTCGCCTGGCACCAACTTTTGGATAAACAGGCAGGCTCACTACTGTACTCCCCTGCAGTGCCCTTGGCTTGGTGCATGTGGCTCCCGTTGACACATGAGTAGGGCATGGAAAAGCACTACGGGTCTTGTGAATCAATGCATTAGGGGACTTGTTCACTGAATGCCACTTGTATGGTTGGCAGGAATCACAAGAGAGCCTGCTCCATGCTACCCCATTAATGTGGATTTCTTACCACAGGAAGCGGCCTGGGATGCGTGCCCTCCTGAGGGAGGACCTGCTTAAGCCCCAGGCTGTCCCTGCCTTGACCTCACTTGTGCAGACACCCACGCCTCGCCAATATTATATCAAGACATTTCACATTTACACAGGAGGCGCTCAGACCAGGAGTATTGGTGGCCCGTCTAGCTTGTCAAATCGATCTAGATACATTCATAGATGGTAAACAATGGAGATCTTGTTGTTCAGTAATGAAGACGAGCTTCCTCAATAGTAGGCACAAAGTATTTCATTTTAAATATCTTAACCAGGTGTATTACACCCAAGCTTGTTTTCACCGTTGTGGGCTTCAAGATAGTGCAGCAAGTTCCCGATGCCAAGAGGAAGCGGCTGACTTCTTACACCTGGCCTGGGGTTGCCCAGGCATTTATAGTTTCTGGCAAGCAATATTTAAGGAGCTGAGTATTGTTGTTGATGAATCATTGTATCCCCAGCTAGGTGTACTTGGCTATAATAAGAATATACCACTAGCAGTGCGACTCGGAGTGATTGCTTGCAAAACAGCAGGTGGCTATACATTAAGAGAGGGCCCCTTGTTGACACTCAAAGAATGGATACTGGACTTGACATACTGCAATGTACAATCTGACACATATGGCAAACACCTCCCAAGCTGTAGCCACCCCGAGATAGTTGGAGACCCTTTCAGTCTGACCTAGCTGGGCTGGGAGTGGAGACACAGAGGGATGCTTCCTTGCAGACTCCTGGTACCATAGGATCAAGGGGCACCTAGTCCTGATTGATGGGCCTAAATATGATTATGTAATTAATTGATAACTGAGTCAATGCTCTTTATACAATATCTGTGTTCATTGCTGTTTCACTCATTTTAGTTAAGTGATTTTTTTCAACAACAAGGGGGCCGCCTTTATGGAACAGCTTAAGGGATAACTATGTGAAGCTGATCCTAGTGATATGAGACATTCCATCAATTTCTAATTATTTTTACTATGACTTCACAAATGATCTGTGTGTTAAATGTACTAGGGTGTGGAAACAATGACTTACCAATGTAAAGTGCCCTTTGTGATTTGCTTGTTGACGTTGTCTGCCTTGATGACTATAACATGTTTTAAAACCAAATAAATAAATAAATAAATCTTGAGAGGCTTTGCAGGACTTTGCATCACTCAGTGTCAGTTCCACTGAAGGGAAGGGCTTTGCATCAGTTTGTGCTGGATTTGATTGAGCCTTCAGTTAGGCTCAGAGGAGTTATTTCTGATGCCAGCCAATGGTCCAGGACTAGGGGAGGCATCTCTCTGGGATAAGGGACTCACTCTAGCAGAATCCAGCAGGCCTCATCCAGATCCAGTTGCAGCTGGTCAACTAGGCAGTTACAGGGAGGCCTCTGGAACTTGTTGGGTCCCTGTAGCTCACAAAAGGAGGTCAGCCAAGTGACCCTTAGAGTCACTCAGGAAGCCTGGGATAAAGGAAGGAGGTCCAGTCTTCCTTTGCAGAAAGCAGGGCAGACCTCCAGCAACAGGGCAGTCTTACCTGAAACAAGGCAGGCCTCAAGCAGCAGGACAGTCCTCATGGGAGCAAGGCAAGCCTCAAACAGCAGGGCAATCCTCTAGAAAGCAAGGCAGGCCTGAAGCAGCAGAGCAGTTGTCTGGGGAAGAAGGCAGTCCTTCCTTTGTAATGTCTGTAGGTCCAGGATTGCTCTGAGGGTCCGATATTTATACCTGATGGCAACATTTGAAGTGGGGGCGAAATTTCTAGGCTACCACCAGATCTGGTTCTGGAAAGTTCCTTCCTTCCCCTGTCAAGACTCAAAACTATTTAGGGTGATAAATACTAGTGTTTGGTTTCTTTTGTGTGTGCTGGAAACAATCCCTTTTCATGTGCTAGTGGGGCAGGGAAAAGCTCTAACCCCATACTTCCTGTCAGGATGGACCATCGTGCCCACACCTAATCCCTTTTGTTCTACTGTCTGGGAAGAACACCTAACAGTAGGGTCATGTGACCCAGGGCACTTGCAGCAGGCATCAAATGGTTAGGACAAGAAGATGCCAACTTTTTAAAAGTGGCAATCCAGAATTGTAGTTCTTTCTTCAGTCTGAAAGCCATGTGAACCCTCTTACTGTGATGTCACAAGGGTCTGATTTCAAACTGTGATATCATTGGGAGGGTCTAAGGAAGCCAGAGGTCAGGTCCTCTAACCCTGACTTGTTTGTTCATCCACATCCATGAGGATCAACATTACAAAATAAAACAATCATGTGTGAGTTATTGAGGCAGGAAAAATCATTGCACCATTCTTCAGTTGGTGAGTTCAATGTTCTAGTATGCTAGCTGTAACCCTGTGAGTACAGTGATGTTGTACATAGGAGGCAAAGTCCTTGGAACACATCCTTCCCACTACATTGCCATCCACGTTTTCATCACATTAACTTAAAAAGGTGAAAAACATTCACACATAGCCTTCCAAGCTTCATATAGCATCATTCAATTCATGAGCAGGAGCAAATGAGACATTGTCTTCCCTTTTTAACCACTAATCACAAGGAACAATTAAATGATAACATTAATAACTTTTGTTGGCAACAAAAGCTGAATTTCACCTTTCAAACAGTCTTTTAAGAGCAAATGAAAGGATGGCAAGTCAGCCACAGTGAATGATGACTAGTCTGAAAGGAAAGCGACAGCACAAAGGTGCTCAACGATATGATGAATTCAGTCCCATAGCTCTATACACACACCTCTGAACAATTATGAGGAAGGGGTATCTGTTTCGAAGATTAGCAGGCTTCCACACAGTGAAATTATACAAAATGATTTCATACCTGCAGAATGTGAAGTGGACCCTTGAGTCTCCCATGTCTGACAGGTATACACTGACATGGGCTAAATGGGGCCCCTATGAAGAGTTTGGTGGTAGCTCAAGCTTAGCCCCACCACTCCTGCACCACAAGGGCTGCAAGGGGACTGTGTATGTCCCTGCTTCTAGGGTATTTTGAGAAATGTGCATGTTCACATCTTTGTTTATTTATCTATGTACTATGACAGGACAAAGGCGCCGGGCCATATTACCAGCAAGGTCAATCTTTTCTCTGTCCCTCATCTAAGTAGTGAAATACATCCATTATTTTGGTAGAGACAGACCCCAAACAATTGGTGCCACTACACCTACTGCACTAATGATCAATATCCTTATTCTTATCATGTGTGTAGGTAACTAGTCTCCAGTGTGAATTAGGAGGCTTAGTTAGGAAGGTAGGATCACTATTTGCATAAGGGCTGTCTGTTTCCTCCAGCAATTGTCCTTGTGGACTCTGTGTAAAGGTATTAGGAGACCTAGGCTACCCTAAACATATTGTGTGCCAGGAACCTGAGGGGCATATATATATTCTGTTTGCACCGAATTAGCGTAATTGTTTAAACTCTGATGCGGTGCAAAACTAACTCCATATTTATACTTTGGTGCTAGACCCGTCAAGCACCAAGGCCCTGATTTATACTATTTTGCACCGCATTAACGTAATTTTTTGACGCAAAAGTGGCGCAAACTTACAAAATATTGGCCCTTATTTATACTTTTTGGTGCAAAACTGCACTAACTCAGTTTTGCACAAAAAAGTCTAGCACCGGCTTGCACCATTTCTGTGCACAGGCAGGGCACCATATTTATGGAATGGTGCAAGCCGGTGCAAAGGGTAGGCTAGAGCAAAAGAAAATGACTTTAGTCGGGTGAGGGAGAGGTATAGAAGAAGGGGGTTTAGCACCAAAAAATGACTTTAGGCAGGTTAGAGTAAAAAAAAAAATGACTTGATTCGCATCATTTTATGGTGCTAAACTTACCATGCCACATGATTCCTGCCTTAGAAAAAGGCAGGAGTCATGCCCACCACCCCAAAGGCCAGCACAGGGGACAGGGGTCCCCTGGGCATTGCAATTGCACCCTGTGCCATGTATGGGGGCCCATTTCAGGGCCCCCTATGGCACCTTAAAAAATAGAATGCAATACTTACCTGTACTTATCTGTACTTACCTGGGATGGGGTCCCTCATCCTCCACAGTTCCTCTGGTGTGGGTGGGGTG
The DNA here is from genome assembly GCF_031143425.1 of Pleurodeles waltl. Taxonomy (NCBI): domain Eukaryota; kingdom Metazoa; phylum Chordata; class Amphibia; order Caudata; family Salamandridae; genus Pleurodeles; species Pleurodeles waltl. Next base: position 302,106,391 of record NC_090450.1, on the reverse strand, counting down.
CTCCTGGGATCTGGGGAGGGCACCTGTGGGCTTATTCCATGGTGTTCCACCATGGAAATAGGCCCACAGGTCCCCTAACACCTGCCCTGACCCAGGAGTTAAAAAACGGGGCAAAGCAAGCTTTCCACCATTTTTTGACCCCTCCCGTGCACCATTTTTGCACGGGAGTATAAATATGGCATTAAGGCCATAGAGTAATTTTTTGCACTGGAACGCCTACCTTGCATCTCATTAAGGCAAGCTAGGTTTCCACTTCCAAAAAATGACTTTAACTCCATAAATTTGGCACTAGATAGGTCTAGCACAAAAGTATAAATATGGAGTGAGTTTTGCACCGAATTAGAGTTAAAAAAATGACGCAAATTTGGTGCAAACAGAGTATAAATATGCCCCTTAGCGTAAAAAAATTACGCTAATCTGGTTAGTCATTTATGTTGACTCTAACCTGCCCAACATATTTTTTTTTATGCTAGCCTATCCTTTGCACCGGCTTGCACCATTCCATAAATATGGTGCCCAGCTGATGCTAAAAAATTGTGCAAGCCGGTGCAAACCTTTTCGGTACAAAACTGAGTTAGTGCAGTTTTGCACTTAAAAGTATAAATAAGGGCCTATGTGTGTTTGTTCACAGTCTTACTAGTAAAGGCTACCTAAGCCACAAACGAAGCAGTGAGTGGTAGTTCATAGACATTTATATGTCCAGGACTTGCTAACAAAAGAAACAGATGTCTCTAGTTACCTTATTTTGATTTCAGAACTGGCTCAGAAGGATACACCCTAGGATGCTTGCTGGGGCTATGACTCTTTTCACTCATGAAGGGCCTCACTCTGTTGGGACAAGGGTCATATTTCTCCAATATTGAGGGCAAGAAATGGTATTGACCAGCTGATCAAAGTATAACAGTTTTTTAACACCTTTATGGGTTTTTCCTATAGCTCAGGTGTTTCCCAGTCCGACCTGAATTGTTACTTTATCTTTTCATGATCTTTTCCATGGTGTATGCAGTTGAGATTAAGGGGTTCTATGCTGATATCTAACTCTGGCTGTATTCGAGAATTGATATATTCATCTTGGTGATTGTAATCATTACAGTGGACATTTAAGTAGTATTGGCATGCAAATGTGGCCTGCCCGTTTAACTCTCATTCTATATTACACACTAATTTAGTGTTCCAGTGGTGCTAAATAACAACAGTAAAATATCTGGAATGTGACTAGTGTGAGAAAATTAGACTATTAGTTGGAGTGGTTGTGAGCCACGCCAAGCAATAATGACAATAATCCATATCAGGTCCAGTTTGGTTCCTTTAAATCAAACCTTAGCTCAGTCTTTAAAAGATGAGTCACAGAGCAGTCAGGCTTACCTCCAGGAGAAGCACATGTAAAGCATTTTTCAGTGCCAGAACAGTCAATAATTAAGAAACAAGAAAAAATAAAAACCCGTTTCCAATTTATAAAAATAGAATATATTTGTATCTTCTAAGAGACACCAAAACTACAAAAAACTAATGACAGTTATACAGGTTTTTTGTAAGGTTTTCATAAGTCATTGGTTTCCACTCCCAAAAGTTTGGAAATGTTGTAAAACGTTTGCAAATCACTTCTTTTCACTTTTAGTGGTAGTCTAGGAGCCTCAAATGGGACAGTCCAGGGTAAAGTCAAAGTTACAGGCTGAAAGCGAAACTTTTCTGGTTCTTTTTCTCGTTGACGGTGAGGTCAGACGTGGTCCTCTGCAGCTTGGGTCGCACTTTGGGTTTGAAGTCAGCAGACAAGCGTAATCCTGGGGTCAAGTGAAAATCTTGGTTCTCTGTGGTGTTTGAGGCTACCCACAAACCAGCAAGTTACTTTAGTCTTTGCGCCTCTGACTCTGTGTTAAAAAAAAAATCTTTTTGACTTTAAGTTGCAAAATTGCAGTTCTCTGGCAAGAGAGTACACTCCCGCACAAGCCAAGGGTCCAAGACCTGAGAGGAACCTTTTGGGGGCTTGAACATAATCTCTCGGGTTACACAAGTGGAGCTCAGGGTGAGTCTGGTGCAAACTGGTCAGGTGGGCACGTTTGGAGATGCAGGGCTTCTTTCAATTTTGTGTCCCTGAAGCTTAACAGGAGGCTAGCCAACTAGCCCTTGGAGTCCACTCACTGGCCCTTGGCATCAGTGGGAGCAGTTGCAGCCCTCGGGCTCTCTCTCCACAGGTTCAAACGCAAGAGCTGTTATTCTCTTTCTGAAGTTCAGTCTTGGCTCAGTAGGTGCAGCAGGTGCATTGTTCCTTGGTGTAGCCTTTCTCTCTGATGTACACAGGCTCTGTTCTTTCCAAGTCTAAGGATCTCATTTCAACCTCAGCGGTCTTTTTGCAAGACTGCCGAGGTTCCTCCAGGTCGAAGACCGCTAGTGGTGGCAGTCTTCCGCCAACCATATCATGACTGTTGGCAGCCGTCTGCCCTTTTTTGGATGGAGAGCCATCAGCAACCATACTGGCGGTCGGCGGTGAAGTGGAGGCTGCTCCACCGTCACCACCACGTCATCAGAACACCACCCACTGAATTACGCCCCAGTATTCGGCGTGGCGGTGTTCTGGTGACGGGGTGCTGGCGGCGGAGCAACCCCCATGGATCCCATTCCCTCCCGGAGGATCAAGGGAACAAATAAGGTGATCGTCCGTTAGGGGAGGGGGTGGGGGGTGTTGAGTGTGTGCATGGGGGTGTGCGTGTGAGTGTGTAGAGGGGTTGTGTGAGTGCGTGTATGCATGCGGGGTGTAATGTATGTATGGGAAATGTGACGTGTATGTATGTGTGCATGTGTGCATGCATGTGTATGTGTATGTGTGTGAGTGGTGTGAGCATGCATGTAGGGGGGTGTGGGGGTTTCTGTGGATGCAGGGGGGTGGGGGGTCCTTATACATCTGGGGGGTGGTAGCTGGGTCGTGGGTGTTGGGGGAGGACTCTGTGGAGGGGGGAGACCCCAATCAGTGCCAGGGAATGAATTCCCTGGCACTGATAGTGCCTACCGCCATGGATTTTGTGGCGGTACAAAAACCCACCGAAATCCATGGCGGTATGTGGGGTCCTGATACCGCCAGTGGTCTAGTGATGGCCGCCGGGCTGGAGACCGGAGTCTCCAGCCCAGCGGTCGTTACCACCCTGGCGGTCGGTGTGTTAAAGTGGCGGTTTTGAATGGCGATAACTGCCTTGGTCAAAATCCCATTTTTTTAACGCCAGCCTGTTGGCGGTATTACCGCCGCTTTAACACCAACCGCCAAGGTTGTAATGAGGACCTAAGTTTGTTCTATGGCTGAAAGCCAGGGATGCCATTTCAATGCCAATTTCCAGTTGGTGGGTGGGGAGAACTCTTTAGCCAATGGGGCTACTATTCCTATGAGTTAACCCTACCCACTTTTACATAATTTCCTCCCCAAGTCCAAGATATTGAGACCCTTCTCCCCGAGGACAGAGCCTTGGGCACACGCCTGAGATGTGGCTAGTGTAATTAGCCACTGCTCCTGGAAAACCTTTTCTGCAATAGACTCTCACCTTTGGAAGATGGGCCAACCTGTCTACCTGCTCATGAGGAAGTCCAGGTGGCAATGTGCTTTACATCTGCCGATCAGTGGTTACGTCCGGAACAACGACTCCAGAACCACGATGTCGTTGTTAACATACGCGGAACCACGCTTGCATTAACAACAACTCCATGTTTCTCTGCCTTTACCACGCATGTGGTAAACAACGCACATGCGTGGTTAAGGCAGAGAAAAAGGGAGTCAGCATCAGGAGAGGACGCGGCCAGGCAAGTGGGGCTGGGGTATGGTTGGGGGGTCATTTTTAGGGGAGGGGAGAGCTTTGGGTCGGGTAGGTTGGGGTAATTTGTATTTTCAGGGGGGGATCAGGCAGTTCTGTTTTCAGGAGTGGGGTGGGGGTGTTGGAGAAGTTTTATATTAAGTGTGGGGCATAGGGGTAATTTTTTTTTTTTTTTTTTTTAAGGACACGCAGGTTACATGTTTGCAATAATAAACACAAAAAAACACAAAAAAAAAGAAGCGTAAATACATCAATATTGTCGTACAGGTGAAGCAAACATTCTAAACAAGAGTCAATGATAATAGTTTCTACTCTTAGGGATCTCATAAATTTACTTATTTAGTCGGCACATTCTCGGGGCCCAAGAGCCATACGGAGAGAGGTGCCCAAGCTCTAGTGAATCTTTTACAGGCCGCTGCTCCTTTTAGTTCATACAGGCTATTCTCCAGGTGATACATAGATAAGAGTTGTGAAAACCATTGATTGAACCGTGGGGGATCAACATCACGCCACAGAGATGCTATGCAGTTATGAAATACTGTCATTGCTATGAACAGAAAGTTTCTATCTCGACTCTTGCAGACTGAATGATCAACTCCCAGTAAAACCATTTGAGGTGTCAGATAGATAGTCTGTTTCAAGATTTTGTTCAATATATCGGATATCCCAGTAATCAGTTTTACACATTGAAAGAACATATGACAGAGATCTGCTTTCGTGCAACTGCATCGTGGACACATAATTCCCGCCATTTTGCCCCAGCTCGCAATCTTAGCAGGTGTATAATATAAATTGTACAATACCATAAAATGTTGAGCTTGCGGGCCAGCAGACACTAAAACAGTCCGTGCCATTTCCATAGACTCACAAACCTCTGTCTCTTTAGCTCCAACCTGTGCTTCCCATTTTTTAACCAATGACGTCAGGTCATCTTGTATAGCATTTAAAAGCAGTGGATACAGGTTTTTAATACCACAGCTAGTGGGGTGTCGTGAGACTTCCATTAGCTTAATCTTATCCGTGTGCCAACCTTGGGTCATACTAGTTAGTAAAAAGGCTCTAATCTGTAAAAATTTAAAAAAGTCTTTTTTTTCCAGCGCAAATTCCGCACTCAGTTCCTCAAATTATTTGAGGTGGCTGCCAGAGTGAAACAAATCTCCGACTTTGTGAATACCCCGATTACTCCACCTCAAGCAATAGTGGTCTTTAAATATTGCTGGAAGCGTGGGGGTAATCCACAAGGGAGTGTAGTGGCAGATTCGTCCTATACCTATCTTACGCTTTACCTGGGTCCATGCCTTAAATGCAGCATAAATTACCTTAAACTTAACCTTTTTATAGTAGCTGGGTTCCAGAATCCGCAGGAAGACTGCGTCTGCTTCTTTGCCCAGAATCAGGGTATATATCGAAGGGAGAGCATCTTGTCCGGGTCTATCCGTAACATAAAGTATCTGTGCATACTGAAGCACTGCTGCCAGATAATAAAGTTTAAAATTGGGAAGTGCCCACCCCCCTTGCTCTCTTGGGAGAGTCATATAATGGAAAGCCCGGCGCGGCTTTGTATAGGACCAAATGAAGCTATTAACCAATCCCTCTATTAATTTGAACCAATCTTGCCCAATCTCTAGGGGGATTGTTCTAAAGAGGTAGAGTACTTTGGGTAGAAACACCATTTTTATCACATTACAGCGTCCCATGAGTGACAAGTGTAGATTGTTAATGCGAGCGAGATCTTTCCTAGTCTTTGTTAAAATTGGGCCCATGTTTATTTTCACCACTTCGTCAAGGTTTGCTGTAAGTTTAACACCTAAATATTGTACCTGTGTCAGCACCCGCTCGTCCTTAAAATCTACTGATTCATTCACCAATATTTGGCATTTACTCTTGTTCAGCAAATAACCAGATCTTTTCCCAAACTGCAGGGCTTCCTGCTCTATTTCCAATATAGCAGTCCTGGGGTCCGTGGTCACCACCGCAATATCGTCTGCATATGCTAAAATCTTAGTACACCCTCCTTTCAATGAGACTGGCATGATCCGACCATTCCGGATCATTTTCCTGATCAAGGGATCAATATATAGCGCAAAAAGCAGTGGTGAACACGGGCACCCTTGTCGCGTACCTCTCTGAATATTGATTGAGGACGATTTTAGCCCGGCAACTTGTATCGTAGCTGTTGGGTTTTGGTAGAGCTGTTGAATTGCCTTGACAAACCCGGGACCGATGTTGTTTTTACGCAGGACAGACCATAAAAAGGGCCAATGGACCCGATCGAAGGCTTTTTCCGCGTCTAATAAGATTACTGCCATGGGAAGCCTGGCTGTTGCACTAACATCAAGTAACGTAATAACTCGTCTTATATGATCTGCCGTGCTTTTCCCCGGGAGGAAGCCATGCTGCCATGGAGATACTAAGCCTGAGATTACCAAACTCAAGCGGCTAGCAAGTATTTTAGCGTAGATTTTGGCATCGCTGTTAATTAAAGAGATTGGGCGATATGAACCAGGCTGAGTGGGTTCCTTGTCCTTTTTTAAAAAAACTACTATCTTAGCCTCCCCCCAGGAGGCCGGTTGAGGAGCCCCTGCTTGTACTTCAATAAATAAGTTAAGTAGCTGTTTACATATCTCCACAAAAAAAACTTTATAGAATTCTAGTGGAATTAGATCCCCCCCTGCCGCCTTCCCGCTTGCCAAGGCACGAGTTGCTACATCCAATTCTTCCAATGTCATAGGTGCTTCTAAAGCTGCCTTATCTTCCTCTCTTAACTGACCTGATATCTCATTGCCCGCGGCGTCGATCCCTTCCTCTTCTTGGGGCTGTTCTTCCTGGGTATATAATTTTTGATAGAATTGTCTAAAGACTTCCATAATCTCAGGACTGTTGTGTACCATCCGCCCTTCTTCATTCACTAAGCTTTTAATACTCCCAAATACCTGCTTTTGTCTTATTCTTAAGGCCAGCTGTTGGCCCACTTTCCCGCTATACTCATAGCATTTCTGACGATATACTAAAAATTTTGCAGCAGCCTTATCCATGAAAATCTTGGCGGCTTCTGCCTTAATGATATTCACATCACACAGAATGTCTGAAATATCTACTCCACTGCGGATCACTTCCCCTAGTCGCTGCTCAGCTTTAACCAGCTTTGTCTGAACTAATTTTAGCTGATCCGTGCGTATTTTCTCCTTTCTTCACCCATAACTCAGGGTTTCTCCTCTGACAGCAGCTTTAAAAGTATCCCAAACTATCTGACAAGAAGCGGAGCCCTGATTTATCTTAAAAAAATTCAGGGATCCATTCCTTCATTTTATGGATATACACTGGATCAGCTAATAGTGTCCTATCAAATGTCCAAGATCTAGGCTGCGGGCCCTTTCTCCCGGTCTCCAAAGCCAAAACCAATGGGTTGTGGTCTGATATGATTCTAGGAAGTCTATTGACCCCTATTTGGTTTTGTAGCGAGGCTGTCACAAAAAAGTAGTCTAACCTGACTAATTTCTTATGCGGAGCAGAGAAAAAGGTGGACCCTGAATCCTGCGGGCAACAGAACTGCCAGACGTCGATCAAGCCATGATTAATGGCCAATGACTGAAGTGCCCTAAAAACTTTGTTTTTTCTACCCAGGTAGAGTGTTTGTTCCTGAATGGGTTCTTTACTATCTAAATGTATATTGAAATCTCCACACATTATGATAGGTGTTGCCCAATTCGTAAGTTCTAAAATAAGCCAATCCAGTATCTCTGGATCATCTGTGTTAGATCCATAAATAGAACATAGAGTGAACCTTAGTCCCTTAACCGAGCATTTCAACAGAGCAAGCCTGCCAAGATTATCAGCAAATTGTTTATGTATAAACAGAGTACTGATCCGAGTTAGTATCGCTACCCCTCTAGTGGTTGTGTGTTGTCGTGTAAAAACCGCTAGCTTCCACCCATAAAACTCCATTAGCTGCTTTTGTGTACCTGGAATATGTGTTTCCTGCATACAAATAATATCAACATTCCATGACTTGAAAACCTCTCCTACAAACTGCCGCTTCTTGTTATTATTGAGCCCACAAACGTTCACTGTGGCGATACGTATTTCACTTTGCTGTCCCATTTTTATGGATGCTGATCCTTCTAGTTCCCCTGTATGCCTCGTTCGACTTTGCTGCTTTCACACCCTGACACCTTTTCCACTGATAAGAGCCATCCCCGCTCCCCCTGCTGCGTGTTCCATTATCCTTTTTGTCCCTGTGACCCCCCCACCCTCCTCTAACCCACCCTCCAACCCTTACCCCTACAAATGGAATCGCCAGGCTACTGAGCCTGTAAGATGGTATTTGCCAGTCCTGTTAGCCCACCCATACGTAAAACACCTTCACACACTTATGACTTGCCAATCCATACACGCGGCCCCTCATCTTCACCCTCCCGATCAAAACCCTTAACCGATAAATGTTCAAAAAAAAAACAAAAAACACCCCAATCAGTATCACATACATTTACATATAAACAACTATTCACAGCAGTCCCTCCCCCCCCTTCTCCCGTACCCCCTGCACTTGACCGGTTTTCAGCTGTTGTACATATTCCCCCGCCTTAATTTCTGAAAGAAAAAATCTTGTAGTTGTTTTGTAGACAACTTTTAGACGTGCAGGGCTTAGCAGGTAGGCTTCCGCCCCCAACTCTTGAAACTGGGCAATCATCTGCCTAAGTCGCCACCGTCTTTCTACAGTGGCATGTGCGAAGTCTGGCCTACTAAAGAATGATACACCTTCCACCGTCACCTTTGAGTTGGGGCGAGCTTTTTCAAACACAGCCTGTCTCAGTAAAAAATTACCAAAATACACTATAATGGCCCGTGGGTAACTCTGGTCTCTATTAGTAGCAGTCAAAGCATGTTTTTTCTTCATTAACGGAAAACGGTGTGCTCTCTGAATCTCCTTTTCCCAATCCCACCCATTCAAGTCTGGGAATGCTTTCTTAAAAAGTGAAGCTATATAAGCCCTAGTATCCTGCCCCTCGAGATCCTCTGCTATACCCAAGATCCTCAAGTTATTCCGCCTCTGACGGTTTTCAGCATCTTCCAGTTTCCATTGAATATCCGAGATCTGCTGCCCTTGTGTCGTCGTCTGTGCTGTTGCTGCTTTAACTTCGATTTCCAGCTCCTCCGTTCGAGTCTCCATGGTGGCGATGCGTACACCAATATCCTGGCAGGATTTGACCACTTTTTTAATAGATAGTTGTAGCTGTCTGCTTGCTGCTTTCATTTTCCTGCTCTCCCTCTGAGTCTGTTCATGATTCTGAACCATTGTCCTGTAAATAAGATCCAAAGAAGGAGGTTCTGCAAGGTCGCACGTGGGGGGGGGGCACCAGAGTACTACAGGCCAAATCCCTTTTTGAAAAGGCCTGTTGGGTGGCCGTATAATCCCACTGCATTTCACCATCCTCCTCTTGAGGCTTGATCGGGTCTCTCCTAAGCTTGGCCCCTGAACTGCTCCTGGCTTCAGTTTGCTCAACTGATTTTCTTCTGCATGTTAAGTAGTTCGATACCCAGATACTTGCAGCAGAGCTACTCTCGATATCTGAATCTGTTAAAGGAATTTCTTCGTCCAAATCTGAGTCTTTAGACTGATCGGAGAGAGAAAAAAAACTCTCTGCTGTATCAAATGGTCCCTGATCGGTGTTTGTTGGTTTCGCCTCTTTTCCCCTCTGGGCAGGAGCTGGGGGGGTATTCTCATATATCGTTGAGGACTTGGCCATATCGTCAATTTGTTGCAAATTTAACTTGCAGCTTGATGGACTAGATTGTACTACACATTTCTCTGGAATGGATTCCTGAGACCTCTGATTTGACTCCTTAAGTTCCTGCTCAGATAGCTTCGCACACCCCATTGGGGGGAGGGCCACCCCCTCCCCGCTATTTCCTGGACTTGTACTGGGGTCTCTTGACAGGGTGGCTCCCTCCCCCCTGCATCGAACATAGGAGTGAATGCTTCAGGAGATGTAAATGCAACAGGTACATGCTCATCGTTGACTCCTACAACGGTGGATGCGCATCACAAGCTGCCTTTTCCGTGGACCTTTGCTTAGGCCGCATCACGCTAGAAAACATTGTTGGAACAGAGTACCTTGCGTCTTTTTCCATGTCGGTTGTTTTGTGCGGACCCCCTTTCACATGAAGATTGCTGTGCTCCTTTGATCCGGGGACCGGTAGCTTTTTATCCTTTCTGGTTCCTCCTGGGTCTTGGTTCTGCCGTGCCCGTAAGAAGCGAGGGGTCCTGATTATCTTCGGCGCCATCCGAGCGTCCCACACGCCCCAAACACCGACTAATATTGCCAGGAAGCGGCGGGAATCGCGCTTAGCCGAAGGGGACAAGAGCGCGGGTCTGGAGCGAGCGCCACGCTCGCCTGTTCTTGCGGGGCCCACCGGTGCCTGCCGTTGCGGCCCCGATCCTGGCAGGGACCACCAGAAAACCGAAAAGCGCCCGCAGCGGTCCGTGCTGCCGGAGCACAGCGTCCGCGGCATCCGCGGCCGCAGGTGAGCGAGAGCCGCGTGTAGTCTGGGGAGGGCTAGAGCGGTAGTGGCGATCAGCCGGGAAATCCGGCCGCCATCTTGGATTCCCCCAGTGGTTCGGTAATTTTGTTTTTGGTGTGTGGGTAGGGGTAGTTTGTTTTTTGGGGTGGGGTCAGAGTAGTTTGTTTTTTGTGGGTGGGGAATCGGGGTAGTTTGCTTTTTGGGGGTGGGGTGGGGAGTGTGGGAAAGTAGCCTCTTTGTAGCATGGTTACCCCCCTTTTGGCCTGTTTGTGAGTGTCTGTCAGTGTGTTTTTACTGTCTCACTGGGATCATGCTAGCCAGGACCCCAGTGCTCATAGTTAAAACCCTATTTGTCAGTGTGTTTTGCTGTCTCACTGGGATCCTGCTAGCCAGGAACCCAGTGCTCATAGTTTGTGGCCTATGTGTGTGTTGTCAGTATACTTAACTGTGTCACTGAAGTTCTGCTAACTAGAACTCCAGTGCTTATGCTCTCTCTATTTACCAAATTTATCACTATAGTTTAGTGACCCCATATTCCAATTCCAAATGGCACAGTAGACACCCCCTTATAAGTTCCTTGTATATGGTACATAGGTACCCAGGGCATTGGGGTTCCAGGAAATCCTTATGGGCATTTCTTTAACCACCCATAAGGAGCTCAGACAAACCTTTCTTCAGGGCTGCCACTGCAGCATGAGTGAAATAGTGCCCACACTATTTCACAGCCATTTTCACTGCACTTAATTAACTTATAAGACACATATACCCTTCATTTACTGAAGGTTACGTGCAAAGATTCCAAGTGTGCGGGCACCCTTGCAATAGCAAAGGTGCCCCCACATTGTCCAGGGCCAATTCCCCGAACTTCGTGAGTGCGGGGATACCATTACATGCGTGCACTACATATATGTCAATACATATATGTAGCTTCACAATGGTAACTCCGAATATGGCCATGTGAGGTGTCTAAGATAATGGAATTGTCCCCACATTCCAAATCTGGTATTGGGGGGTCAATCCCATGTAACCTAGGGGCTCCACCATGGACCACAAGTGCTGCCAAACCAGCTCTCTGAGGTTTCCACTGCAGCCCCAGCTGCTGCCACCTCACAGACAGGTTTCTGCCCTCCTGGGGACTGAGCAACTCAATCCCAGGAAGGCAGAACAATGCATTTCCTTTGGAAGGAGGGTGTTACACCCTCTCCCTTTGGAAAGAGGTGTTACAGGCTTGGGAGGGGTAGCCTCCCAGAGCCTCTGGAAATGCTTTGAAGGGCACAGATGGTGCCCTCCTTGCATAAGCCAGTATACACCGATTCAGGGTCCCCCAGTCCCTGCTCTGGGGTGAAATTTGACAAAGGAAAGGGGAGTGACCACTCCCCTGTCCATCACCACCCCAGGGGTGGTTCAAAGAGCTCCACCAGTGTGCCCCTGGTGTTAGCCATCTTGGATTCCAAGGTGTGGGGACACTCTGGAGGTCTCTGAGTGGCCAGTGCCAACAGGTGACGTCAGAGACCCCTCCTGATAGATGCATACCTGAGTAGGTAACCAATCCCCCTCTCAGGGCTATTTAGGGTCTCTCCTCTGGGTGTTCCTCAGATTCAGCTTGCAAGACTCCTCCAGGAATCCTCTGCATCCTCTGCTTCAGTTTCTGACCGTTGGATCAACCGCAGACTGCTCCAGGAACCGCTGTAACTGCAACAAAGTATCCAGGATGACTCCTGTGACCTGCAACTTCAACTCCAGCCAGCATTTGCAACAGTTTCCAAGGTGTGCACGCTCTCAGGACTGTCTGTCTTCATCCTGCACCAGAAGAATCAAAGGAATCTCCCTTGGAGTGATGGAGTCACTTCCCTGCTTCTGCAGACACCCTTCTGCGACGGCAACGGTAGTCTGGGACTCCTCTCCTGACGACGAGCATGCTCCCTGGAACACAAGTGGTGGACCGACGTGACCCAGACCATCCTAAGGTCCAGCTGTCCAAATTTGGTGGCGGTAAGAACTTGCTTCCCGTGCTACGACAGTATCCCTGTGCACAACGTCTTCTCCAGCTCCTTGGGCTTCTATGCACTTCTTCCAAGAATACTGCGTGCACAGTGTAAATCAGGTCCCCACATGCACAACTCGCTGAGTTGTTCTCCGGCAGTGTGGGACCTTCCTTTGTTGTGCTGCGATGACTGCACTTTGCATCTTGTTTGTTCCCATGTCCTTGGACTCTTGTGGGTGCTGCCTGGTCTTCTGAGGGCTCTCTGAAGTGCTGAGAGCCCCCTCGGTCTCTTCAGTCTGAGATGAGACCCCCAGGTCCCTCCTGAGTCCAGGCAGCTCCATTTTGACACAAACTACGTACTTGCGTGAACCAAGGCTTTTTGGCAGAATTCAGCGACACAAACAGCCAACAACTCAACGTGGGACATCACCTGTACCAAGCAGGAACCCGCAGCCATCTTCTTTGGTTCTCTTCTGTACTCTTCTTCTTACCGGAGAATCCACTTTTGCACCATCTTCTAGGTTGCTAAGAGCTCCTGTCCTCCCTGGACTCTTCTTAGACTTTTAGACTTGGTCTCCTCTCTCCAAAGGTTTTCAGGTTCAGGAATCCACCATTTGTTGATTGCAGTTTTGCTTGGTTCTTGCAAAATCTCTTATCACGACTTGTAATGTGTCCAGAGGAACTTGCTGTACTTTACTCCTGCTTTCCCGGGCTCTGTGGTGGGGTACTTTACTTACCTTTGGTGTTTTCTTACACTCCCAGTGCCCCTCTACACTTGCCTAGGAAGTAATTTGTGATTCTCATTCCGCTATTTTAGTATATGGATTGTGTTGCCACTAGGCTCATTGCATTTTATTTTATTTTCTACTGTTTGCACTATTCTATGACTGTTTACTTACCTGATTTTGGTTACTAGTGTATATATTGTGTATAATACTTACCTCCAGAAGGAGTGTTGCCCCTAAGATATTTTTGGCCTTGTGTCACTAAAATAAAGTACCTTTATTTTTGGAAACACTGAGTATTGTCTTTTATTGTGGTATAAGTACTGTGTAACTATAGTGGTATTGCAGGAGCTTTACATGTCTCCTAGCTCAGCCTAAGCTGCTCTGCAATAGCTACCTCTAGACAGCCTAATCTGCTAGAACACTGCCTACATTTCACTAATAAGGGATAACTGGACCTGGTATAAGGTGTAAGTACCTTAGGTACCCACTACAAATCAGGCCAGCTTCCTATAGGGAGGTTGTTGGTTTTTGGGGTGGGGGTGGAGGGGTCGGGCAGTTTGGTTTGTGGGGTGGGGGGTCATAGTAGTGTGGTTTTTGCGGGTCGCGGGATCAGTAGTTATGTTTTTGGGGGTGGGGATGGAGATAGATTGTGTTTTTGGGGTGGGGGGTCGTGGTAGTTAGTGTTTTTTGGGGGTGGGGGGTCAGGGTAGTTTGGTTTTTGGAGGTGGGAGGCGGTGGGATTGGGGTAGTTTCATTTTTTGGGCTGGGGGTTGGGGTAGTTTGGTTTTTGGGGTGGGGGTGGGGGTGGGGGATCGGGGTATTTTGGTTTTTGGGGGTGAGGGGACCATTGGTTTTTGGAGGTGGGGGTCGAGGTAATTTTGGTTTTAGGGGTGGGATATTTTTATTTTTGGGGGTGGGGTCAGTTGTTCCTAACGTGGGTTAGGGTAGGTTTTAGGGCTCAGAGTTGGTAGGGGTATTGGGGTAGTTGTATTTTTAGGGCGGGTGGGGGGATGGCATGAGAAAACCACGCTTGCCGTTCCACACATGCCTTTACTAGGCATGCCTTTATAACGAAAAATCATTGTTAAGGCATGCGTGGTAAAGGCATTCATGGAAACAACTCGGTCGTTGTTCCGACTGCGTTCAGGCATGCGTGGTTGACACATGCGTTGTTCCATCATACGTTCCATATCAGAGGTGATAGCTCCTTTGAAGCTGGGCCATCTGTGGCCATAGCCCTCTGGCTATCTTTCTGGAAGAGATCACACCTCCTCACCCTAATAGTCTTTTTGATCCCCTTACCTAAGAGCATTTCACACCTATAGGCAGCAGGCTATATCAGGTGACAACTGCTGCTGTTCATCATAAACGGCTATCTGGGCTTTGGGTCAAGAAAGTGTTGACTTTTTAAAGTCACCTATGCATTAAAAGTTACTTTGAATCCAACTTCAAGTCAGGTTTAATGCAACATTCAATTTGATATCTTGATGTTCTATAACCAGGGGGACTGGTGCAGACATTTAAATTCCTTTAAATCATACACAGAAGCACATAGTTCAGCAGGTTTTATCAGCAATGAGAAATATCATTATGAATGAAGTATTCTTTTCCTGATCATACACCATGCCTTTGATCCAAAGGTGAACATCTGAAGCTAGATATCCACTGAGAAAGCGAATGTTTGTTCAGGATTTACTAAAGATACACCACCATAGAGAGCTTCAATATCTTAGATTGTAATAATAAATGTCCTAATTTAAAGTTAAAAGGGGCACAAATGTATACTTCTCTTCAAAGTCCTTTCTAATTTGGACTGCAACACTAGAATTACATTATTAGTAAAGGAAAAAAGGGGACCAACGTTATCTATCTATCTATGTATCTATCCATGTATCTATCTATCTATCTATCTATCTATCTATCTATCTATCTATCTATCTATCTATCTATCTATCTATCTATCTATCTATCTATCTATCTATCTATCTGTCTGTCTTTCTTTGTGGTTAGTACAACAAGAAAACGTTTTCAAATATTGCAAAGCACTATAACATGTAAATGAAGAACTTGGGCCTTGCACTTAGTAATAACTGGAAAATATACCTCAATATGCTTATGATCCATCAAGCAAAATCAACATTATCATTCAGATCACAAAACGTAATTATTTTACACTCAATCCAGCTCATTCAGTTTCTACTTCATACATTGTGATATAGCATATATTGTTGGGGCCTAGAACAGGTTATCCCTAACACATCAGTCAGACAGACTTATGGTCTTCTCGTATAGTTGTCCTTACTACAACTCAAAACATTTTCACCTAATTCGGTATCTCCTACAAAATTCCTCTAGACGTCATACCAGATTATGAGTTTAGACATTGAGGACTCCATCTGCATCAGCTAAGAATATCTGAACTACCGCATGAATGTGCATCTTTCTGAACATAATAATTGTGCACTCCTTATTAAAGGTAGGCTAGGGATACACCACAAGTTGTTCTATTGAGCAAAACATTTCTTAGTTTGCAACAGCCGTTTGAAAGCACCACTCAATATCATCCATGTTATGTTCTCAATTGTATTTTTCTTTATTTCCCACACCAACACGAATCCGTCTACACTATCACGTAGTCACCCACACTTAGACGAGTCACAGCTTCTGTGATGCATGTGAATCTTTCCTTCATCTCCTTGTTCTGAAAGCACCAGGGAGTATTCTTTCTCACATCACAGCAAGAAAAGAACGCAGCATGAGACTCTCTCGCTTTCCAGCATCTAAAATATCGAATAGCCTGGGACAGGTATACATCTTTTTTCTCTCCCCATAGTAACACCTCTTTACTTGCAATTTCTGGAAAATGCAACATTTGTTACGGCCTAGAGCCTTTCTTCTGTTTCTGAAGGACTACTTTCTGTGCCAGTCCTATTGACAGATCCTGGTGGGGATGGGAAACTGGTCAACTCTTTCATTGTCTCCCAGGTATATTCGTCCCCCTTTTTTAATTGAATTGCTGATCTATAGTAGGTTGAGCCTCTGTAGTTTCAGGCACTACGAAACATTATTAGCATAGTAACGAAACTCATTGAAATCAATATTTTTAGCGCAGTTTTTACAATGGGCCTTTGTTTTCATGACTGATGTGTCCCATTGAAAAAAAAATCTACGTCTCCTTTATCTCTATATGTTGTTGAGTTTAGACTACCTTTACTTAAAACGCGGATTTTTTTTCTTCTTTCAGGTACGTAGTTCTCATTATATATGAACTTTTCCTCTTTTGGGTATCTGTCCATATACAATTGTCCAGTGTGAAACTAGGTGTGAAGCAGTAGCAGGCCTGTCTACTCGTATTTTGATTTTTGTTTTTCTTTTATTTACATCTGTCAATGAAATGGTTGTGTGGGTTGCATTCATTAGCCGACTCAACCCTTTTGGGCCGTTTTAAGCAATGCTGCGGGAGTGACGGCCTTAACTCTGTGCAACATATTTTAAAGGTGAATTGGACTTTTAATATGGGACAATGTCGACACACGAGTATGTGGTAGTA
Source organism: Pleurodeles waltl (assembly GCF_031143425.1). NCBI lineage: Eukaryota > Metazoa > Chordata > Amphibia > Caudata > Salamandridae > Pleurodeles > Pleurodeles waltl. The sequence goes on along the minus strand of NC_090450.1, from coordinate 302,089,813 downwards.
TTTTCTTAGTCCCTTAACGTGTTTTGCTGCTTCAAGAAATATATTCCTCACTGGAATTAATTGGCTGTTTGGGAAAAGACAGATGCTGCATTCTAGTTATGGCAGGGCCAGGGCCTGTTTGGGAATTTTGACTATGGAATATATTGATTTAAGTTTATGAAGACTTAACAATGAGTGCTACGATGTCTACGTCTTCTTATTTGCATGGGACTTGAAGATGATGAGACAGAGGTAAGTACTGAATCCAACAGACTTCGTGCCGTTGACGAGCTGGGTATGAACATATCAAGGTTCATTGTAATACATCTTTCTTGGACTTGACCTTTGCTTTGTGGGAGATAAGAAAAACCTTTGTTTTCAAGGGGTTACGTTTCGAGTATGCCAAAGACATTAATGGTTGAATGGTAGAGGAGAAGTTATCTAGGTCATCAATACCATCACTGACAGACAATGGAGGTGATTTACTATCATTTTGCACTGAGCTTGCGTCAAAAAAAGTGATGCAAACCAGCACAATTTTTTTATTATTTACTTTCCAGCAAAAAACTTGTTTTGAGCTGGAAATTGACTACAGAAACGCAAAGTAGGGGAAAGGTCTGCTTTGGGTTTCTTAGGGCCTGATTTAGAGTTTGACGGAGGGGGTCACTCTGTCGCAAACGTGACGGGAAGCCCATCTGCCATATTACAATCCATTATAGCCTATGGAGATCGTAATACTGCAGACAGTATATCCGTCACGTTTGTGATGGAGTAGCCCAATCACCAAACTCTAAATCAGGCCCTTAGTGTCAAGTTACTGTTACACAAATGTGACCATGCAACCACCCACCCTTTTTGATGCAAAACCCTATCTACCAAAAATGTGAGTCAGGTTTTGCATAAAACATAATACCTTTCGAAACCAGGCAATAAAGAAGAACTGTTTTAATTTCTCCCTTCTTTTCTGAATTTGCAAGTGTGCAACACTGTAGAGCACACATACAAAGTAGGAAACATTTTAAAAGTTGTCTAGGTATAGTATTGTGCACTGGAAAGGAACCATTCCAGTACAAAACCTATGCTAGATGCTCGCACACACCCTTGCACTATGGCCCAAATGCTTTTGTGTGGCAGACGGCAGTAAAGTTCTGCGCCAGCGCTTAGGAGAGGAGAGAAACAAGTATCTGTAGATACAATGCTGTCCTGCTCCATCCCTGTAATGCAATGCAGTGCAGCATTTTTGGCTGCTGTTCTGAGTTGGATGGCAGTTTGATAAATATGGACCAAGATGTTTAAGAAGAGCTTTATGTGCTACGTGCTCTGGAGGGACTTAAAGTTTTCATCAGATGAGAGTATGCCTAACAGTGTGATGCAGAGGTTGAATGTGACAGGTGATTTGACAGAGACATTGGTTAAGCTGCAAGTTCCCAGTATGTGTTATGATCTTGAAGAGTTAATTTGGATAATTTAGTTTCTGAGGGTCAGGTATGAAGAGAACCAAACGAGGACAATGACATTGAAGCACATATGTGAAATCAGGTTGCACTATTTCTATCTAATTTTTTTATCAGTGATAACTGCATGATATTAGGTCCCCTAACTTATGGAGGACAGGGAGCTATAATATATTTGTCTTCATTATTCACACAGCTAGAGCCACTGAGCCCAGCAGAAGTTGTTTAGACTTAGTCAAGGGCGATGACGGAGGGCCACATGCTCTTGCAGTGGATATCTCTAATCTTAGAGATTGGTAGGGCATCAGAATGCTGATATTAGTCAGTATAGTCAGGCATGTGTGTCAAGAACTCCTTGCCTCAAGTATTAAAGGTCCATCTTATCAACATATATGTACCAATAATGCTCTAATGCTTAAACAATTAGACATCTTGTATTACTGCAATGTCTTTATTGTTTTGCCTTTAGAACTTAGCCAGTAATGGGCTTCACTATGAGGCTCATTTGTTTGTGCTGATTCTGAAGACTCATTGATTGTTTCCGTTTGTCAGCACGTGTCAGTTGTGGAACATGCCCAAGTGGCCTGCTGACCCTAATAACTCAGTTGTTTGTGATGATTCTGATGATTGATTAGTTGTTCCCCTTTGGCAGCAGGTGTCATTTCTGGAACATGCTCTTTTGACTTGTGTTGAGCCTGATGACCCATTTGTTTGTGATGACTGATGACCCATATGTTGCTTCCCCATAGGAGCAGATATCAGTTCTGGAACATGCTCAATTGACCTGGGCTGACCTTGATGACTTATTTGTTTGGCTGACTAATCTGTTGTTTTGTTTTCCCAACATCTACAAGTTCTGGAAGTGCTTGAGGGGACCGCCTTCTGGGACAGCACCTCTATTTAAAAATATAGGCCCTCATTCTGACCTTGGCGGTCTTTTCGCAAGACCGCTGAGTTACCGCCGCGGTGAAGACCGCCGACCGCGGCGGTGTGCCGCTGTGCGCATTCTGACCGCTGGGAGCGTTCCGCCGGAAAACCGCCAGCAGCCACACTGGCGGTCGGCGGGAAAGTGGAGACTGGTCAACCTCCACCGCCACGCCAGCAGAACACCGCCCACAGAATTACGACCCACATTTCTGTGTGGCGGTCTTCTGTTGGCGGTCTTCTGTTGGCGGTCACGTCCCTATGGCTCCCGTCGCCTCCCAGAGGACCAACGCACAAGGTAAGTTGATCGTCCGTGAGGGGAGGGGGTGGGGGGGTGTTGTGTGATGTGGGCGTGCATGGGGGTGTGCGTGTGAGTGTGTAGAGGGGGTGTGTGAGTGCGTGTATGCGGGCGGGGGGTGCTGCTGTGTCTATGGGTAATGTGTGCTGTTCGGCAGGTGCGCATGTCGGCATGTATGTGTGCGGGTATGTGTCCCCGTTGTGTATGTGTGTGTAGGGGGTGTGTATATGTGCATGTTGGGGGTGTGTGCATGTCGCGGTACATGTATGTGCATGTCGGGGTGGGGGTGGGGAGGGGGTTCGTACCACCTCTGGGGGGTGGCAGGGGGGTGGAGGGTGTGGGGGGAGGACTCGGGTGGGTAGTGGGGGGTGGGGGAGACCCCTATCAGTGCCAGGGAAGGAATTCCCTGGCCCCGATAGTGCTTACCGCCATGGTTCGCACGGCGGTTCCCGCCCGCAAGAAACCGCGGCGGTAGGCAGGGTCATAATACCCTTGGCGGTCTTGGGACGACCGCCGGGCCGGAGTGCGCAAACTCCAGCCCCGCGGTCATGACCGCCGCGGCGGTCGGAGTGGAGAAGTAGCGGTCGGTCGCGGCGGGGACCGCCGCGGTCAGAATGCCATTTTTAATACCGCCGGTCTGTTCGCGGTCCGACCGCCGTCTCTCCGCCGACCGCCAGGGTCAGAATGAGGGCCATAGTGTTCTTTCAGCTGTGCCTTGTGTTTGTGTTTGGTTTTGAAAAGAGCTACCACACTGAGGAGCCAAATGCTCAAAAGGTTTTCTTGATTCCAGAGAGATGTTCCAGTCTTCGTGCAGATCAAGGCTGCACATGTTTCCTTACACCACGCTCTCTGGATCTGCATGCTTTGTATCTTCACACACCTTCTCCAAATGCTTGGATGAAGTACAAGCTTCTAGAGCTTGAGCAGAAATTCTTATGGGCAATCTTCAAAACAAGGCACTCTTGTAAGGTGGCTAGGAAGGTGGCACATTTAGGCCTGCACTGGTGGTTGGTGAAGGGAGATTAAGCAATTATAGCATGTGAGACACATTGGGAACTAACTTCCATTTCCCCTCAGGAGAGACTTGTTTTTGGATACTGTTGGAGCTGTCCCTTTTTGCAGGTTCACCCCTGACTTTTTCCCTCCTTCCTCCTATTTTTTCTGACCTCTTGCTGTTGGCTCTAGGGCTCTGAGCACTTTACCACTGTTAATCTGTGATAATGTGCAGGTGCTCTCTCTTCTAAAGTTGGTATGATTGGCTTATACCTAATTGTCATATTTAATTTATGTAAGTCCCTTGTACAGTGGTACCTCTATACCCAGGGCTGGTAAATTAAATGCTACTAGTGGGCCTTCAGTGCTGCTTGCGCCACCCGCAGAAGTAGCCTTTCAAACCTGTATCAGGTCTGCTAGTGCAGGGCCTGCATGCACAGTTTTCTGCCACAGGGACCTGGCATCTAAATTTACTTGCCAGGTCCAGAACTACCCTTTTACTACATGCACATCACCCCTAAGGAAGGCCCTAGCTAGCCCTATGAACAGGGTGCTATGTATGTAGAAGGCAGGACATGTGCCTAGTAGCGTGGCCTATCCTGGTACTGACAAACAGCCTATTTAGTTTTTCTCTGCTGTGAGTGATGCCTTCTCATAGGACTGGATTGGAAATGCCCTGCCTTATGTCCAGGGGGTATTGTCTGATTTATGTGGGGTAGCGTAGGCATGTTTGGTATGGTTGTGATGATAGTGAGAAATGCTGCTTACTGGTGTAAGTGGATTTTTTATTACTATTACAGAAATGCCACTTCTAGAAAGTGAGTATTTCTCTGTACTTATGATGTTTTGCAGCTTGACTCCAATCCATGTCTGGGCAGAGTGACAATTGGGCTTTTTACATACTTTTCAGACAGCCTGTACAGAGGGAGGATGGAGGTGTCACAGAGGTGCATTTACATTTTGAATGGTCTTCTTGGGATGAGAGAAGGGGGAGGCGGGGCACACATGCATTTGTAAAGGGTGTGCCCTGACCTCACACAAAGGGTTGTTTACCCCCAACTGATGTTTGGAGCCTGTGCTGGAGGACATAGTGGACACTCCCAGAACCAGTTGTAACTGGTTGCAACCTCCTCGCCCCTTCTTTGTTACCACAATGCAAAACTGATCATAAGTACAGGGGATTTTCCCCCACAATTTAGAGACACTCTAGACTTTGATATGCTTGTAACTGGACACAGAATGCTGCTGGAGGAACTCACCAGGAACCGCCTTGGACTGATGCTGCTGTGCTGATCTGTGACCTGCCTGGTCACATGGAGGAACTGCCAACTGCCTGCGCCCCTTTTTGCTGGGCTCTGCTGCCCTGTGCTCCCTCTGTTGTGTCCCCCAGGGGCTGGGAGCTGTGGCCCTGGTCCCCTGCAATGACCTGCCTAGTGCTTCGTGAGCGCTCTGCCAGGTGGCTGATGCACATAAGGAGTGTTTCATCCCCCAAACATATAGCGCCTGAAGAACGCTTTGCTGTGATTATCTTGAGTGCCTTGAGAGCGCTTTCTTTTTGTGCATTTCGTCCTTGAAATCGCTTTGCCAATTCCACAAAATCACCGCTGCAACCCGGGCAGGCTGTTTCCTGCAAGCACAAGTGAAACGTGCTGTTCTGTGCCCCCGGCGTGAAGCACGCTCTGAGGAGTGCCCCCAGGGCACCAGAGGGTCCTCACTTCAGCTCGTTCACCAGTGCGGCCCGGGAGGTCTGGTCGAAGCTCGTGCACCAGGTCGGGTGCAGAAGCCCTTACAAGGGCGGGGAAGGGAGCCTCATCGGAGGCTCCCTGCCCCACCGGGTCACATTTCAGAATAGAGATTGGGCAGGGAAGGAAGCCTCATTAGTTGCTCCCCGCCCCACCGGTGCCCTTATTGTCAGCTGGAGATCGCGGGCAGGCAGAATCCTCCACGGAGGCCCGCGCACCACAAGGTCCCCTCTTTTGCCCTTTGGTGGAGTTTTGGCTTGGCCCCCCCACCTTTGGAGGGCCTGTAGTGGTCTGGGGGGCTCAGAGATCGTGGGTCCCAGGAGGGTCCCTAATATAAGAAACCGAGGGAGGTGAGTGCCGCCCCCCTCCTCCCAATATAAAAAGGCCCCCCTCTTGGGTGCAAAGGAGTGCAAGGGGGGCCACATTTATTTGTAGCATGGGGGTGTCTTTCATATCCAAAACAGGTACTCTTTATTGGGTATGCATATTTCACATGTTCCTGGTAGGGGCATGCTGGGCTGATATGTTTTTTTGACTTGCCATATGTTTTCTACTGTTCCTGGTACGGGCATTTATGATGCTTTTATGACACGTGCATTTCTACAGTAACTTTTATCCCTACTACTGCTCATGTTGCAGAATAATAAGTAACCTGGGTGTTATGTGTGACTACTGCTGGTTTTTGCAGAGTAACTATTGTGTAATGTTCTGACAACTGCTTTGGTAGCATGCTATTACTGACATGTTGTGTGTGGTCTAATTATGTTGTGTACAATACAGTTTAGTTTTTACATAACTTAGTGTTGTCTTTTCTTTGTGGTGGGGATAGTGCATCACGTGTGTTGTGTGTGTTGTGCAAATGCTTCACACATTGCCTCTGGGATAGGCCCGACTGCTCGTGCCAAGCTACCAAGGGGGTAAGCAGAGGTTATCTTGAATGTGTAACTCCCTTGCCATGAATAGAGTGGGTGGGTTCCGCCTGGCTTAGGTGCATACCCTTGCTCACCAGAAACCCCATTTCTAACAGATACACAGACCTGGGAGGGAACTCACAATAAACATTGACAAGAACTGTTACTGCCTTTGATTCTGGAATATCAAGAACCTGGTTTCATTTAGCATAAGGACCTATAATTTTGGGCTTTGTTCTCTTAGTGGAAACAACCAACATTTTCTTGTGTGGATCATAAACACATTATTTTGTGGAAGTAGAACTCAGAATTGTTGACTAACCTTTTTCTTTCAGAGTCTTTTTCCCTACAGTACCAACCATATTTTCCTGTCCCTCCGTTTGGCCACATCGATAATCTGGTGAAATATAAAACTCAGCCAGTGCTGCCAGAAGGAGGGCATCGGACAGCATTGCTTCTGCAGATCCAGGCCTGACAATGTGTCTGCCAATACATAAGGAAGCACTGCTACAACTCTATCTTTTGCGGCCAGCTGCATGGAGACTGCATGTATAAATTACTGTGTGAACCTGGTTGATATTATGGTTTAGGTACCAATGTGTTGACATGGGTGTTGAAAACTTGCATTGCAGTTTTCACCCCCATCCCATCACAATTTTTGTTAGGAAATCTTTTATTGTCTTGCTAGGACCAAATAGTGTACTTCCTTGAATGGTCTTCTTGCCAATAAGTTGTAATTCTCAGAAGAAACAAGAGCCATATCTCTTTGTGATCAATCCATGTGTACTGACTGGACTGGTGAAAGCAATTTTCAGCTCTATAGTACATATTGACAGAAGAATGCATTGTGTAGGAAAGTACCATCTTGCCTGGCATGTTACCCCCATATTTCACTGTATATATGTTGTTTTAGTCTATGTGTCACTGGGACCCTGCCAGGCAGGGCCCCAGTGCTCATAAGTATGTGCCCTGTATGTGTTCCCTGTGTGATGACTAACTGTCTCACTGAGACTCTGCTAACCAGAACCTCAGTGGTTATGCTCTCTCTGCTTTCCAAATTGTCACTAACAGGCTAGTGACCAACTTCACCAATTCACATTGGCATACTGGAACACCCTTATAATTCCCTAGTACATGGTACTGAGGTACCCAGGGTATTGGGGTTCCAGGAGATCCCTATGGGCTGCAGCATTTCTTTTGCCACCCATAGGGAGATCTGACAATTCTTACACAGGCCTGCCAGTGCAGCCTGAGTGAAATAACGTCCACGTTATTTCACAGCCATTTACCACTGCACTTAAGTAACTTATAAGTCACCTATATGTCTAACCTTCACCTGGTGAAGGTTGGGTGCAAAGTTACCTAGTGTGTGGGCACCCTGGCACTAGCCAAGGTGCCCCCACATCATTCAGGGCAAATTCCCCGGACTTTTTGAGTGCGGGGACACCATTACACGCGTGCACTATACATAGGTCACTACCTATGTATAGGGTCACAATGGTAACTCCGAACATGGCCATGTAACATGTCTAAGATCATGGCATTGGGGAGACGATTCCATGATCCCCCGGGTCTCTAGCACAGACCCGGGTACTGCCAAACTACCTTTCCAGGGGTTTCACTGCAGCTGCTGCTGCTGCCAACCCCTCAGACAGGTTTCTGCCCTCCTGGGGTCCAGCCAGGCTTGGCCCAGGAAGGCAGAACAAAGGACTTCCTCAGAGAGAGGGTGTTACACCCTCTCCCTTTTGAAAAAGGTGTCAGGGCTGGGGAGGAGTAGCCTCCCCCAGCCTCTGGAAATGCTTTGATGGGCACAGATGGTGCCCATCTCTGCATAAGCCAGTCTACACCGGTTCAGGGATCCCCCAGCCCTGCTCTGGTGCGAAACTGGACAAAGGAAAGGGGAGTGACAACTCCCCTGACCTGCACCTCCCCTGGGAGGTGCTCAGAGCTCCTCCAGTGTGCTCCAGACCTCTGCCATCTTGGAAACAGAGGTGCTGCTGGCACACTGGACTGCTCTGAGTGGCCAGTGCCAGCAGGTGACGTCAGAGACTCCTTCTGATAGGCTCTTACCTGTGTTGCTACCCTATCCTCCTTCCTAAGTAGCCAAACCTCCTTTTCTGGCTATTTAGGGTCTCTGCTTTGGGGAATTCTTCAGATACCGAATGCAAGAGCTCACCAGAGTTCCTCTTCATCTCCTTCTTCACCTTCTGCCAAAGGATCGACCGCTGACTGCTCAGGACGCCTGCAAAACCGCAGCAAAGTAGCAAAGACGACTACTGCAACCTTGTATTGCTTCATCCTGCCGGCTTTCCCGACTGTTTCCTGGTGGTGCATGCTCTGGGGGTAGCCTGCCTCCTTTCTGCACCAGGAGCTCTGAAGAAATCTCCTGTGGGTTGACGGAATCTTCCCCCTGCAACCGCAGGCAACAAAAGACTGCATCACCGGTCCTCTGGGTCCCCTCTCAGCATGACGAGCGTGGTCCTTGGAACTCAGCAACTCTGTCCAAGTGACTCCCATAGTCCAGTGACTCTTCAGTCCAAGTTTGGTGGAGGTAAGTCCTTGCCTTCGCACGCTAGACTGGATTTTTGGGTACTGCGTAATTTGCAGCTGCTCCAGCTCCTGTGCACTCTTCCAGGATTTCCTTTGTGCACAGCCAAGCCTGGGTCCCCGACACTCTAACCTGCAGTGCACAACCTTCTGAGTTGTCCTCCGGCGTCGTGGGACTCCCTTTTCTGACTTCGGGTGGACTCTGGTTCACTCCTCTTCTAAGTGCCTGATCCGGTACTTCTACGGGTGCTGCCTGCTTCTGTGAGGGCTCCCTGACTTTCTGGTCACCCCCTCTGTCTCCTCATCCAAGTGGCAACATCCTGGTCCCTCCTGGGCCACAGCAGCATCCAAAAACCCTAACCGCAACCCTTGAAGCTAGCAAGGCTTGTTTGTGGTCTTTCTGTGTGGGAACACCTCTGCAAGCTTCTGTTGTTGCATTGCTGGTGTTGGTTTTCCTTGCAGAATCCCCCTATCATGACTTCTGTGCTCTCTGGGGGTTGTAGGTGCACTTTACACCTACCTTACAGGGTCTTGGGGTGGGCTATTTTTCTAACCCTCACTGTTTTCTTACAGTCCCAGCGACCCTCTACAGGCTCACATAGGTTTGGGGTCCATTCGTGGTTCGCATTCCACTTTTGGAGTATATGGTTTGTGGTGCCCCTATACCTATGTGCTCCTATTGCAATCTATTGTAACTTTACACTGCTTGTAAAAATGTAAATGTAAAATGTAAATGTAAATTGCATTACTTCCTTTTGCTATTACTGCATAATTTTGGTATTGTGTACATATATCTTGTGTATATTTCTCATCCTCATACTGAGGGTACTCACTGAGATACTTTTGGCATATTGTCAGAAAAATAAAGTACCTTTATTTTTAGTATATCTGTGTATCTTGTTTTCTTATGATATTGTGCATATGACACCAGTGGTATAGTAGGAGCTTTACATGTCTCCTAGTTCAGCCTAAGCTGCTTTGCCATAGCTACCTTCTATCAGCCTTAGCTGCTAGAAACACCTCTTCTACACTAATAAGGGATAACTGGACCTGGCACAAGGTGTAAGTACCTTTGGTACCCACTACAAGCCAGGCCAGCCTCCTACACATACTTATTAAAAATAATTGAAAACCAAGATAAGATTGAATGCAACAATTAATCTTAGCAGTTGAGCCACTTTTGGCTTTGGCCTAAGTACTGGGCTTTTGTCAAGGCCATCAGACATAGAAAAAGACCAAGAACTCCCGATTTGTTTGGACTTCTCTTTCTGCCCATGATTAGCAACCGTTGTGAAATCATTTTCGCCACATGAAAAGCTTAAAATTGACATTTCCCACAGAGACTATGTCTCCATTGTATACAAGTGAATAATGTGCGCAGTTTAGTCCTGTCTTGATTGTGTTAACATTCTCCACTAATACATTCCTAGCTATGTTCTGAAAAGTATGCAGGTATTTCAGAACGTAGCCGCTTGGATGCTCTCCAGATTTCCACTCCGGGAATACTTCATCATTTTACTGAGCTCCCGAGGATTTTCATAACCATGATAAACAGTATTTATAGAGAGGATACTATGATATGTCACTGTCAGGCTACTTTGGTTCACATTGATACAAATCTCGCCCTTCAAAAGAAAACAAATTGGTTGCATCTTAGATTGAAGCAAGACAAGATGGCTGCATAATATGTAAAGATGCTATATTACTGCTTCTATCAGAAGTACACGCAAAATAGGAGCACTTTGATATTACTCCATCATAGAATACAGGGTAGAGACCCCCTTGTGACGGTCACTTTATTGCTGTTTGTCCTGGCACTCAACACACACATAAGTTACAGATCCTGCCTTTGCTCTTTAAATTAAATACTGTTGTTTTCTTGTAACTATCCTTTTCTTTTGACTTGTTCTAACCTTTGGTGTCCTTTCTCTGTATGTTACACATTCCTTTTAGACTACTAGTACTTTCCCCATGATCTAAATACATTCTTTTTGTTGGTGTTTCATTTTGTGCCGTCCAGGTTCTCTCTGTTTCCCCAATGAGCCTTTTACAGCTCTATCAGGCCTACTCTTCTAGTCCTCCCAAACTCTACTTCATGAACTGTTGCAGCTTAGCCTTTCTTGCCATCCTGTTCCTTTTATTCAACATAACTCTTAAATATGTACCCTTCTGCCCTGTGCTACCTTAACCATCACTTCAGAACCTTGGGTTCTACAGTCTTCTGCTAGTACCATGTAAACTGAAAGGCTCACCCCTGACAATCTAACAGCTCCATCCATCAGTTCTTCCATTGAAGAGAGCACCCTTGTGGATTAGTTGGTTTTGGAGTTGCCCAGAAAAGGTGCAAAATTGCCTGCTCCATTCATGGCAATTTAGAAGGTTTGCACTTCTTAGGAAGAAAAAAGGGTCTCACACAATTTATTATTCATTAGTCCTTGAACCTCTGAGTGGTCTACCATCACTAAAGTTGGAGGGCAACCATCATTAAAGGTGTATGATATTTCTGAGTAACTGTATGGTCAGGGTCGACAGACTGATGTTGCCAGTTACTTCTACTACTTTTCTGTTGTTTCTGTGGTCACAAGTAGAAAAACAAAAATGTGATGGTTGGACTGCTTGAATTAATCTTAGGTATAAATCAAGTAACAGTACTACGGAATTCCATACCATTAGACCTGTACACCACAAAAAACGTTTTCTTTAGGATGCACCTTAACTTATGACATGTGTTGACTTGTATTTTATTTTAAAGAAGAACAGGTGCATTTTGAACAGAATAGCTCTATTTTGCAACCATAAAGGTACCCCGGTTGTCACAGAATTTGAGAAGGAAACATTTAGAACAGGTGAGATATGGAGGGTGGTGGACACATGAGACATAAAAAAGGCAGTACAACATGTCAATATTTACATGTTTACTTTTAGTGAAAATGAAGATTTGGTTCAGAGTGGGGTGATGAGAGGACCTCAGTGCTAAAGAGTTTTCTAGCATAAGTCTAGAAAAAAAAGTTTATGGTTCCAAGCTAGACATTTCATAAATTGACAAGGCTCTAGCCAACATAATGTTAATAAAAGAATGTAGTGGATTTCCTAAGTGATTAAACAGTATGTTTGGTGAGGTTGATCATTTTGCTGTGAGGCGAGAGGAAATCAAGTTAAAATTCAAGTGGAAGTCTGCTAAACAAATCCAAGTTAATGAGAGGTTTGGAGGTGCTCATTGGAAGAGTCGGCAGATTTTCCTAACGTTGAGCTGCGAGAATCTGACTATTGAGATAATGTTGTAGAAAAATGACTCCAGGAGCATTTAATAAATCAGAAACACAGCTGAGAGATTATTGGCTTGCCAAAGTCCTGCAGCAAAGTAGATGATTTCAGTTCTTGAGGACTCGAACAAGCGGAAGCACAGAACTAATTAATTGTATAAGTCTGTTAGACAATCGAAGATTCAGGATTGGAGATGAAGGTAAGCAAAGGAAACACAAAAACACGTTTTTTCGTAAATTGCCAATATAGCTATGGTTGAGAAAGCTGAAGGAAGACCAAAAGGTGGAAGGACAAAGAAGGCTATCTTGTATTCTTATTTTTAGAATCCTGGATGCAGTGCACTTGTTGGTTCCAATGTTATAATGCTTCACAGCAACAAAGTGCTATAGAAATGTTGTTTGTGCTTTGAAAGTGTGAGGTCTGATTGCAGTGGGATTACAAATCTCGTTTTGGGAGGAAATGTTTAATCGAAGATGGGATTTCAAGTCAGGTATCTATCCTTGTGATTTTCAGCCGCAAAACTGGGGAGAAAACTGAGCGCATGCCCTATCTGTACATCTAGAATCGTGCATGTACTATTAATCCATTATTGTCCGATGTGAGGTGTAACAGAAGTAGATCCACATTGAACACTCTATAAATATTGCACTCTGCACTAGTGCTAATTAGTGGGTGCACAATTTGCAGCCGCATTTTGCAGACCTATCATAGTCGGACCCTTAAATGCATATTATAATCTTTCCATGCTTTCACCACATATAAACCACATGCAAGGGCTGATTTGTACACATATGTTAGAAGCGTCGCAGTGTTTCTTTCTATATATTTTAACTCATTTTACATTACTTCGTGTTTATTGTATATGCTCTGCAGTATAGTCCCTGCCACAAATGTCTCCCCACCCTCCAAACGCACATATGATTTGTTCTGTTCAACAGGCATTGGTAAAGCAAGTAGGTCTATGATGTATTTTATTGATTTTTATTTTTTATGCAATCATATACAGTAGCAATTAAGGCCCTGATTTCAAGTTAGGTGGAGTAAAATTAATGTGTCACTTTTACTTTGCCTGATTTTATGTTATTACATTTTTCACACCTGTTTTGCCAGATGCAGGAGAACCCGACCCAATGTTTCCAGATTGTAATTCCAGCCAAAAGGCATTCAGTGCTCCCCCTGGCTACAAGAAGCTTCCCTCCACAACTTACCCTCTCTCCTCCCTCACCCTCCATCATCACTCCCAACCCGACCAACAATCCTATGCATACATTCGCCTCCAAATATATTTAGTAGAATCCCATTAAATGGTGAATTTCAAGAGCTTCGGTGACAGGGAAAATGGTGCAACATGGCTTCTCCTCTCCTGAATTATGACTCCTCCCTAACACTCAACATTGGTAATAAATAGCATATTACACTCTGCACATTTGTCTATATCCTCTATGTGACATGGTTTGAGGCTTGTATTGCACAACAAAGCAGCGTTTAAAAACAACATATGACAGATAACAGTGAAATACAGACAGTACTTTAAAGTTCCCCATGAAATACGGATTGTGTCATCATATTGGCATCCCCAAATCCACTGTTGCCTGCTCGAACACTCTGCTAAGTAGCTGTTTGCTTTATAAATCTGTCCATTCATTTATTAATTTGTTGCCAAGGATGCAGGGGTGGTTTTGCTTTTAGGGCTGATGGGCTGCACCCCTCTGAAATTCCTGCACATTCATATAAAAATAATCTTAAATTGATTTGTTTAGAGATACAATTGTATCTCTAAATAAGTCAATACAATTAAGTCTGGGCTGTCTGTCCCAGGCTGCCTTCCCTGCCTCGCTTTGAAGCCCGAGACAGAAGCCAGGAAATAAATTAACTTTCTACACTGTGAAGCACAACACAGGGCTGATTGCTCTAAAACCCTTAATTTCCATTGTGGTCTATGGCAGCATTCACCATAGGCCAGTGACGCTTTTAGTGTTATGATATTGGGAGCCAGAGTCTTCCTCCCTGCACGAGGGCAGCTGTCCGTCATTCATAGGCATCGATCCCACCCTTTCCCCATTCATCACACTGTAGGAGTAGATGCAAGCATGTGTGCTTTAGTGCCTTGTCTTCGGTAACAGTAAGTTATTTTTATCGTACTGAGATCCCTTGTCATGCTACCCTCCTCTATGTGACACGCCAGGCCCTGGCTGCAGATTGCTGGCTTCTTTAGAAGTGGAGCTGTTGTATTTGTTCCTTGTGAAATGGTTCTAAAAGATGAGCAGGCTTCTTGCTCCCTTGCGAAACTGATCTAAATATCGGAGTCAAACGCAAGGGGAGAAATATGTGCTTACACTAAAGGCTGTTATCTGCAGTATGGTGTTAAAACTGGCCCTATCTTCATGCCCTTAACTTTAATGCCACAAACATGGGTTGATATTCAAGCAATGAATGTTAAAATGTTTGTAATGTGTGTCAGCCGTTTACTTCTTCTTATTTCACGTTTTATTTAATGTTGCATTCCCCACAAGAGTTAGCTGTTTCCTCATGCTGTATTTCTGTGCATTGTATTACTCTTGCATAGTACATACTTTGACTCATGCCAGGTGTTTATTAGGGGCTTTGGTTGAGAGCGCTGGTGCTTAGGCTGAAGGCAAAGTAACATGCCTGACAGTCGGTTGGTCTCTGCAGAGCACAGAAAACAATGGTAATGTAATCTAGTTACAAATGAAAATCAGTGTAAATTTGTGCGAAGGGGTGCATAGAGGTCAAAATATTTAGAAGGCAAAAGCAAAATGAAATAAAGTGCTTAAATGTGAATGAGTGCAGTGTATGTTTGGGGTGGTAAAACAAGGGAGATGTGAGGGAGTGCATTCAGGGGAGAGAGAAAAGGGTGATGAAGAGCAAAGTGAGGAGGTTGAAAATGTGCACATGGATGAGATGTGAAAAGAAAAAGGGCATACATATCTAACGTAAAGCACACATAATTGAAGGCCATACTCCTTCCCTAGGCCTCAATAATATTTAATTCACAGTCTAAGAATTTCAGAATTGAAACATTTCCAATGTTAATTATTTAGAACAAATCATTGTTGTTACTTATGTATCTTAAACATCTAACAACCATTGACAAAGCAAATAGTACCGAAAGGCTTTAGGTGTATGCCAGTTGATGTGTGATGTTTCTGGATTCAATATCATCTCAGAGAGAAACCAAAATAGAGGCTGGATGACACACTATAGGAGTTACAGAAATTTATTTTACATGTTCCCTTTTAGAGAGCCCCCACTTTTTTCATCCCACTTAAAGATATGTCTGCACATATTTCTGTATGATTGATTGCTGTAGGTGCTTTCTGATGACTGGTTGGGGCATTTTCTTCCAAAGTTGATGCTGCATGCCGGGCAAGACACTGGGCAAGCATACACTTTAACGTTAAAGGGCCAGAAGTGATTGCGCTGTTCAATTTACACATTAAAGTAACTATTAAACATATTAATACAATAAGATATGGGGCAGTTATTAATGTGTTTAGTATTTCAAGATTACAGCCCCACTGCTTTATAAACCTTGCTTTCTCACTAAATTCATTTGCTTTCAAATCTTTGTAAACTTTTTTCCATTTTTTCTTGGGAGGAGGGTTTACCTTGGACCCTACATTCGTTTGTCTATTGAGCTTGCTCGCTTTACTCGGTACATAAAAGTCATACCCAACTTTTACGCCCCACCACTTTCAAATGTCACCAGCCTCCACTGCAAGGCTGCTAGAATGGAGGACCAAATTGAGGAGCAAAAATGTAAATTATGCAGCACTTTCTCTGGAAGCTTTATTTTCAGTCTATGCAGCAGGATACTACATTTTAGATGAAATCTGCAAAATTTGAAAACGATGCGGCAATATAATAGTGTGGTAAACACAGTATCCACAGAATCTCATATCTCCACTGAAATCACCATTGCACAGGTTTATCAATTTATTTGTGAAAGGTAAACAAAACCTCAGCATTTTCATTTTTAATTCCAAAATGATTGTCACTCCTCTCTGTTTTGTTGTCCAATCTTTTTTGATAAGGCAATTTCATGATCTTATGAAATTAGAGAATATTTACTTCTTCCTGTGTGTTTTTACCCCCTTAGGGGGCATATATTTTCTAATCTTCTTCTATTACAGATGTGTTCTGTATTTTGATTTTTCCACACTGTGACCCCGCTTGTGCTCACTCAGGCTTGTTATTTCTACCCTCAGCAGGTTGGTTGTATTATCAAGAAGCTTTTTTTACGATTATTTCTAGTTCTGGGCACAGTCTAAAATCAGTCTATGGATTGCCATCACTCCACTGTCGACAGTATTGTACTCTTTTATAACCTTTTGACTTAGTTCTCATGCATATGGCTTTTGGTTCCGTCCCTTGCCTTAATGGGTATCTGGACGTGGTGCGGGTAGTAGCTAACCTCGTAATTCTTCTTTCCAGTACTTTGCCTTTCCATAAATTTATTTTGCCACCCCCTGCCCACATGATAGCCCACACAGGCTGAGGTATACTTAGCCTACTTTGGCATGATTGTGCCTTGAAGGGATAGGGCATCTGGTTGTAGGAAAGGATATTGCTAAACTTGTATTTCTCCCCTGCAGCATTTCTTATCTCCATAACATTATTTTGGCATCACCTGCCCACAAGAAAGCCTATCCAGGATGAGTGTACATTGGTGGGATAGGGGAGAAGTTGACTTTATTAACAGGAAAACACGTACATACAAACAGTATGCTGATCCAATTGAAAACGTTATGAGAAACATCTTATTATATCTTGGTACACCTGTACAAGGAATGTATATTTGTTTATTGATTCATATTATTAAGCTCACGAACAAGAGGGTTTGAGGAAGTTTTGGTTACATTTCATATTTTTATTGTTGGGTCTTCACTCTACATATGGGCAAAATGGCCACTAGTTTTTCCATGGAGCAAAGGGGACTGGGTTATACTTCCTTTATGTTTACGTTTCTCTGAGGCTTTTAATATGTGCATGGAAAGAGAGAAATCCACCCTTGAACAAGGCAGGCAAGACGCTGAAAAGTGCTGGGTTTCCCATCCTAACGATGCTGAATTTTGATGTCATCATGGGAAAAATCAAATAAATTTGAAGTCACCGTTTAGCTGCCAGAGTGCATGTCAGTCTCTTCTGATATGGCTGAACTTTGGCAGAAGGCGCTGTGTAACTGCTGGGCTCTGCTGCTTTTGAGGCCTTAGAGATGTTGTATATATTAAACAAATAATAACCTCATTCGTGTGGGCGTGGGCCACTGGCCGACGCCCACACTACCTCCCTGGTGCAGGTCACGACCAGTGGCCGACACCAAGGAGGGGGTTAAAAAATCCTCTGAATCGGAGGACTTTTTTTTAAATTAAAAAAAACACCGGGAGACATGGAAGATCTTCTGTGTCTCTGCCCACGCCCACACCCACCTCTTGGTGTTTTCCCAATGAAGCAGGAAGTGGCCGCAAGGCTGCCTCCTGGTCTGGTGGGGAAAACGGGCCCAAACGGGCCTCCCAATGTTGGGGAAGGCCTTTTTTGAAATGGGAGACTCTCCCCTTTCAAACGAGGCCTTCCTGAACAGGTTTCCTGGCCCATGATCGCATCACAGATGCGATCAAGGCGTGGGAAACCCCACTAGACACCAGGGAATTCGCTTGGGGGGGTCGGCCCCCTCGGAAAATGGGCCGGCCCCCCTGGCGGCATTAAAAATAAATAAAGGTAGGTTTACCCCTGGGGGAGGGGGGGGGGCACGATCTCCCTTAGTGTCGCCCACCAGGGGTTTAAAAAAATGCTGATCAGACAGCCGTAAACAAAATGTTAGCCACCTTCGTTAGTTTCGTAAGATGTGTTGGCGCGGGGATGTAATATTGTATACAATTGCTGTGGCGTAACAATTAGGGTAAGGGCAACAAAGTAACAGTGTTAAGAGTTTAAAGTATTTTTTTTATGTTTATGTTGGAAATGTGCTGATGTATCTTTAAATGTGGCAACATTGTTTCCACTATGTTTGCTCTGACGAAAAGGACTTTTGTATTTTATATATATTTATTCGCCACCAATTTTCTTGCAGTTGCAGCTTGCATCTTCAAAGCAATAAAGCAATGCACATACTTCAACTGACGCGTTTCAACTGCAGCTTTTAGGCAGCAATAAAATAGTCAAGTAAGTCTTGTGATTATGTTTCTGCTACAAAAGGATCTGACTTTGGTCTAGTGGCAGTTTTGATGCCATAAAGTAGCGTGGAAGGTTTATATGCTTACTACAAAGATCAAATCTCTATTTTATGTAAATAGCTGAGTAGATTTAGTAAAGTCAGCCATTACCTGCGCTATGATACAAATGAAATGTACGTGCTTGGGGGCTATGGAGAGATGAAGGGCACTTTTGCTGGGTTGTAGTGAGGGAATCTGAGGAGGAGGTCATGGGGGTGGGAGCACCTATAATGATTGTTTGGCTAGGAGCTAGAGGCACTAAAGACTATGACGACTGGTATGAGACAAGGTGAAGTAATAGTGTGTCTTTTTTTGAGTGTCTTGAAAGAACGTGCTGATTGAGGGAAGAAGCAAAGGTAAGGTGACCTCTACTGTTGCACGTATCACATACACTCACCCACCAGCAATTTTGTGACTGTCTATGTAGGCTAGTGTTTTAGATCGACAGTTTAGCCAGTAGCAGAGATGGCATCTCGTTGGATGACTACTGCTCAAGCCCTCACTCGGGTTATAGAGGACAGCTCTGTTGTAGGATCAGAGACTGAGACAGCAGATACTGAGACAGCATCTGAGGGATAGGACAATGGCGCAGACTCTGGGAGTGATTTTTCAGTCAGATGAGTCCCATTCAATAACTCCTCTTCCATTGATTATGTGGGAGGTGATGAGGACAGTCATGCTGTCCCTTCGCAAGCACAGTCAGTGCAGCCAGACAATAGCACATTAGCCCAACCCAGAGAGCAGGTGCATGCAGCGGCAAGCACAGAGAGAGTGCTATCTTGGGAGTTCCCCAATTTAGTTTTGCCACAAATATCACCGCCCAAATTGTATTGTGGAGACATCAAAATTATCTATCACAAAACAACCTGGATTCGTAAGGCAAGCACCAGCACTTTTGGTCCTGAGCTCGGCGGCCATATAGGAAAACCTACCATCCCAGACATTTCTGGAAACTAGACATCTGGGTAAATCCACAGAGGTGTAACTTGTGTGGATTCCCCAAAGTTTTCTTACCCAGAATACCCTACAATTTTAAAATGTTGAATAAAAATTCAATTGTCTTGCATTTCTGTCACACAAACTACAGGAATATGCTGGGATCCACAAAAGTCCTACCACCTAGTGTTTCCCCACCTGTCCTGATAAAAACGATACCACACTTGAGTGCCTGTACCAGGAATGGATCACCCCAGGTTCAGCAGTTGCCCTCATGTAAGGACCAACATTGACTGTTGTGTGATCTATTCCTGTCGCGGGCACTAGGCCTACCCAGACAAGTGAGGTACCATTTTTATCGGGAGACTTGGGGGAATGTTGGGTGGAAATAAATGTGTGTCTCCTCTCAGATTCCAGAACTTTCCATCACCGAAATATGAAGAAAAAGTGTTTTTGTCAAATTGTGAGGATTGCAAAGGATTCTGGGTAACTGAACCTCGTGAGAGCCCCACAAGTCACCCAATTCTGAATTCCCCGAGATGTCTAGCTTTAAAAAATGTATAGGTTTGCTAGGTTTCCCTAGTTGCGGGGTGAGCTAGAGGCCAAAGACCACAGCTAGTCACTTTCCAAAAAATAGGTCAGTTTTCTTTGGGAAAATGTCATGTGTCCATGTTGTGTTTTTGGGGCATTTCCTGTCGCAGGCGCTGGGCCTACCAGCATAAGTGAGGTACCATTTTTATCGGGAGACTTGGGGAAATGCTAGGTGGAAGGAAGTTTCTGCCTCCTCCCAGATTCCAGAACTTTGCAGCACCAAAACCTAAGGGAAAGTGTTTTTTTGCCAAATTCTGAGGTTTGCAAAGGATTCTGGGTAACAGAACCTGCTGCGAGTCCCACAAATCAACCCGTTCTGAATTTCCCTAGGTGCCTAGTTTCCAAAAATATATAGGTTTGCTAGGTTTTACTAGGTGCCAGCTGAGCTAGAGGCCAAAATCCACAGCTAGGCACTTTGTAAAAAACACGTCAGATTTCAATGTAAAAATGTGATGTGTCCATGTTGCGTTTCCTGTTGCGGGCATTAGGCCTACCCACGCAAGTGAGGTACCATTTTTATCAGGAGACTTGAGGGAACACAGAATAGCAGAACAAGTATTATTGCCCCTTGCCTTTCTCTACATTTTTTTCCTTCCAAATGTAAGACAGTATGTGAAAAAGACGTCTATTTGAGAAATGCCCTGTATTTCACATGCTAGTATGGGCACCCCGGAATTCAGAGATGTGCAAATAACCACTGCTTCTCAACACCTTATCGTGTGCCCATTGTTGGAAATACAAAGGTTTCCTTATACCTATTTTTCACTCTTTATATTTCATAAAATGAATTGCTGGACACCCAGTATACAATGAAAACCCTTTGCAAGGTCCATCTTCTTTATTGGCTCTGGTTGCCTAGGGTTCTTGATGAACCTACAAACCCGATATATCCCCGCAACCAGAAGAGTCCAGCAGACGTAATGGTATACTACTTTTGAAAATATGACATTGCAGGAAAAAGTTACACAGTAAAACGTAGTTTTATGATTCAAGTCTACCTGTTTCTGAAAGCTGGGAAGATGGTGATTTTATCATCACAAACCCTTTGTTGGGTCAGGGAACAGGGGCTAGGGTCAGCAATGAATGGCAGTGGCAGCAAAATGGACCAAGAATGATGGGGCTGTGAACAAAAAGAACAAAGGGGAGAAGTCAAAGGCAGCAACAGGGTGTGGTGGCAGCACAAGGTCAGCAGCAGTACAAAGGACCAGGGAAGGAAGGGGCAGCGGCATGCATCCCAAGAATGAGGGTATAGTGGGGATGGGGCAAGGGCAGAAATGGGAGAGTTACTGCACAATGGCAGCACAGTGGACCAGAAAGGAAGGGAGCAAGCACACAGATAATAAGGGGGAGTGGGGCAGGGACTGCAACATATGACAGTGGCAGCACAGGGACAGTAGCAGCACAAAAGGCCAGGTAGAGAGTACTAGTAAGCACAATGTGAACGGTAGAAGGAGAGGGGTAGCAGTGGAGGGCTGTGGCAGCACAATGGACCAGGGAGGAAGGAGGCAGGAGCAGGCAGGTAGAGAACAGGGGAACATGGGGGAACACGATCAGCAATGGAGGGCAGTGACAGTGCAGGTGCAATGACAGCAAAATGAACAGGGAGGGAGGTGGCACGGGCAGACACATGGAGAAAAAGCAGGAAAGGCCAGAAACAGGGGGCAGTGGCAGCACAGGGGCATTAACAACACAATGGACTTGGGAGGGAGTGGCCATGGGGAAGCACACTGAAAATAAGGATGGAAGGGCAGATGCACAGCAACAAGGGAAGTGGCAGCAAAGAGGCAATGGCAGCACAACAGACAGAGAAGGGAGTGAACAGGGGCATTCACATGAAGAACAAGAAGGAGGCAGTAGAGTGGATGGGGCAGGTGTGGGGGGCAGGGACAGTAAGCTGACTGTGGAAGGCAAGAGGAAGGGGACAGGGGCAAGTGATGGAGAATGGAGGGTAGGCAGGATGGGCAGGGGTAGCAAACTGACCATGGAGAGCTGGCTGCAGTGGATTGGCCAACTGCTGGTGGGGTTACTGGGACAGCCCATTTCTACCCATGGCCAAATAATGTCATTGAACAAGGGTGAGTGGGGAGGTTGGCAATGCTAGTAATGAAGAATAGTTGCAGCATATTGAGAGCACAATGGACCAGGGTGGGAGGAGACAGGGGCATACACGCACACAGAACAAGAGGGGAGCAGGGCAGTGGCTGCAACAGAGGGCACTGGCAGCACAAAGGCATTGACAGCTCAACTGATGAGGGAGCGAGCAGGGTCACATACAATATCAATGAGGGTGGACCAGTGGCAGTAATGGAGAGCAGTGGCAGCACAATGGCCAAGGGAAGTAGGGGACCCGAGCACACACATATCATGAACAGGAAATCATGGACAACAATGGAGGGCACTGGCAGTGCAAGAGCAGTGGCAGCGTAATTGATCAAGGAAGGATGAGGCAGAAGCACACACATGGAGAATGAGCGCGGAACAGGCAGGGGCAGAAACAGAGGGCAGGGGCAGCATGCGGGTGGTGGCAACACAGGGGATCACAAAGGATCAGTGAGGGAGGGTTGTATGATGGAACCATGCATGCAGCAACCACGCATGCCTGAACAATGCTGTTGGAACAACTACCACGTTGTTTACATGCATGCCTTTACCACACATGCCTTTACAACGATATTTTGTTGTAAAGGCATGCCTAGTAAAGGCATGTGTGGAAACGGCATGTGTGGTTGTCGCCTACCACCTCCCACCCTAAAGACAGAAGTACCCCGACCCCCCACCCTTAAAAACTACCCCAATAACCCCATCAACCCTGGGCCCTAAAATTGACCCCCACCCCAAAAAATAAAACAACCCAACTCCTAAAAACAAAATTACCCCGACCCCCCCACACTGGCCCCTAAAAACAGAAGTATCCCGACTCCCCCACCTTTAAAAATGACCCTGATACCCTCAACCCACTGTGAGCCCTAAAACCGCCCACCACCAAAAATAAAACTACCCAACCCCTAAAAACCAAATTATCCTGACCCCCCCACACCTGTCCCTAAAAACCCAACCCCTGCCTGCCCTGAATACAAAAGTACCCCAACCTCCATCCTGCCCCTAAAAACCTGACCCCCCCTACCCCGGCCTAAATACAAAATTACCCCGACCCCCACCCTACCCCTAATAACCTGCCTCCCACCTGCCCTAAATACGAAACTACCCCAACCCCCACCCCTAAAAACCCAATTCCCCAACTGCCCTAAATACAAAATTACCCCACCCCTGCCCCTAAAAACCTGACCCCCCACTTGCTCTGAATACAAAATTACCCCAACCCCCACCCGCCCCTAAAAACCTGATCCCCCAAACACCCTAAATACAAAATTACCCTCATCTCTCACCCCAACCCTAATAAGCAACTCCCACCGCCCAAAATACAAAATTACCCCAACCCCCCACTCTCGCCCCTAAAAACCTGACCCTCCCACCTGCCTTGAATACAAAATGACCCCACCCCGCTCCTAAAAACCCAACACCCCACCTTCCCTCAATACAAAATTATCCCAATCCCCCACCCAGCCCCTAAAAACCCAAGCCCCGCAGCCGACCTAAATACAAAATTACCGAGACCCCCACCCCTCAAAACCCGTCCCTGCCCTAAAAACAAAATCACCCCGCCCCCCCACCCCACCCCTAATAACCCACCCCTAATAACCCACCCCTAACCACCCTAAATACAAAATTACCCCAACCCCCATTCATGCCCCTAAAAACCAAAACCCCCACCCATCCCAAATACAAAATTACCCCAACCCCCTGCCCCTAAAAACCTGCCCCACCCCCTAAATACAGAATAACCTCGACCCTCCACCCCACTCTAAAAACCACAGTACGAACCCCCCACCCCACCGCTTATAAAAAATAAAATTATCTAACCACCCTAACCCCTTCACCCCGCCCCTTAAAACTACCCCCAACCTTGCCTCAGCCCCACTTACCTGACCGCGTCCTCTCTCTATGGATCTTCCATTTTCTCTGCCTTAACCACTCATGTGCGTTGTTCAGCACATGCATGGTTAAGGCAGAGAAAAAAGCCTGTGTTGTTCAGGAAAGCATTGTTCCGCTTGCGTGAACAACACAGGCGTGGTTCCAGACGTGTTGTTCCGGATCTTTCCTGTGAGGGACATGGCAGGGGCATGCACATTAAAAATGAGGAAGGATCAGAGCATGAGCAGCAACACAAGTAGTGGCAGCAGATGGACAGTGGCAGGACAATGGACCATGACGGGAAGGGGCAGGGGTAGTAAAAGAGGGCAGTGCCAACACAGGTTCAGTGGCAGTACAACAGACCAGGGAGGAAGTGGGAAGGGACATACACATATAGAACAGTTGGAAGGTGGCAGGGGCAAGAATAGTGAGTGCACTATGGAGAGCAGAAGTGAGGGGCCAGGGACATGTAGATAAGAATGGTGGGCAAGTGGGACAGTGGCAGAAAACTGACACATAAAGCAGGCTGCAGTAGATTGGCTACTCCCCAAGGGTAGGCCTGGGCCTATGACCCGCTGTGCATAGCTAAATTATATGATCAATTATGTTACTTAACATGCCATGAGTGATGTCATATGTCAGGTCATAAACAATGCATGGAGGGGGCTCAAGTTATAGTTAGCTCACTGAAAAATATCTGGCAAAATTCAGTGGATTTATTTTTGTTTTTACTTATTAGTTTATTACCCATTTCAACACCTAAACCCACTCACAGCCTAGTCAACAGGATGTTGGACTACACAAACACCCTCTAAGCTGGTGTCACCAAACAACTCACCTGAAGACCCCAACCCATTCTGAACTTGGCAGCCAAATCATCCTCAACCTTCTACACAGATCTCACATCACCCCACACCTCATTGAGCTATACTGACTCCTGATACACAACAGCACTCATTTCAAACTAATCACCCACACATTCAAGGTATTCCACAATTCATTCCCCACCTACTTGAAGAGTTGGATCTCTATCCATAGATCACCCAAATACCTAAGCTCCACAATACTCTGAGTCACATGCATCGTATGCATACACAGAACCAGATCAGGAGGGCTGGTGTTCCCTTACATCGCTCCTAAAGTGTGGGACTCTACATCAGAGCCTCCTCCTCTCTCGCATAATTATACAAGAAGATGAAGATGTGGCTTATCAATTGACCAACCTACCGTTGGAAGTGATAGGCATACACCTGGTCAGCACTAGGATACACTCACAAGGGCACTTTACACATAAAAATAACATAACATAATTCTAATGTTACTTTAGCCTTAGGAGTTGATAAGCAACTGAGAAGATGGGAAGGTAGGCTGAGTAAACGTATGTGAAAAAGAGATACTGTACTTTTGCAGGTGTCTCTTTGTTGCTCCTATGCCTCAAATTACAAAAAAAACTCACACTTCCTCTCACATTTTTACCACTCTGGTCTCATGCCTGCATCAGCATGTCAATGTTCATTTACTGTAGCCTGCTCATCAGGAATGGCTTTAACCCCTTCTGTGCCCCGGACGAGGTGGTCTCACAAGACCACCTCGTCCGGCTATGGGTCCCCGCTCCCCCCGATGGTCGAGCACCCCCCTCCCCTGGGCAGGGATGGAAGGGGAATCGCTTCCCCTTCCAACCCCGTCGCCCATAACCCCCTGTGGCGTCTAATGACATCACTGCGCTTTCGTGCGCTGACCTCATCAGAGGCCTTCCCCCAGGCACTGGAAGCTAAGCTTCCAGCGCCGATCGAAGGAGAAATGCAAAAGCCCTAGACACCAGGGATTTTTTTTTTTTTTGTACTGGCACATAAGGGGAGTGGCCCCTTGGGCAAGGGCCACTCCCCAGGGGGGCAAATGACTTTTGGGCCACTTCTGCCCCCCCTGGGGGCAGATCGACCTAATAATATTATTATAATACTATTATTATTATATCTGCCCCCCGGGGGGGGGGGAATCCACTAGACACCAGGGATCATTTTATTTATGTTTTTTTTAATGTTTGGAGAGCGACCCATTGGGCAATGGTTGCTCCCGGGGGGGGGAATGATTATTCGGCCATTTCTGCCCCCCACTGGAAACCATGGATAATTGTTTTTTTGTTTATTTTTATTTTTTTTATGTTTGGGGAGCGATCCCTTGGGTAAGGGTTGCTCCCGGGGGGGGGGGGGTAAATTATTATTAGGCCATTTCTGCCCCACCGGGGGCAGATCAGCCTATTTTTGTTATGCCAATCTGCCCCAAACCTCTAGACACCATGGATTGGTGTGTATGTATGTGTGTGTTTTGCTTTGGGGGGGCAGCCCCTTGGGCAAGGGTCGCTCCCCATGGGGGCACACTACTGTTGACCATAACTGCCCCCCTTGAGGGCAAATTGGCCTATTTTTGGAAGGCCCATATGCCCCCAAGGGGGGCAGAAAGCCCACCAGAGACCAGGGACATTTGATTATTTTTGTTTTTAATTTTACATTTGGGCCAAGAGAGCTTGGTAGCTCTCAAAATTGTCCCATTTGGAATGGTGAGGGCTGCACTTTATTTTTACTTTGAGAAGCGGCCATGTAGAAAAATCCACAAGACCTAGACACATCTGAAAACTAAACATCTAGCTGATTCCAGGATGGTGTGCTTCACATGCACCATTTCCTTACCCACAATGCCCTGCAAACCTGCAACTTTGCTGGGAAGCACACATTTTTGTGATGGAACCTTCCGGAATCTGCAGGAATCCACAAAATTCCTACCACCCAGCATTGTCTCATCTATAGCGATAACATTTCTGCTGCACTTGTCAGCCTAAATTTTTTTTTTTTCAAACTGCCCTCTTGGACCTACTTTGGTTCCCCCTCAAATTTGACGTGTTTTTGGCTCTTCCCTGTCACAAACACTTTGCCCACCCACACAAGTGAGGTACCATTTTTATCGGGAGACTTGGGGGAACGCTGGGTGGAAGGGAATTTGTGGCTCCTCTCCGATTCCAGAACTTTCTGTCAGCTAAATGTGAGGAAAAAGTAGGTTTTTTTAGCCACAGTTTGAGGTTTGCAAAGGATTCTGGGTAACAGAACCTGGTGAGAGCCCCACAAGTCACCCCATCTTGGATTCCCCTAGGTCTCTAGTTTTCAAGAATGCACAGGCTTGGTAGGTTTCCCTGGGTGGCGGCTGAGCTAGAGGCCAAAATCCACAGTTCGGCACTTTTCAAAAAACACCTCTGTTTTCTTTGAGAAAATGTGATGTGTCCACTTTGTGTTTTGGGGCATTTCCTGTCACGGGCACTAGGCCTACCCACACAAGTGAGGTACCATTTTTATCGGGAGACTTGGGGGAACGCTAGGTGGAAGGAAATTTGTGGCTCCTCTCAGATTCCAGAACTTTCTGTCACCAAAATGTGAGGAAAAAGTGCTTTTTTAGCCACATTTTGAGGTTTGCAAAGGATTCTGGGTAACAGAAACTGGTGAGAGCCCCACAAGTCACCCCATCTTGGATTCCCCTAGGTCTCTAGTTTAAAAAAATGCACAGGTTTGGTAGTTTTCCCTAGGTGGCGGCTGAGCTAGAGGCCATAATCCACAGGTAGGCACTTTGCAAAAAACACCTCTGTTTTCTTTGAGAAAATGTGATGTGTCCACTTTGTGTTTTGGAGCATTTCCTGTCGCGGGTACTAGGCCTACCCACACAAGTGAGGTACCATTTTTATCGGGAGACTTGGGGGAACATAGAATACCAAAACAAGTGTTATTGCCCCTTGTCTTTCTCTAAAAATTTTCTTCCAAATATAAGACAGTGTGTAAAAAAGACTTCTATTGATAAATGCCCTGTAATTCACATGCTAGTATGGGCACCACAGAATCCAGAGATGTGCAAATAACCACTGCCCCTCAACACCTTATCTTGTGCCCATTTTGGAAATACAAAGGTTTTCTTGATACCTATTTTTGACTCTTTATATTTCAGCAAATGAATTGCTGTATACCGGTATAGAATGAAAACCCACTGCAAGGTGCAGCTCATTTATTGGCTCTGGGTACCTAGTGTACTTGATGAACCCACAAGCCTATATATCCCCAAACCAGAAGAGTCCAGCAGACGTAACGGTATACTGCTTTCAAAAATCTGACATTGCAGGAAAATGTTACAGAGTAAAACGTAGAGAAAAATTGCAGTTTTTTTCATCTCAATTTCAATATTTATTTATTTCAGTTGTAATTTTCTGTAGGAACCCCTTGTAGGATCTACACAAATTACCCATTGCTGAATTCAGAATTGTATCTACTTTTCAGAAATGTTTAGGTTTCTGGGATCCAGCATGGGATTCACACCCATTTCTGTCACTGACTGGAAAAACATAAGCCTTCTTCTGCAGCCCTTTTTTCCATTTTTTTTTTTAAAACCGAAATTGTCACTGTATTTTGGTTAATTTCTTGGTCTCCCTCAGGGGAACCCACAAAGTCTGGGTACCTCTAGAATTCCTAGGATATTGGAAAAAAAGGACGCAAATTTGGCGTGGGTAGCTTATGTGGACAAAAAGTTATGAGGACCTAAGCGCACCCTGCCCCAAATAGCCAAAAAAAGGCCTGGAACCTGATCGGGAAAAGGCCTGGCAGCGAAGGGGTTCAATTCAACAGCTCCTAAACCAACAAAATAGCTTTCTGGAAGGCCTTTTCTTTTGTCTGTAATAAAAATGTTAGCAGTCTAGCTGTTTATTAGAACTCTGTGCTGAAGTTGCGGTTCTTTATTAGGAAGTGAACTGCTGTTGGTGCTCAAAGTACATTTCTCCCTGAATATTTCAAAATGATTTACTCAATGGATGAAGAAAATTTATGAGAACTTTTAGAAAATGTGCACTCGTTTTAGCTTTGTTGGGCACTATCATGGTTTCTGTATAAAAACAAACCTCCTCATTTTGCTCATTCTAAAGGAAACAGTTTCAGTATTACAGCTTTGATTACCTTAAGATGGCTTCAGGTGTGCCACATGCTCGTCATAAATGCAGAATAATAGCACTCTTGTTATTCATTAGAACACTATAGGAAGCTTCTGTTGAACACTGGGAAATTAGCTGACAGGTTGCAGCTTGTGTTGGAAGTGCAATGTTTTATGCAAAATACATGACTTTATTATATAGTGGGAACTTATAAAAAAATTACTCTTGTTTTAGTCTGTAGCATACCTTCCACAATCTCTATGAATGAATCACAAGAGAAAACAGTTTTCTCTCAAACATGGTTCGTCAAATCCCAACAGGGTTTTTGCATTTTTTTACATGATGAACTCACCGGAGAACTTACCAAAATTGTTATAAGGACAGCAACACCACCAACAAATAATTTATATTGCAACTAAAATCCGTTATCACCCTTTACATATGCTTCTTATGTGACCCTTAAAAACTTGGCATTCTCTACAATGTATCAGTGAGTACCAAGAATTTTAGTCCTATAATGGCAAATCTGTTAGTTTGTGCTATATTTTAGTATTAAAATATGTCCTTGAATTAATGTTTGGTACAAGAACACATTAAGCAAAGGCACTGCAAACAACAGCAGCTTGTGTTCTATTGTTCATACGCATTAAAGGTAAGTTTTCGTCACAAATAGTGCGTGTGTAGCTGTAATATGGAAGGTCGGAAGCAGCATATGGCTGAACTAGGGGCCAGATGTAGCAAAGGGTTTTTCCCATTCTGTGTCAATGGGAAAATGTGTTCGTACATATGACCCTAGGTGCATATAAGGGGTTTTGCGTTTTTTGAAGCTAGCTCCTGTCGCATTACACCACCAAACTATAACATCACTTTAATCCTTGTGTTTTTCAGTAAATATATGACAGTTTAAGCTATCTCTAGGCCATATTTAAAATAACCTCTTTGCATAAAATAGTCAGAGGTCTTACTTCGGTGTACTTTGGCTCAGTTTTAAACATGCAAAAAGGTAAAAATATGTGGATTAGAATTTCAGACTAGTGCTAATAGCTTTCAACTGTGCTCTGCTATCTTGCACTGTTCTCTAGCACAGCGACAAGGAATGGTCCGGTCAAGTAGGCCGCATCACACAGTTCGGCTTCGATGGCTTCGCACAGGGGCCGAGGGAGAAGCCTCCCTCTCATTTGATTAGGTTCTATTTTATGTTTCTACGCGCAGACTTTCACATCACAGGCAGAACCGGATCCTGAGCTCCGAAGGGATTAGAAAGATTAATTTTTTTTTTGCAGAGCGAGATGAAAGAGAATAAGACAGAGAGAGAGAGCGAGGCAAGGACTTCGAAAGAAATGAAAACTCATTATATTTTATCTTTTCCAATGACCTTGCTTATTTTACTTTCACTTGAAAGCGGCTTCTTATTCCTGTGAAAGTTACAGATACGGAGGAGGAATGGCGTAGGTGGGGAGAGAGGGAGGAAGTGAAGGAGTTAGAAGCCAAAAGGAACTTTTTTCGTATTTCTCAAACATCCCCTTTTTCCGAGCTCGACCCAGTGCTTAATTTGTTAAGGAAGAAGGGGTCAGAAGCACACGTCTGGCGCTATTGAACGGTGCGGGAGCTGAGTACCAAAGCTGCCTATTCTTGATTTTACCTGTTGTCTCATTCATTCATCACCACCAGAAATCCCTGACCCTTTTTCTCACACTTTCAGGTGCTTTTTCATCCCTGCTTTCTTCATCACTGCTTTTCTTTACCTTCTTCTTTCTTCCTTTTGTGCTTTGCTCTCTTGTTCTGATTCAAAGTCTGATAGGGTAAAATAAGTGCTAGTCCCCAAACATTGTGTGCCAGTGAGCCCCACCAGCAACCGCTAGGTCAAATTAAACAGTGACTCAAACAATGTCAACCAATAAGGGACGTTGGAAGGGACAAATATGGGAGCGGGGTGTATTCATTTCTGTCCCGTGGCTGAACTTTATCATTCCCTTTCATGACAAAGGCAGGCATGTGTATGTATGCTTTGGTACAACATGAAGTGGTGCTCACACTGCCAGCAACAGTTTAAAGTGTACCTCCCTCATCACAGGGCTGCCAACATCATAGGTCATCACCAGACAGAGGTCGTTAGCCCTCTATGCACACCATTGCCCCATATGAACACCAACTGGCAACAGGCAAAAGGATGAGACCACAAAGAAGCCTTCTTCACTTAAAAACGCAGAATGGTATTATATTGGGGCCCATTAAAAGTGAGCCAGAAAACACTATTAATTGCACCCCTGGTATTCTCAGAAATATTTATGCTGGGGGCCACATCAGCTCAGATAGAGGAGCCAGGATTATACTCCATTATGGGGTAGTAATGTGGAATCAATATTTTTAATTCCACATTTTGCCCGATATTTCACTCGGACACTTTGCCTGCACCGAGTTGGTGATGTGTCTGTATTAAAAAAATATTTAGTGGCATAAATACAAGAAACTGGTGCATTGGCTGTAATGCGCCAGTTTCCTTGCATTCCCTGCCCACCCCTAACTACATCATGGTAGTGCTGTATTTACAATACTGTGCACCATGGTTGATGTTAGGACAATAGTAGTGTCAGAAGCTATTGTGGCGCTTTGCTGGACTAGCGACAAAAATGTTGGTCTATTCTAGCAAAGCACAGGGAGGCCCATAGGCTAATGCACAAGCGTCACTTTAACGCCTGCTCTGAGCAGGCACTAAAAAAATGACACCAGAATGCGCAGTGAAATCTTGTAAATTTTGCTTCTAGGAAAGTACCATCTTTCTTGGCATGTTAGCCCCATTTTTGCTTGTACGTCAATATGTTTTGGCCTGTCTCACTGGGATCCTGCTGGTCAGGACCCCAGTGCTTATAGTTTATGGCCTAATGTGTGTGTTGTGTATAGTGTTTTACTGTGTCACTGAGGCTCTGCTAATCAGAACCTCAGTACGTATACTCTCTCTGGTTTTAAATTTGACACTGTAGGCTGGTGACTTCATTTACCAATTTCAATTGGCACACTGGACCCCCCTTAAAAGTCCGTAGTATATGGTACCTGGGTACCCAGGGCATTGGGGTTCCAGGAGATCCTTATGGGCTGCAGCATTTCCTTTGTCACCCATAAGGAGCTCAGACAAACCCTTCCACAGGCCTGCCATTGCAACCTGCGTGAAATAGTGCACACATTATTAACAGCCATTTCACTGCACTTAAGTAACTTATAAGTCACCATATGTCTAACCTTCATTTACTGAAGATTAGGTGCAAAGTTACTAAGTGTGAGGGCACCCTTGCACTAGCAAAGGTGCCCACACATAGTTCAGGGGCAATTCCCAGAACTTTGTGAGTGCGGGTACGGATTTACACCTGTGCACTACATATAGGTCAGTACCTATATGTAGCTTCACAATGGTAACTCCGAATGTGGCCATGTAAGGTGTCTAAGATCATGGAATTGTCCCCCCATTCCAAATTTGGTATTAGGGAGCCAATTCCATGCATCCTGGGGGCTCCACTATGGACCCCCAGTACTGCCAAACCAGCTCTCTGAGGCTTGCAATGCAGATACAGCTGCTGCCACCTCACAGTCAGGGTTCTGCCCTCCTGGGGTCTGAGTAACTCAGTCCCAGGAAGGCAGAACAAAGCATTCCCTTTGGGAGCAGGGTGTTACACCCTCTCCCTTTGGAAATAGGCGTTACAGGCTGGGGAGGGGTAGCCTCCCCCAGCCTCTGGAAATGCATTGAAGGGCACAGATGGTGCCCTCCTTGCATAAGCCAGACTGCACCGGTTCAGGGACTCACAGTCCCTGCTCTGGCGTGAAACTGGAAAAAGGAAAGAGGAGTGACCACTCCCCTGACCATCACCACCCCAGGGGTGGTGCCTAGAGCTCCTCCAGTGTGTCCCAGACTTCAGCCATCTTGTTGTCCAAGGAGTGGGGAAACTCTGGAGGCCTCTGAGTGGCCAGTGCCAGCAGGTGATGTCAGAGACCCCTCCTGATAGGTCCATACCTGATAAGGAAGCCAATCCCCCTCGCAGGGCTATTTAGGGTCTCTCCTGAGGGGTTCTCTTCAAATTCTACCTGCAAGTTTCCAGCAGGAGTCCTCTGCAACTACTTCTTCATCCTCTGACCTCGGATCAACCGCAGACTGTTCCAGGAACTGCTGTAACAGCAACAAAGTATCCAGAAGGGTTACTTTTCCTCTGCAACTTCAGCTCCAGCCAGCAACTGCAACAGTTTCCATGGTGTGCACACTCTGGGGACTCCCTGTTTTCACCCTGCACCAGAAGGACCAAAGAAATCTCCTGTGAGGTGATAGAGTCACTTCCCTGCTTATGCAGACACGTTCTAAGTGGATGACTGGTTCTCTTGGACTCCTCTCCTGGCGACAAGCATGCTCCTTGGAACACAGAGGGTGGACCCCATTGACACAGACTGTCCTGAGGTCCTGCTGTTCATGTTTGGAGGAGGTAAGACCTTGCCTTCCCCAAGAACAACAGTACCGCTGTGCATTTCTGGAGTCCTCATCCAACAGGGGACTCTTCTTTTGCACCCTGTTCTAGGTTGGCAGGGGCTCCTGTCCTTCCCGGAACTTCTTTCGACTTTTGCACTTAGTCTCCTTCCTTTGCAGGTCTTCAGGTCCAGGAATCCACCATTTGTTGTGTGCAGTCTTTCTTGGTTCTTGCAATAACTCTAATCACGACTTGTAGTGTGTCCTAAGGAAACTTACAGTACTTTACTCCTGCTTTTCTGGGCTCTGGGGTGGGGTAATTTACTTACCTTTACTGTATTCTTACTCTCCCAACGATTCTGCACACACTGCACTTGTCTAGGGGGGAATTTGTAATTTGCATTCCAGTTTCTTAGTATATGGTTTGTGTTGTCCCTAGACCTATTTTCTCCCATTGCATTCTATAGCATTTCCTATTGTTTTCACTATCCTGTGTCTAATTATTTACCTCATTTTGGTGTCTAGTGTATATATTGTATATAATACTTACCTCCAGAAGGAGTATTGCCTCTAAGATATTTTTGCTACTTTGTCACCCAAATTAACTACCTTTATTTTTGGTAACACTGAGTATTGTCTTTACTTGTGTATAAGTTCTGTGTAACTATAAGTGGTATTGCAGGAGCTTTGCATGTCTCCTAGTTCAGCCTAACCTGCTGTGCTATTGCAACCTCTATCAGCCTAAGCTGCTAGAACACTATGACATTTCACTGATGAGGGATAACTGGACCTGGTATAAGGTGAAAGTACCCAAGGTAACCACTACAAACCAGGCCAGCCTCCTACATTGTTGGCAGCAGCAATGGGATAGGTACTTGCAATTGCTTTACCACTTTGTCACTGGTGCTTTTCACAAGAAAAGCTTACTCCAATACTTTGAGCATACATAGTAAAACCTATAATTCATTTTCTAACTTTCTAAAAAGTTCTTTAAACTTTGCAAAAGTTTTACAAAGTTTCTGAAAAGCTTTCTTCTTTTCTCTAAAAAGTTAGCTCTGTTAGTCTACTAACTTTTTATTCACTTTCCTAAACGTTTGCTCTTTCAATATTTCATCTGTAGAAGCTACCCCTAGAGTTGTAAAACCTACCTATGAGAATTTAAACTTTAAAAGCTTGAGAGGTCTCTGTATTGAAAGACGTTTAGGGATTAGGAAGAACCCCAATAAGGAGTTCCTCTTACATCTTCTCCTCCAAGATGACCAGGGACTCAGCACTGGTCCAGATCAGTCAGAGGGGGTGGGGTAGAGGAAGATTCCAACCAGCAAGCTCAAAGGAGCATACTGATAATCCTGGGGAGGGTCCTTCCACTGATCTTTCTGTCAACAGGCCCCCTACTATAACTGGGAGTGGGAAGGGTTCACACACTAGTAGGGCTCTCTTCACCCCAAGAGACCAGGTCACTTGAGTGACTCCAGTAAGAGAAAGATCAGCCTGTGCACATTCCCATGTTACTTCTGTTTCAGATGTACCCCACACATCTAACCCTGGTGAACAGTCCCTAGATAGGGAACACAGAAAGCTGAGGTTAGAGGAGGCCAGACTGAGGCTACTGCAGCAACAGTTGGCCTTAGGCAGGGAATCTCTGGCTGTGGAAAAGGCAAGGCACAGTTTGGGGTTAGTTCCCCATGGTGGTAGCAGCAGCTGTAGAAATTCAAATGTTAGGGAACCCTCATTTGACTCTAGGAATCTGCATAAAGTTGTCCCTCCTTACAAGGATGGAGATGACATATATAAGTGGTTTGCTGCGCTTGAGAGGCCCTGTAAAGTTCAGAGGGTCCCTCATGTTCAGTGGGCTGCCATCCTGAGTCTATCCTTCTCTGGCAAGGGGAGAGACAGACACCTTATTGTCAGAGAGGTTGATGCAGCTAACTATAAAATTTTCAAAAGTGCACTCTTAGGTGGTCTGGGTTTAACCACTGAACAATACAGGATAAAGTTTAGGGAGACCAGAAAGGAGTCATCACAGGATTGGACAGACTTTGTATACTGTTCTGTGAAGGACCTAGATGGTTGGTTAAATGGCAGTAAGGTGACTGACTATGAAAGCCTATATAACTTAATTCTGAGAGAGCATATATTGAATAATTGTGTGTCTGACTTGTTGCATCAGTATCTTGTGGACTCAGATCTGACTTCTCCTAAGAACTGGGAAAGAAGGCAGACAAATGGGTCAGAACAAGGGTCAACAGAACAGTTCATACAGGGGGTGACAAGGACAGCAAGAAGAAGGATGGTAAGTCACATGACAAGGGTGGGGACAAAGATAAAAAATCATCAGCGTCTTCATCAGGCCCACAAAAATCCTCTGGGGGTGGTGGGTCCAAATCCTCTTCTCACAATAATAAGAAACCATGGTGTTATCTGTGTAAAGCCAAAGGTCATTGGACAACTGATCCTCATTGTCCAAAAAGAAACACCAAACCTCCCACCACCACAACCCCTACTGCAACCACTAGTGCCCCTAGTAATAGCAGTGGTAGTGGGAAGAGCATTACTAATAGCCAATCAAAGGGTGTAGCAGGGCTCACCATTGGTAATGTAGTTGAGGTTGGTCTAGTTAGGGAGCTCACTGATGCTCTTTTAGTCTCTGGTGGTGGCATTGACCTCGCCACCTTAGTTGCTTGTCCCCTTAATATGGATAAGTACAAGCAACTAACCCTGATTAATGGTGTTCAGGTTAAGGCCTACAGGGACACAGGTGCCAGTTTCACAATGGTGATGGAGAAACTGGTTGCCTCTGAGCAGCACCTACTTGGTCATCAGTACCAAGTGACAGACGCCCATAGCAACACTTAGCCACCCCATGTCTGTTGTGAATCTCAACTCAGCGGGGTTAAGGGTCCAAAGAAAGTTGTGGTAGCCACTTATATACCTGTAGAATGTCTGCTAGGCAATGATTTGGAGACTTCAGCTTGGGCTGGGCATTCCTGGGCATATCTTTTCTGTTACCAGGGCTCAGGCCAAGAAGCAAAGAGGACAGGGAAACTTGGATCCTGGAGTAATGGACCAAGTACTCCCAAAACCTAGGGGTAAGAAGAGCAAACCCTTGTCCACTATCCCTCCCTCCACAGATGATTCCCTTTTGAAGAAGAGGAATCCTCTCCCCATGCAGAACCTACACCAGAGGAGCT
Source organism: Pleurodeles waltl (assembly GCF_031143425.1). Lineage (NCBI taxonomy): Eukaryota > Metazoa > Chordata > Amphibia > Caudata > Salamandridae > Pleurodeles > Pleurodeles waltl. The sequence goes on along the minus strand of NC_090450.1, from coordinate 302,053,380 downwards.
GGAGGCTAATACAGCTGAGCTTTTGGGTGCAGGAGTGCCTGCCAGGGAACAGCTGAGTGTGGCCCAGCAAACCTGTCCCACACTGGAGGGTCTCAGACAGCAAGCTGTCAAACAGCAGAATCTGGATGTCAATGACAGCCACAGAGTTTACTGTGAGAATAATCTCCTCTATACTGAAGCAAGGGACCCTAAACCTAGTGCCACCAGGAGACTGGTCATCCCCCTTCAGTACAGGGAATTCCTCCTAACTCTTGCTCATGACATTCCCTTGGCTGGGCATTTAGGCCAGAGTAAAACATGGGACAGACTTGTTCCACATTTTCACTGGCCCCATATGTCAGAAGACACAAAGGAGTTTTGTCGCTCCTGTGTCACCTACCAAGCCAGTGGCAAGACTGGTGGCACCCCAAAGGCCCCCTTAATTCCACTGCCAGTGGTTGAGGTGCCCTTTGAAAAGGTAGGGGTTGATAATGTTGGCCCTGCTGTGCAGACAGTGAAAATCGCGACGGGTGCCACTGCACCCGTCGCACCCCTTCAACTCCGCCGGCTCAATTCTGAGCCAGCTTCCTTGTTGACGGGGCTTTCCCGCTGGGCCGGCCGGCGGTCTTCTGGCGGTCGCCCGCCGGCCCCGTGGGAAAGCCAGAATGACCGCCGCGGTCTTTTGACTGCGGAGCGGTCTTTTTCGGCGGGAACCGCTTGGCGGGCGGCGAACGCCGCGGTCAGAATCACCCCCTGAAGGTTAGGTGCAAAGTTACTAGGTGTAAGGGCACCCTTGCAATGGCAAAGGTGCCACCACATAGTTCAGGGGCAATTCCCAGAACGTTGTGAGTGTGGGAACACCATTACACGTGTGCACTACATGTAGGTCAATACCTATATGTAGCTTCACAATGGTAACTCTGAATATGGCCATGTAAGGTGTCTAAGATCATGGAATTGTCCCCCATTCCAAACATGGTATTGGGGAGCCAATTCCATGCATCCTGGGGGCTTCATTATGGACCCCCAGTACTGCCAAACCAGCTCTCTGAGGCTTTCAATGCAGCTACAGCTGCTCCCACCTCACAGACAGGGTTCTGCCCTCCTAGGGTCTGAGGAGCTCAATCTCAGGAAGGCATAAAAAAGCATTTCCTTTACACCCTCTCCCTTTGGAAATAGGTGTTACAAGCTGGTGAGGGGTAGCCTCCCCCAGCCTCTTGAAATGATTTGAAGGGCACAAATGGTGCCCTCCTTGCATAAGCCAGTCTGCACCAGTTCAGGGACTCCCAGTCCCTGCTCTGGTGTGAAACTGGACAAAGGAAAGGGGATTGACCACTCCCCTGTCTATCACCACCCCAGGGGTGGTGCCTAGAGCTCCTCCAATGTGTCCCAGACTTCAGCAATCTTGTTTTCTAAGGTGTGGGGACACTCTGGAGGCCTCTGAGTGGCCAGTGCCAGCAGGTGACGTCAGAGACCCCTCCTGATAGGTCCATACCTGATAAGGTAGCCAATCCCCTCTCAGGGCTATTTAGGGTCTCTCCTATAGGTTTCTCTTCAGATTCTACTTGCAAGTTTCCAGCAGGAATCCTCTGCAACTACTACTTCATCCTCTGACCTTGGATCAACCGCAGACTGCTCCAGGAACCGCCGTAACAGCAACAAAGCATCCAGAAGGGCTACTTTTCCTTAGCAACTTCAGCTTCAGCCAGCAACTGCAACAGTTTCCATGGTGTGCACACTCTGGGGATTCCCTGTCTTCACCCTGCACCAGAAGGACCAAATAAATACCCCATGAAGTGACAGAGTCACTTCCCTCCTCACGCAGGTACCTTCTAAGTCAACTACCAGTTCTCTTGGACTCCTTTCCTGGTGGGGAGCATGGTCCTTGGAACACAGAGGGTGGACCCCATCGACACAGACTGTCCTGAGGTCCTGCTGTCCCAATTTGGAGGAGGTAAGACTTTGCCTTCCCTGAGAACAACAGTAACCCTGTGCACCGCGTCTTCTTCACTTCCAGAGGCCTCTGTGCACTATTTGCAAAGTTCCATCAGGCACAGCCTGGCACAGGTCCCCAGCACTCCATCCTGCGATGCTCAACCAGCTGAGTTGTTCTCTGGCGGTGTGGGACCTTCCTTTGTACTGCTGCACCAACCGCATTTTGCACCTTCTTTGTCCCCATATCCTGGGACTCCCGTGGGTGCTTTCTGGTGTCCCGAGGGGTCTCTAAAGTGCTGAGAGCCCCCTCTTCCTCCTCACACAGAGTTGAGGCCCCCTAGTCCCTCCTGAGTCCAAATAGTGCCAACTTGATGCAAAACGTGACTTTGCCGGAACCGAGGCTTGTTGGAGAATTCCAGTGCCAAAACTCACCTGCATCCAACTTCTCTTCGTGGGACATCCAGTGCATCATGCAGAAACCCACTGACATCTTCCTTGGGTGCATTTCTGCAGTCTTCACCCAACCAGGGACTCTTCTTTTGCACCCTCTTCTAGGTTGGCAGGGGCTCCTGTCCTTCCTGGAACTTCTTTCGACTTCTGGACTTGGTCTCCTTCCTTTGCAGGTCTTCAGGTGCATGAATCCACCATTTGTTCGTTTGCAGTCTTGCTTGGTTTTTACAATATCTCTAATCACGACTTATAGTGTGTTCTAAAGAAACTTGAAGTACTTTACTCCTGCTTTTCTGGGCTCTGGAGTGGGGTAATTTACTTACCTTTACTCTATTCTCACTCTACCAATGATTCTGCACACACTACACTCGTCTAAACGGGAATTTGTGATTTGCATTCCATTTTCTTATTATATGGTTTGTGTTGCCCCTAGACCTATTTTCTCCCAATGCATTCTATAGCATTTCCTATTGTTTTCACTATCCTATGTCTAATTATTTACCTCATTTTGGTGTCTGGTGTATATATTATATATAATACTTACCTCCAGAAGAAGAATTGCCTCTAAGATATTTTTGGTACTGTGTCACTCAAATAAACTACCTTTATTTTTGGCAACACTGAGTATTGTCTTTACTTGTGTAGAAGTACTGTGTAACTATAAGTGGCATTGCAGGAATTTGCATGTCTCCTAGTTCAGCCTAAGCTGCTCTGCTATAGCTACCTCTATCAGCCTAAGCTGCTAGAACACTACTACAGTTCCCTGATAAGGGATAACTGGACCTGCTGTAAAGTGTAAGTACCCAAGGTACCCACTACAAACCAGGCCAGCCTCGTACATCACTGCACCATATTTTGGGCCTCCCTGTGAGAACACCTCCCTTTCATACATTATACCTGGTGCAGGTATAATGTAGCACAAGGGGTTACAATGTGGTGTAACGCTTACATTGCATCACTTTGTAAATATGGCACAGGGTGAGGAACTGGTTAGCGATATTGTAGCGTAAAAACAATGACACAAAGGCGGCGCTAGGGGCTTGTAAATGTGCCCCATACGTTTTTAATTTATTCATTAGATTTCAAAATGCACCTTTTGATATAAAACAGGAATACATCATACAATCCATGTACATTTATTAATCACAAATATCATGTAAAAGACTAACAAGTTTAGAAATGCTGAAAATTGCCACCTATGCCTTCCTGTGGAAAGTTCTAGTTGTTGATACGGTCTGATTGAATCACTCAAAAAGCTCCTCAAGGAAGGGTGAGAATTAACCTAGTGTACTATATAACTAACTGCTTGCTATGAACACTTCATGTAAACTCAGTATCACCCCACTACACTTTTTCTCTGTTGCCTGGAAATTGTTCACTTTTTTGAAACACAAGATCCTGATCAGCGAGTAGGAGGAACATCACTGTTGCTATAACTCTTACTAACATTCCTCACAACTATGGTATATTTATATTTCCCATAATCAATTTGTATGGTGGGCAAAATAGGAGGAAGCACTGCAGGCTTTTGGGTTGAGCTAGATGACAAATGCACATCAATCTATGTCAATTGCCATCTCAATGAAATTCCTTGCCAATGGGATATTGCCATTAAGATCAATCATCCCTATCGAGCATTTACAAGCACCTAAAAATGTAGCTGTCAATAGTTGTCAACCGTGTAAATAACATGCCTACAAGATATTTTCTCAATTGAGTCTCTGAAGAGTCCTTTCTTCAAGATAACTATTGACTCTTCATTGAAAGTAAAATCACTGTTTTATTCTAGAGTGAACATCCCTCTTGTGACAGTAAATTGTCCTTAGTTAGAATACACAGGCCCAGTCTGGCAGCCTTTGGACAACTGGAAGTTTGTTCTAATTTCAAATGTTCAACCCAAGAATTCTCACCCTGATGTTCAGTGGGAGCTGTCATCTGTATTACTGTGTAGTGTGAATCACTGTGCGAACTTTTGGAGGGTGTCATCTGTATGATTGTGCTGTGTGAAGGACTGGCCAGACTTGTGGTGGCTGTTATCTGTATGGCTGCATACTCCAAAAGACTGGGCCAGTCCAGGAGTGGGGGCTGTTATCATTATGACCCTGTAGTGTAGAAGACAGCATCCGCCTTGTTGGGGGCTGTCACCTATATGATTGCTGTTGGACATGACCCACTATGCAGGGTTGCCCCCAAGCCTTTTGTCTTTTACCCTCCAATTTTTGCTGAATTTGTTTTTGTTGCCATTAAGACTCTGTACCCTTTACCACTGCTAAACAGTGCTGAAGAGTTCCTGCTTGCCTCTAAACATGGTTAAACTGGTTTGCACCTGATTGGCATACATAATTTACTTCTAAGTCCCTTGTAAAGTAGTATACCCTAAACCCAGGGCCTCTAAATTAAATGCTGATAGTGGGGCTGCAGCACATATTTTGCCACACACATAAGTAGTCTCTTCAAATATGTCTCAGATCTGCCTTTGCAGCCTGAATGCAGTTTTAAACTGCCCATTTGACTTGGCAATATAACCCTCTTGCCAAGCCTTAAACTCCCCTTTTATTCCATAAAAATCATGCTTAAGTTAGGCCCTGGGTGGCCCATATGGCAGAGTGCATTGTAAGTAAAATGTTGGTCAAGTAATTTTATGTTTGACATGTCCTGGAAGTGAAAGACCTCTAAACTTGTTTATCACTACTGTGAGGCCTACCTGTTCCATAGAATAACATTGAGTTGATATTACATTTAATAAGGGCTAACTTTTGATTGGGGACAGATAAACTTTTCATGTTTGGTATCTATGAAAATGTAATTAAGGGGGCTTGGTTTGGCCACAAGTTAAGATGGCCACCTAGGACCGCAGCTCTGCGTATCGGCGGGCCTCGGGCTGGGGGTGGCGGTGTTGCGCGGGCACTGGGCTCTCCGCCTTGAGCGCCGGAGGAGCGCTGGAGGTCGCTGCCACTGGGGGTGCCATCTACTGGCGGGGGAAGAGCCCGGCCACCCTGTTGGAGGCGCGAGTGGGGAATCGGCCCATGATCACATGCCGAGCCGCGGCCTCGCGTGATCTTGAGGCCCAGCGCGAGGTGGATTGTGCAGGGAGAGCAGCTCCTAGTGCCCCGGGGAGGAGCCCGTGCAGCGGCTTGTGCCTTGCCAGAGCCGGAGCATTATTGTAACAGCTTGCGGCTCTGCTCACCATCTTTGTGTGCCCGCACCTAGGTCAGCCCCACCGCCTTCCCTCCCCCCCTTGGATTGTGCTGCACAGGGGACGGGGATTCTGAGAGCCATGGGTCTGGCGCGCCATTCATCACAGAATATGGGAGTCTTGGGAGGGTGATGACCTGGCCCCCCCCACTTCCACATATCGCCTCCGACCACCCCCCCTTAAGGCTGCCTAATGGGGGTGGTATAATACTGGCACATCTTGGACGTGGTGACTCTGCGGCAGCGGCCCGGCACTGCCAGGAGAGGCCCTGATTGGTGACTGTGAGGAGGGGCACGTGGATAGGAGACAGTAGGAATTGTGGACAGGGTCGAGACCCACCGTGGAGCAGAGCCTCTCGGGACTGAGAGGTGGATTTGCAGACGAGGTGAACTGTGGGCCCCTTCCCGCAATGTGCAGGTGGAACATGGGGAACCAATTGGAGCTGCCAGGTGAGCAGCGTCCGCGCTACTGAACAACTGCAACGCTATACACAGTGGTCCCCGGGATGGAGGGCCCATGGGTTGGTAGAGCCTACCCCGCCATCGGACCACCTGAGGCTTTCTGGTAATGACGTTTTCCTTCTCAACTGATTCTGAGCCCCTGGGACCTGCACCCTCCATTCCTCTCCAGTTTTCTACCCCCCGGTCTGGGGGCATTGCAGTAGTTACTTACCGGACCTTGCTGGGCACTGGACACAGAGCGGAGGGCATTGAGTGTCTCCTCCCTCCCCTTCTCTCCTTCTACCGTGTCATTTGCTTGCCCGCATCCGGCTAGCGCTCCGCCAGCCACTCTTCAGCAGGAATCTCCCTCTTCTTCCACAGTCTACCGGAACACACTTGTGACTGGGAGTCTGCGATGCCTGGTGGTAGGACGTCAGGCAAGCAAATAGGTAAACCATCCCGCAATTGCTCTTCTTGGAAGCTCTACAAAATATCGAGAGCGTTGTCACCAGCCTCGGAGCTGCAGGCATTCACTCCTCCCGGTATCATGAAAGAACCAGCACAGGGAGCCACTATGGACCGCATTTTACAGGAGATTTTGGCGGTGGGTCGCAGGCTGGAGGGGATGGACAATGCCATGGCCTCCCTGACGGCGGAGACGAAATCCATGCGCTTGGACATAGCGGGCTTTCAGTCACAAGTACTGGGACTAGAGCAGCGGGTCTTGACAGTGAAGACACATATCACCTCCTTCACGGACAGAGATCAGGAACTTCTATACCTTCGAAGTAAGCCGATTGATCTAGAAGACAGAAGCCGCAGGGACAACATCCAATTTTTTGGATTCCTGGAGACCATTGAAGGCGCGGACATTCACTCCTACCTGTGAGAGACCTTCCCCAAAGTAACGGGTCTCACTTTCGACCCCCCCACTGGAATTCCTGAGGGTGCACAGGCTTAGTCACAAAAGACGAGGCAACACCAATCGCCCTATAATAGCATGCCTTCTAAGACATGTGCAGACTCGTCAACTCCTACAAGTGGCCCGGTCACAAGACACATTCCAGATGGATAGACTGCTGCATACACAGACCACGGATAGGGACAAATCTCATTCCCCACTGAAGCCCACCGTGACTACCACCTGACGACACGGCTGCATAACATCTCAACGGAACTACAACAGTGAAACATGCAATGTTCTGCAAGAGCTGCAGGGGTCCTCCTGCTGAGACGACGGAGGGATGAGTACCTGCCTCTTTGATAATGTGGCTGATGTTTGTTTTATAGTTGAACTGTATTCCAATAGGTTGTATGACTAACTTAGCTTATTGTCCGGCTCTCATCTGGCATGTTTGAGTCCATTGTATTACTTGTTGATTGCCCTTCGGATTTCAGATTTCGATTTCATACGAGTGTGGTACGTTTCAAGTTTGATTGCCCCCAACTGGCTATTACATACAGGTTCTAGTCTTCACTGTCCGATCGCTCATCAGCTCGTAGATCGCCCTCTATCCTCTATCTCCCCCCTGCTCGCCCTACCCCCCTCCCTTGCTCATCGCTCCCCCACTCACCCTCCACTTTGCACTCATATGCCTCCCAAATCCTTCTTCAAGCTAGGATACCTCCCCACTATGCTGTCCGATTTACACACACCTGGACACAATATCTATACCCACTGTTTGTGTCGTCTGGGGACTACTGCGCCGGGTATAGCGGGTCCTTACCGGCCGTGTTGATGGCTGCTTTCCCCTTCCTCCCTCTCCTCCCCCTCTCCATCTGTGGATATTTTCCGCCTACGTCATCTGAGCAGCTTGACAATGTCATAATATTGGTTTTAACGTAGGCACACTCTGCGAAGGTCCCTGCCAGCCCCTTCCCTATCCCCCCCTCGACACATCGCCGTACTGACTTCTGCTGCGTGACCGCGCGGTCCCCTCCGGTGCCTATATCTCTTATATCGTATATCTTACATCTAACATCTTATGCCCTACAGGGACGATAGATTGGCGGGACTGGGATGTCTTGCGCGCCTCTCCCCCACCGTCGGAGGCCCGCTGGTTGGGTGCTTGGGCGTTGAGCCTTCACAGGCTTAGGTTTAGACCCGCAGATTACAGATCGAGACCGGCGGAACTTCCCTGTTCCGCTCTCTTTTCTTTACTTCTTCCCACTTCTTTTCTTCCTCTCTCTCTCTCCCTTTCTCACTCTTCCTTTCTCTCTCCTTCCCCCTTCCCCTTTTTTATTGCATGTGAGGGTAGTATTGAGCTCTCCTCTTTTGGCCCATTTCCCACATTTCTATCCTCCCCTTTCTTTTCTTCTCCCTCTTCCCTCCTCTCTCTCTTTCTATTCCTTGTCCTTCTTCTTCCATTTGCCGGGGTTCTCCCCCCTTCTTTTTTTTCTCTCTTCTTTTCTCTCCCCTCCTCCCCTGCCCCATCCCGCCCCCCTAATTTATTCCCCTTTCCCTCCCTCTCTTCCCTCCCCTCCTACTATCCCCTCCTCTGCCCGTGACAGACCCTTCCTCCAGGTCCTTGACATTACTTTTTTTCTGCCTTTTCTAGCTCTCTCCCCCTCCACCCATCTCTCTCTTCTCCCCATCTGGACCGCCTGGCCCCTATCTCTGAGTTTCATGGTGGTCGACTCCTCCACACCCCACTTCAACCCACTACGGATCATATCCTGGAATGTAAATGGCCTTACCAATTTCATAAAACGGATAAAAGTGCTCTCCTACCTTAATTCTAAGCGGGCCGACACAGCCCTACTCCAGGAGACGCACCTTAACAGGGATGAGTCCGACAAGCTACGCAGGGACTGGGTGGGAACAGCATTATTCAGCTGCAGCCCTACCCCGCAAGATCCAGGAGGCAGTGTCACCCGAAGTGTAGTGTCATGCTGCTGTTGCTGGAAACCATCCCCTTCACCGTCATAAAATCATGGGATGACTCAGAAGGGAGATATGTGTTCGCCAAGCTTAAGCTGGGGGACTCCTCCCTGTGTGTGGGCTCCGTTTATACCCCAATCGGCTCTAAATGACTGTTCTTTCTGCAAATCATCCATCTCTTGACTGAAATAGGGGCGACTTGTTATGTGATCGGTGGAGATTAGAATCTGGCTAGAGACGCAGTACTGGATAGGACAGGGCCCCTAGATATCATCAATAATGCCGACAGGGCCCTACAGTCTGATATAATGCTGGACAACGGCCTGGTGGACCACTGGCGGCTGACACATCCGGTTGACAGGGAGTACACCTTTTTGTCACCGGTGCACAGCACTCAATCCTGTCTAGACTATTTCCTCATGGCGCATAACCTAGTGGCCCATGCCCAAGATCCTTGCATCTTTGAATCTGGCCTCTCGGACCACTCCCCAATCCAGATCGCTGTCCAGTTGGGCCTGGTGTCCCCAGGTCGCAAACCATGGAGATTTTCTGTACATCGCTAGCGTTCACCGCAGGGCAAGACACAGTTCAGAGCCCATGCATCCACCTTTGTTCAAGAAAACATAGGCTTGGTCGACTCCAAGAGGGTGGTGTGGGCAGTGGCCAAAGCAACCATTCGTGGGCAACTGATGCGAGATGCAGTGTTGGCGAATAGAGAGAGAAAAGCGCGGCAAGAGGCACTGGAAACAGACATCAGACGTCTCACGCGGCGATACACAACCCACCCCTCTCTTCACAAGCGCAGATGTCTGGAACGTGCTCGCATGGCTCTCAACGAGCTGTATACCTCGAAGGCCGAATACGCCTTGCAACGCCTTTAAAGGAGACACTATGAGCAAGGTGAGAAAGCCGGCCGGCTGCTGGCAGCACAGCTTCATCAGAGAGCCACCGCTCTTGCTATACCGGCCATCCACACCCATTCAGGAGGAGTGCTTACATACCCACAAGAGAAAGTCAATGAATTTGCGTCCTTCTACCCGTACCTCTACGCGCCGGAGGTGACATCTAGCCATGCCCAAATTGAGGCTTTTTTCACCAGCATTGACCTACGCTCGCTTTTCGATGAAGGTTGCCACCTTCTAGATGGAGAAATCAGTAGGCTGGAAACCGAGAAGGTAATTTCCGAACTCCCCTACCACAAATCACCCGGGGAGGATTGATTCCCCGTGGAATTCTATAAATGGGCAGGGGAGGAGGTGATCTACATGGGGCTCTGGGCGAAGCCTGCCGGACGAAGACCCTTGGTGCTATCTCCAACAATGCTACTATAGCGTTCATACCAAAACTGGGAAGGGACCCTCTTCTTCGTAGCAGCTATCAACCCATATCTCTCCTAAATGGCGACATCAATATACTGGCTAGTGTCTTAGCGAACCGTTTACGTAAAGTCATCCCATCTCTAATACACCATACTCAAGTGGGGTTTGTTCCGGGTTGCACCTCCAGAAACTATCTGCGCACTCTGTGTCATACTCTGTTGGCAGCCAGGGACATGCCAGATGCTGCACTGGCTCTGTCTCTGTATGCCGAGAAGGCGTTCGATCGCATAAAGTGGCCCTATCTCTTCGGCACTCTGGCGAAGTTTTATCTGGGCGGCCGGTTTATTTCTTTGGTGCGACTGCTCTATGATCATCCCAAGGCATGGGTCAACTATTGAGATTTCCTCTCGAACCCCTTCTCCATCCACAGAGGGACGTGTCAGGGATGTCCCCTCTCACCCCTTTTGTTCCTGCCAGCAATGGAACCATTGGCAGCTGCCATTCGTTCCTCCCACTTGCTGAAGGGCCTCCCCCTACCGAACGGCACGTCTAAAATATACTTATATGCCGACGATGTCCTTTTAACTGTGATGGACTTGGAGCGTTCCCTACCACCTCTGCTGGAGATCATTGATGGGTTTTCCCCCCTCTCTGCTTACCGCATAAACTGGGACAAGAGCGAGGCCCTCCCCCTCTCGCGAATAACCATGAATGCTGTGCTTCACGGCCTTCCCTTTTGTTGGACGCCGAGACGCCTTAATTATTTGGGAGTGCTAGTCAATCAAGGATTTGCCCATATGGTGCAGAGAACCTTGATCCCCTTGTCACGTGACTGAAACTCGACTTTGAGAAAAGGAACCACTTGGTCCTTTCCATGTGGGGTAGGGTGCAGGCGGTTCACATGGTCACCGTCCCTCGCTTTACCTACGTTCTGGGCCTTCTACCTTTGCAGGTGCCTCTGTCCACCCTGCGGTCAATTGATGCGCAAATAAGAGCCGTTGTCTAGGGTTCTACACAACCACGTCTGGAATCAGCTAAGCTGATGGCATGCCTTTCCCATGGGGGAACAGGACTTCCTTCGGTGGAACACTATGCATTAGCGCTGCAGCTGTCTCAACTGGCTCATACACTGCCTGGATTGTCGGAGCCACCGCAGTGGGAGACTTTAGGAAAGACTCTGCTTTCCCACGACGGGGGGCTTGGTGGGCTCTATTGTGGCGGCCTCTCGTCCTCTGTTGCAGCAAATCCGATTATGAAGGTGACCAGAGTGGCCTGGCGCAGGGCTCACCGTCTGTTCAGGGTGCACCCTTCCTTCACGCCCAGGCCCCCTTGTGGAACAATGATGGCCTACGGATAGGCAGGGAGGTGCTGAATTGGCCACAATGGAGCAGTGCTGCCATCCTTGACCTTGCTCAGGTGCTAGAGGACGGAGCGCCCAAATCTTTCACCAAGCTACAGGAGGAATTTAACCTCCACCGAGGCAGGAATGGTGATATCTGCAACTTAAACACTGTTTACAGAAGGACGCTGATACGATTCGCTGGGGACTCCAGACCTCACCTGTGGTAACTTACTTAAAAATTTGGGGAAAATACAAGGGTGTTATTGCAGGCCTCTACGGAGACATCACACGACGCCTTTATTCACAACCTCTCCAGGACAAGCTGCGTTTAAAATGGCAAGAGCGCCTGCAACTGACATTTGATACGGAGGAATGGGTGGATGTTCTGGAGGCCCTGGATAGAGGTACTCGAGAAGCTCAACTAAAATTCTGTCTCTTCAAGGTAATCCATGACTGGTATTAGACTCCAGCGAAATTACATAGAACAGGGGTCCTTCTGCATGCAAAGTGCTGGCGCTGCACAGAACCACACTGCTATCTGCTTCTTATCCTAATCGATTGCCCGATGGTTCAGCTTTTATGGAAAGCTGTAGGCCTCACTCTGGCTGAATCCATACCGCTTCAGGTACCGCTCTCTCCCTCCCTTATCATATTGCATGACATGGCCTCCCTCCCGGCTCTGCCCAGGCCGCATAGACGTCTGTTGCAGACTGAGTTAGCCACCGGTAAAATATGCATCCTCCGCCACTGGAGATCTGCAACCTCCCCAACCCCGGAGGAATGGATTGTGGCAATGACCCGTATAGCCACACATGAAAGAGTCATTTACAACTTACAGGATCGGGCCGCTGTATTTAATCAGGTGTGGACTCCCTTTCTTGCAGTAGGGCCGTCGTCAGATGTCCACCACCACCTACACCTGCCCCATGTCGCTCCTTGCCTCTGCTTCCATTGGTCCGCACCCAGAACCATAGACCTAGCTGATACACCCCTCCCCTCCCCTGCCCGCACTCCCCTCTCTCATACGTAAGCCTCTCCCCGTCCTTTACATGCCCTCCCCTCTTTCTTTCTTTCTTTCTTTCTTTCTTTCTTTCTTTCTTTCTTTCTTTCTTTCTTTCTTTCTTTCTTTCTTTCCTACTTTCTTTTCTTCCCCTCCCCTAGTATTTCAGTCTCCCAGCCTCACCCCCTTCCCCCTCCCTCCCCCTCCCCCCTACCTTTTTTTATTTTTTCCATCTTCTTTTCTTTTTACCCTCCCCGGGCTTCCTGCTACCCTCTTGCATCAATATCAGTCTCCCTACCTCTCCCTCCTCTCCTCACTCACTCCCCCTTAACCTTTTCCTTTCTCTCTCCCTTTTCTCTCTTCTACTTTGCTTTTACCTTCATAAGATGGGCTGCCACGCATTGTGCCCTCTGTAGGCCCAAGCGGGGCTCGCACACATTCTCTGTTTGGGAACTCAGACCCGGGTTACCCCCTCCCTCATCGGGCCTCTTCATTACTATATTTTAATGAACCACAGCTGTCGTGTAAGGCAGTATTCTTTACCGGTCAATATCACATGGTAGTGTGTACCTGGCCCCGGATAGCCTATCCTTTCGGGCGAGATAGGGTGACTCGTAAAAGCGTCCTGGACTTGTTAGATGGTACAAAGTCCCCACCCCCCCCGGGCTGAGCCTCATTTTAGCGAGACATGCCATTACAGATGTCGCATCACAAGATCGCCTATGTTGCACTTTGACCATCCCCTCCCCTCCCTTCTACCTCCCCATCTTCTCTTTTTTATTGTCCTTAGCTTCTCCTCCTCCCCCGTCTTTACTTACTTAAGTTTTGTTTTATTATTACTGTCCTTCTACAATGTATAGACAAATTGTTAGCTGTACTTCACTTAAGTTGCACTCTAGGTGATACTATCTAAGTCATTTTCTGCATATGTGGGGACTTAGGTCCCTTTTGGCTTTGTACCACCTTGCAATGTTAATAAAGAATTTCAACACAAAAAGAAAATGAAATTAAAACCCTCTCTAATGGTAAAGTCAGATTTTCAATTACAAAATTGAAAATACAACTTTTGAAAAGTTGGCAAATTCTTGCCCTTAGCCATATGGTATCTGCAGCCTCCCTTGGTTCACATGACTGGGTGTAACTAACAGACTTTGTGAATTTCTCCCATACAGTCACACAATAGAGGGATTAGGTGTGCCTGAATGGACAGACTGCTGGCAGTATGGAGAAGGGGGGTTGAGCTGGGAACAGCCCCACTTGCAACTGAATTGACCATGCTCTGCCTTCACACAAAGGTCTCTTCCCTTCCACATTTTCTGTGCAGCCAGCTTAGCACCATGGGAGGGGAGCCCGGATATTCCAGGCACTTCAAAGAGAAACCTTTAGAAACTTCTCTCAACTTCAAAGAAGGAACCTAGGGCCAGATGTAGGAAAGGATTTGCAACTCGCAAACGGCAAAAACTGCCGTTTGCGAGTTGCAAATCGCATTTTCCTATGCAGAAATGCATTCTGCGAGTCGGACCGACTCGCAAAATGCATTTCAGAATCGCAAATAGGAAGGGGTGTTCCCTTCCTATTTGCGATTCCTAGTGGTATGCAATACCATTTGCGACCGCATATGCGGTCGCAAATGGTGTTGCAGTTACCATCCACTTCAAGTGGATGGTAACCCACTCGCAAATTGGAAGGGGTCCCCATGGGACCCCTTCCAGTTTGTGACTGGACCCAAAAACATTTTTTCAGGGCAGGGAGTGGTCCAAGGGACCACTCCCTGCCCTGAAAAAATACCGAAACTAAAGGTTTCGTTTTTTTTTTTAAGTGCAGCTCATTTTCCTTTAAGGAAAACGGGCTACACTTAAAAAAAAAAAAACTGCTTTATTTAAAGAAGTCACGAACACAGAGGTCTGCTGACTACAGAAGGCCTCCATGTTTGCGAGTGCCCATAGTCGGTATGGGGCCGCAATTTGCGACCCACCTCATGAATATTCATGAGGTGGGTCATTGCGACCCCATACCGACTCGCAGACGGTGTCTGAGACACCGTTCTGCATAACATTTTGCGAGTTGCAAATAGCGAGTCGCTATGACTCGCTATTTACAACTCGCAAAATGTTTCTTTGCTACATCTGGCCCCAGGTATAAAAAGAAGTTCCCTAGACCCACTCTACAGTTCATTTTCTGGAACATTGGAAGGACTCTCAGAGGACTGCCTGCTGATGTAGCCTGCTGTGTACTCCACAAAACCTGCTTTGATGCACCTGGAAGGACTGCCTTGAAGCACAGGGAGCCTGCTGTGAACCCTCAGACGCCAGCCCTGCTGTTTGACCCCTGCTCCTTCACCTGAGCCAAGGATTATCAGAGTGACTCTCAGAGTTAGTCTACTTGCCTCAAAGTGACACTTTGGTGGTGCAGATCTCTTGTGAATAAGTTTGAAATATTTGATGGTAGCAAGAGAAAATAAACATATTGCTGAAAATGAGGAAGTGATAGAATTGAAGGAGGAACAAAATGCACCCTTACTTGGGAAGAATCTTTTCACAAATTTAGATTTAATGTCCCACATTGCATAATTGATCTCAAAGACCTTACGGCATTGTGGAACAATCAATTCATTTTTCAATTCTATGGGGAAAATATATTTTCAGGATTTTGTAGTGGATAAATATTTCCCCCACTGTTTCGCATGACATGAAATATATTTCTCTTAAAGTGTGGAACTTATTGCAAAAAGGAGATGTAAACATTTTGCATACATTTTCCTCAGTATCACATAGTACTTCAGTACTGCCACTTTATTTCTAATTGGGTGAAAATGGGGGTGTGGCTTGAATCCCAGACAAGATGGGTACGTAGCCAAACATGTCTGTCACACTGAGGGGAGAATTACAGGCTAGTGACTAAATTCAGAAACCTGCCATGGTTTACTAGCGATCCCCAGCTGAAAGAAAGCAGTATTGATCTCCCATGGTACATTTCCAGTGATCTGCAACCAGGCTAATATGGAAAATTACAAGACCAACTCATGACTCAAATTAACAAGCATTTGCAGTGCAATGGGTCTCGCATTTGCTTGAGTTAGAGCTATTGGTTTTGTAAAAGTAGAACTTGACTTTTCTTGCCTTATAAATTGATCAACCCTGCCTCATAATTTTGTCTTTTCCTGCCACATAATTCCAGTGGCCCTGCATATAACTAACACACTGCCATTTAACTTCTTTCTCTATCGGCAGCCAAAAATGAAAATATTGTCATTTAGCATCCTAATTAAAATCTGCCATTCTAATTCCAATAGAATACCACTTTCACCACTCCACCATCAGAGTTGCTGGCTGGCTAACACAATTCTAAAAAAAAAAAGACACAAGACGGCCACCGAGGAGTAAAGAGAGAAATAAACTAGAAGGGTCACCCAAACATATGAAGAGTGTTCAACCAGTCATAGTATGTATGTATTGGGTATTTATAAAGCGCATTCCGACCCTAGGGCATCGAAGCGCGAACTGGGTGAGGCAGTGTCTACTAACAGGGAGACTCCAAATCTTTAATGCGGGAAGAGCCAGGTCTTAACCAGTCTCCTAAATGTTAGATGATTCTGTTCTTGCCTTAATTCCAGTGGGAGTGAGTTCCAGATTTTAGCAGCTGCGATAGTGAACGCTCTATCTCCCCACTTCGCCTTTTTGGTGCGGGAAGTTTGGATTCGATAGGCGGAGGCAGATCGCAACAACCTATTAGGTCTATACCATTGCAGCTTGGTGGTCAATGCCTTAGGCCCAATCCCATGGATGGCCTTGTGAGTAATGCAGAGAGCCTTAAAAGAGACCAGCTGGGCTACCGGAAGCCAGTGTAGATTTCTGAGGCACTTCTTAGCAGAGGCCACGCGGGGCAGCTTCAGAAGAAGCCTAGCAGCAGTGTTCTGCATCAACTGCAGCTTATTCAGCGATTCTTTATCCAGGTTGAGCAGAAGCGCATTCCCGTAATTCAATCTGGAAATGACTAGAGCCAGAGTAGCAATAATTCTGCAAGATTGTGGAATAAAAGGAAATACTTTTTAAAATTTCTTCAGAGTCCACATGCAGGTCTTGATTATCTGATTGACCTGGGGTTTGAACGACAATTGATCGTCAAACAATAGTCCTAAATTCCTCGAGGTAGACACTGGCACAGGAAGAGTGCCACACTCTTTGGGCCACCAGATGGAAGACCAGTGTTCCCTCTTGATCCCAAAGCACAGAATCTCAGTTTTTTCACAATTCAGTTTTAGCCAATTGGCCTTAATCCAGTTGTTCACTGCTATCATGCAGGCGTTAAAGCGGGTGGCCACTTCCTCCATGTCTTTGTTAATCGGGATGATAATCTGAGTATCGTCTGCATAGGAAGTTGGGATAAAGCCGAAAGAGCGGATTAGCTCTGCCAGCGGTGCCACGTACACATTGAATAACGTCGGGCTGAGAGAAGAGCCCTAAGGCACCCCACACGGCAAAAGGTAGGCCGGGGATCTAAAATCACCTCTGCTGACTGTGGCCCACCTATCTGATTGAGAGGATTCAATCAGCTTGAGAGCTTGATCTCTAATGCCTACCCGATGTAAGCGGTCTAGCAGAATGTGAGGGGCAATGGTGTCAAATGCTGCCGACAGGTCCAATAGAACCAAAAAGACCCCCTGCCCCTCATCAAATCTGCGTATGGTATCGGATGATGCGATGAGAGCTGATTCAATGCTATGGGATTTCCAAAAACCGTGTTGCGAGCTGTCTAGGCCCTCTGAGGCTGACAGGAAATCAACCAATTCTTTATAAATATGTTTTTCCAGAATTTTGGCCGCATAGGGAAGCAGGGCTATTGGGCGTAGATTAGTCAGATCATTAGGTTTGCCTGTTTCCTTCTTTTTTAAGGGAATAATAGTGGTTTCTTTCCATGCCCTTAGGATACAAACCAGTTATAAGGACCTCCTGAACAATAGGGGCCAGCATGGATGCCACCAGCTCTGGTACTAATTGAAGGATGGTGGGGGGGCAGGGATCCAAAGGGGAGCTCGATTTGCATTCCAGAAGCAGCTTGCAAATGACCTCTTGAGATGGCATTTTAAACCTAGAAAGTAGATATGGCTTATCTGGCGCCCCATTAGGTGCCACCACAGGGAGCAGGGGCATAACTGTCCAGGGAGGAAAGTTCACCTGTTCCTTTTCCGAAATGAAGCTAGAGTAGATGTTAAGAATTTTACTTTCAAAGAATTTGGCTATTTTGTTGCAAAAGTCTTGGGAGTTCTCTACTTTAGATGTGCCTAAGGGAGTAGTGAGAACATTTATGGTTCTAAATAGCTCTCTAGAAGAGTTGGCTGCCTCCCTGATTTTAAGTGTGAAATAGTCCGATTTGGCTACCAGACAGGCTTCTTTGTAAGTGTTTAGGGCTAGTTTTAACTCCGCTCTCTCACCATCCCTAGGGTTCAATTTCCAGCAGCGCTCCTTCTGCCGGTATTTTCTCTGTAAGATTTTGAGGTCTCGAGAGAACCATGGTTGGTTGGGTTTTTTCCTGGTGCGTGAAACAGAAACCCTTGCCGGCGCTAGTGAGTCCATTGCCTGCGCAATGCCCTGATTGAACCTGGCAAGCAGTGACAGAGTAGACGCCTTCGGATCGTTCCAGCTCTGTATTAATGCTATTATGCTATTTCCAACGGTTCTGCCTTAATATTTCTCCAGGGTCTTAGTAGTTTTTTCGGGGGAATGGGTGTCAGAGGCTGCTGCCTCACCAGAAATTTAAATGCCAGGAGCGCATGGTCAGTCCACTTTAACGGGGTCGTTAAGAGATTAAGTTCTTCCTCGGGGTGGGTGAAAATCAGCTCTATGAGTGGCCAACCCATCCTTTAGGACCCAGTCCAGAGCCGCCATGAGGTTGAGAAATTCAATAACCAGCGAGTCGCTCGTATCATCAAAGTGAATGTTGAAGTCTCCTAAAATAATTGCTTTAGGGGCCATGATCAGGGGTTCCAACAGGTAGAAAGGAACTTAGAGATGGGGCCGGGGGGGCGGTAAATTAGCAGGCCTTCAGAGACCAGGGATTTGCCAAAGAAGAGTTTAAAGGCCATAGTTTTGCAGACCTCTGGCGTGTGTCTAGCGCTATTCCAAATGCAGGTGAGCTCAGACCTGCAGATAATAGCCAGTCCTCCTCCTCTCCCTGTGCTCCTGTAATAAGGATGTTAAGTTGGCCTGAATCATGGTCATAATTGTAATAAGGAGAGATAATAAAACATATACAAATAACATATAAACCCAATAAAAACCTTTATCAGAAATAAACGTTTGGCATTGGACTGTAATGCTCAGAACAGCCCCTAGAGGACGCCATAATGAAAATAGCATTTGTAAGAAACATGGGCCCTTATTTATACTTTTTTCGTGCTGCATTTGCGTCATTTTTTTACGCAAAAGCGGCATAAACTTACAAAATACAACGTTTACACCGCTTTTGCGTCAAACAATTATGCAAATGTTGCGCAAAAAAAGTATAAATCACGGCCATGGTCATGTAATCATATAGTTAGCCCCAAGAGGGCATAACCACATGAAAAGAAAATGGCAGAAAGTAATGCAGTGTAACCATATATTTAGCCCCTTGAGGGCACAGTGTATTACACATTTTTAGGGCTAGCAGGCCTACTGCAATCAAATTGCAAACAAGGCATTTAAAACACAAACTACCTCCAGCTGTAAATATATTTTGCCCTCATCTTGAGGGTGAAAAAAAAATCCTAACCCTGTAGCAGTACCACCCTTCAGTGCCTTTGAAGTTTGTAGCTCTTTCACAGTCTCATCATTTCAGAGCTGAAGCACTTTCAATATTATATACAATGAAGCCATTGTTGTTGCTTATTTACCTTATACAACTAACAACCACTGCCAAGGGTATTCCTGGCTTGTTGTACTTGTATTATTACTGTTGTAATGTTACTTGTTGTATTTTATATCTGGATGCAATGACAGAAAGAAGCTCAAAATACCAGTGCGGCCGCCCACTAGTTAAGCACCGATTTTTAGCTTATCTACTTTTAAAGCACTCCCTTCATTACTTCAGCCATACCCCTTTGAGTGACCAGCAGTATTTTTAAAGCCCTGGCTACACTTGTATACCTCTCAGTCTGTTGATTCTTGAATGAAGGTGAGATAAGATGTTTAAAATCCCAATAAAGTTAAGGAGACTGTTCTTTTTGGCAGGGTTCGAGGAGGGTGTTGGGAGGGCCGGAGATTTGCAAAAGTGTGCCCTCATAGAAGTCACTTTTTTGGTGGTGAATATCATTAAAAAGAAAGCAGAAATCACGAAATAAAGGCTAGCTTGTAGGTATGTGTTTACAGCGTTAGGATGGGGCTGTAAGACATTCTCCGACTTTTGTGTTAATGATAGCCTTAATGTCACCTTAGCAAAGCTCTGTTACATCTATATGTATATAACTTCGGTGTGGGCCCTACATGGAAATCAAATACCCAAAAGTGAAATGAGTGATGGCAGTGAAGCACAAGGGAGCATAATGCATATAGGCCCTCATTATGACATTGGCGGCAAGTCCCGCTTACCGCCATGCCGACTGCTGCCAACATACTGCCGCCGCAGCAGTATACCGCTACCCACATTATGACCGACACATAGCAATCCGTCAATATACAGACACACACAAGTCCACCAGCCCAAATGTCAGTGATAAACTGGCGGTAGAAAAACCCCACACTGTTACGCCAAAAAAACTATGCCCACAGCATTATGACACACTAATCACCACAGCGGGCATTCAACCGCGGTAAACCATTGGCGGTACATACTGCCACGCTCAAAATACACACACACAAACAAAACAACACTACATTGGACCATTCAAACTACACACACCTGGCACACATACACACCACACCCACACACCCCGCCAGGAAATAAGACTCCTCTGATTGTCTCTCTTGTGTCCTACTCAGTCACCCTGTCCACCTTGAACTGCCATTGCTCCACTTCCTATGCCCCTTGGACAATGCACCTGTGATACAAATAGACTGGACTCTATCCTGGACTTTCCTTCATCATCCACCCAGCCCATTGCACAATCCCATCTACCTCTTAGCACTAAAATAAACACCCTTTGAAAAAATACAAGTATAGAGTATATCAAATGATTTAACTATGTATTCGTTTAACAAGGTTTAAACACTGCAATACAACTGTACAGTAATTTATACATAGGAATGACCTGTAGTTGGCTGCAGTCAACACACCAGGTGCCAGAGGGGGGCACAGATATCTGAAAATAGAGATGCCAAAAGGTACAGTAAGTGGCCATAGAAGTAGGAAAATCTGGCTGCCATGTACAATGTCAAATACAAAACTGTCAATGCAAAGTGAAGTTGCAGTGTCTTACCTGTGTGTCACTGGAAGTACTGTTGTATAATAGATGTTCTGTTGTCCTCATCCTCATCCTCTGCCCCCTCATCTTCACTTTCCACAGGGTCCACTACTGCCACACGCCCGTCTCCAGCCTCCTCCTCCAGCAGAAAGGGCACCTGGCGTCTCAAGGCAAGGTTATGCAACATGCAGCATGCCATGATTATCTGGCACACCTTCTTGGGTCAGTAACACCTGTTAGATGCAGGAACTGAAACCTGGCTTTCACGAGGCCAAACGTCCTCTCTATTATTCTCCTTGTTCGCCCATGTGCTTCATTGTAACTTTCCTCTGCCCTTGTCCAGAGATTTCTCACAGGGGTCAGTAGCCATGAGAGGTTGGGGTAGCCAGAGTCACCTGCAAATATTGAGGGACAACTGATAGACACACACTAACCCTTAAGGCCCACACCATGCCCACACACCAACATCCACTGGGTGGGAACCTGGGCTCACCTATTAGCCATGCCCGGTGCCTCTGGAGTTGACCCATCACATATGGGATGCTGCTATTCCTCAGGATAATGGCATCATGCACAGAACCAGGATACTTTGCATTGGCATTAGAGATGTACTGGGACTCCAGGCACACTATCTGCACATTCATCGAGTGAAAGCTCTTTCGATTTCTGTTCATTTCTCAGGTGGGACAAATGCAATAAGCGTACCATCAATTGCCCCAATAATGTTGGGAATATGTCCCATTGCATAGAAGTCAGCTTTCACTGTGGCCAAATCCTCCACCTGGGGGAAAACTGTGCATGTGTTTTATTAGGACAGACAACACTCTGGTTAGCACTATTGAGAACATTGTCTGTGAAATTCCTGCTGCCAAGCCCACTGTCACTTGGAAGGAGCCAGTTGCCAAGTAATGGAGCATAGATAGGACTTGCACAATAGGGGGGATCCCGGTGGAGTGACAGATAGCAGATATCAGGTCAGGCACCACTTGGGCACAGAGCTCTGTGTTCGTGGCCCTGTCAGGTCTATAGGTGAGGATAATGTGCCTGTCCTGAATTGTTGACAAGTCCACCAGTGGTCTGTACACGGGAGGATGTCTCGTCTCCCATTTATCCGCAGCAGTTGTAATCTAGGGGCAAAACAGTGATTAGCTGGTCAGTATTCCACATTTCCAAACCCTACACTGCATTGTAGGTTGTGATTGTAACAGTATGTCGTTGGATAGGCCCAAATGGTGCCCACCCCTCAACTACAGGTACAGCTGCCACCCCCGTACCAGCACCGCCCTCCCAGCAGCCCCTCTGCAAGTTTCCCGTGCCCGCTCACCCAGGAGGGTGGGCATCTCCTTCGCCCCAGGCACCTCAGGCCCTGCCACAGTTAGCCTGCTGCCCTGAGTGTGGAGGCTATTGGCCTACTGCAATCCATCTCTATTGGGCAGTCAACCATAGTGAATGCCATCCAGAGGCTGGCAGGCCATTTGCAACAAACAAATGGATTCCTGGAGGGCATTCACTCTGGCATGGCGGGCCAACAGAGAAAAATACAGGCTCTGGCCTCCTCGTGATGGCAGCCATTGTCCCTGTCTCTAGCCTTCCCCCTCCAACTTCCTCTACCCAGTCCCATTCCCCTCAACCCCATCCTATCCCAAGCACACATTGAGACCAGCATGCACCCAAGACAACACACAGGAGTGGCTCAGGTAAACACAAGCACCACACAACATCCCGCAGGCACTCACACAAACACCATCCATATGCAGACATAACAACACCCACTGCCTCCAGTGTGTTCCCCTCCTCCTCCTCGTCCACCACCCTCCCAGTAGGGTCAGGGTCCGACGGGCACCCCTTCCTTGTTGGGAGGCCATCCCCAGCTGGGCCTCCGTGGTCTTCCGTGCCCTGCATCTCAGATCTTCCCACCGTTTCTGACAGTGGGTGCTCCGCCTGCCTTAGACTCCAGGCTCCGCACTTCCTTGGGGATAGCACACAATCTACCCTTCTTTTGATGTGTGTTGATCTGCAGAGGCATTACAGACAGAAGAACACCATTAGACAAACATTCCAGCCTGTCACACAAATGGCCCACCATACCCGTTTCCATCACCATTGGTACACACATAGCCCAGCATACAATGTGTACACCACCAAGAGGACATTCTCCCCTTACACGATGCCTCACACACAACTTCATGCATTCATGCCACATGCATCGTGCCCACAGTGTTCTCACCTGATGGTCTGGAGGCTCATACAGCATTCCATACTGGGGTTGGACCCCATCCACCAGTCTCTCCAATTCCTCAGAAGTGAAGGCTGGGGCCCTTTACCCGGTCACAGGGGCCATGTTAGGTTCCAGGCACAGGTCACAGCAGCACATGCAGTGTAGGTCCTCTCCTATGGGAGGTCAGTAAACAAGTGATGAATCAGATAGAAAATGGCAGTCACGTCCTCGGCGGGGCATACCGTCACCGCAGACGTAGATCACCATTGGCCACTGTACCCCATAGGGCCCAACAATAAGCAATGAGGATTTTCACTGCAGTTCCCGACCACCTTCCATCACAGCGCACAACTTCAACGGCATTACCTCACTTCCACCTGTCCCTCCACACAGGACAGGCAGACTCCATTTCAGGGGGGCAACAGGCTTATGGAATAATGCTGCGTCACAGGATAAATATGCACATACTTCACTAATTACACTGTCCCATAGCATGTTTACAGATTGCGGACTTCTGTTGTGGCTCCATTGTTCAGTTTGTGACAGCCTCCTCACTCTTTTGTCCCTTTGATACCTGCTGCTGAGGATGAATAGGAGATGGAGACATACCCCCGTGTACAGACTCCTGGTGGACTTGGCTTAACTGGAGGTCAGGCATACTATCTTCACCTATAGACTGAACAGGGCCACAATCACAGAACTGTGTGCCCAATTGGAGCCTGGAGTGATATCTGCTATCCGTCACCCCACTGGGATCCCCCCTCTTGTGCAAGTGCTATCAGTTCTCCAATTCCTGGCAACTGCTTCTTTCCAAGTGACAGTGGGCTTGGCAGCAGGAATGTCACAGTCAATGTTCTCAATAGTGCTGACAAGAGTGTTGTCTGCCCTGATAAAACATTTGCAGCTACCTTGCATTCCCCCAGGTTGAGGATTTGGCCACTGTGAAGGCCGGGTTTTATGCAATGGGACATATCCACAATACAGTTTGGATGACTGACGGAACACATATTGCATTTGTCCCCCCGCCTGAATGAACAGGTTTTCAGAAATCATAAGAGTTTGTACTCAATGAATGTGCAGATGGTGTGCTTGGTGGACCAGTACATCTTCCATGTCAATGCTAAGTATCCTGGGTCGGTGCATGATCCCTTTGTCCTGAGGAATAGCGGCATCCCAAATATGATGGCCCAACTACAGAGGCACAGGGTGTGGCTAATAGGTGAGCCCTGGTTCCCACCCAGTATATGTTGGTGTATGCCTATGGTGTGGGCCATATAGGATAGTGTGCGGCTAAATGTTGTCCCTCAATATTTGCAGGTGACTCTGGTTACCCAAACCTATCATGGCTGCTAACCCCTGTGAGAAATGCCAGGACAAAGGCAGAAGAACGTTATAATGAGGCACATGGGCAAACCAGAAGGATCATTGAAAGGACCTTTGGCCTCCTGAAGGCCAGGTTCCGGTGCCTCCATCTGACAGGTGGATCCCTGTGCTACTTACCCAAGAAGGTCTGCCAGATAGTCGTGGCATGCTGCATGTTGCACAGCGTGGCCCTCAGACGCCATGTACCTTTTCTGCAGGAGGAGGAGACTGGAGTTGCCCCTGTGGCAGCAGTGGACCCTGTGGACAGTGAGGAGGAGGAGGCAGAGGATGAGGATGTGTACAACAGAAAATTGTGATCTGTCAGTACTTCCAATGACACACAGGTGAGGCAGTGCAACTTTACATTTAAGTGTCTTTGGTTGTATTCTGTGTAGCATTGGCATGCTGGTATTTCCCACTTCTATGCCCACTTACTGTTAGCTCTGGCTATTAATTTTGCAGATGTTGGTGATTTAACAAATACCCCTGGTGTCATCTCAACAGTCAGCTATAGGTCATTGATTCTATGCTCATTCTATGTACAGTTCATTTGCAATGGTTGTACCTGTTTCAATCAATACATATTTGAAATATTTGACATACCCAAAATCGATTTATATCAAAGGGTGTTTATTGTAGTACTAATATTTAGAGGGGAAAGTGCAATGGGATGGGGTGATGATAGAGGAAAGTCCAGGGTATTGTTCCATTCTGTTCGTAGCACAGGTACAGTGTCCAAGGGGACATAGAAAGGGGAGCAATGGCAATTCAAAGTGGACAAGGTGATTGTGTGGGACACAAGGGGGACAATCAGGAGGGTCTCATTTCCTGGCGGGGTCTTAGCAAGTGTCTCTGGCTTCTGTCTGGATCACAGAGAATATTTGCAGGGTGGTTCACCTTCTGCAGGGGAGGGTTGCTGGTAGCCTGTGGCTCCTGTGGCGGGGCCTTTTGGCCACTAGCGGCAGCAGAAGTGGAAGGCTGTTTAGATGACTGGCTAGTGGCAGGGTCCCGCTGGTGTGACACTGCCTCCCTCATTATGTTGGCCATGTCTGCCAGCATCCCTGCTATGGCGATTAGGGCATTGTTGATGGCCTGCAAGTCCTCCCTGATACTGTCCCTCCTGCAGTCGTCTGTTCTCCTTCATGTTGGCTAGGATCTGGCCCATGGTGTCCTGGGAATGTTGATACGTTCCCAGGATCTCAGAGAGCGCCTCCTGGAGAGTCGGTTCCCTGGTCCTGTCCTTCCCCTGGCACACAGCAGTCCTCCCAGTGTCCCTGCTGGCGTGTGCCTCTGTCCCCTGATCTGTGTGCCCACTGCCACTGAACCCAGGTCCCTGATTGTCTTGGGGGCGAGTTGTGGCCTGGGGACCCTGTACAGGTGGGCACACTGCTGATTGATGTATCCTGGGGACAGAGGTTTGTTTCCTGATGGGGGAGGCTCTGTGGTGGTCCATGTAGAAGGCTGGCCTGGTTTGTAGTAGGTTCCAATGGTACTTACACCTTATACCAGTTCAGGCTGTCTGAGAAGTATGCACAAAGCCCCAACTGTCAGTCTGCCCAGACGTGGATTGGAGACAACCTGCAAAACCCCAAAGTCATAAGCACAGATAAATGCGCACTTTCTAGAAGTGGCATTTCTGTGATAGTAATAAAAAATACACTTACACCAATAAGCAGCATTTCTTACCACTATCACAACCATACCAAACATGCCTACGCTACCCCTCATAAATCAGACAATACCCCTTACACATAAGGCAGGGCATCTCCAATGCAATCCTATGAGGAGGCAGCACTCACAGCAGGGAGACACCAAGTTAGGCTGTTTTTCACTACCAGGACAGGTCACGCAACATGGCACATGTCCTGCCTTCTACATACATGGCACCCTGCCCAAAGGGCTAGCTAGGGCGTACCTTAGGGGTGAAGTACATGTAGTAAAAGGGGAGTTCTGGGCCTGGCAAGTAAATGTAGATGCCAGGTCCCTGTGGCAGGAAACTGTGCACACAGGCTCTGCGCTAGCAGGCCTTAGATAGATTTGACAGGCTACTTCAGTGAGTGGCACAAGCAGCGCTGCAGGCCCACTAGTAGCATTTAATTTACAGGCCCTGGGTATAGGGATACCCTTTTACAAGGGACTTATAGGTAAATTAAATATGCCAATCAGGTATAATCCAATCATACCAAATTTGTGAGAGAGAGCTCATGCACTTTAGCACTGGTTAGCAGTGAAAAAGTGCTCAGAGTCAAAGCGTCAGCCAACAAAGGTCAGAAAAATAAGGCGGCAAAAAGCAAAAAGTCTGGGGAATGACCCTGTAAAAGAGCCAGGTCCAACAATTTTCTATTGTTTACACTATCCTATGTCTAATTACTTACCTTATCTTGGTGTCTAGTGTATATATTGTGTATAATACGTACCTCCAGAGGAGTATTGCCTCTAAGATATTTTTGGCCTTGTGTCACCCAAATAAACTACCTTTATTTTTGGTAACACTGAGTATTGTCTTCACTTCTGTATAAGTACTGTGTAACTATAAGTGGTATTGCATGAGCTTTGCATGCCTCCTAGTTCAGCCTAAGCTGCTCTGCTATAGCTACCTCTATCAGACTAAGCTGCTAGAACACTACTGCATTTCACTAATAACTGGACCTGGTGTAAAGTGTAAGTACCCAAGGTACCCAAGGCAAACCAGGCCAGCCTCCTTCAACATGCAAATTGAACATAGCCCCCCTAAACAAGATCAATGGTGATTTATTGAAAAAAGTTCTTAAAGACAAATCATTCATCGACAAAAGAAAAAGCTCTATTGTCAACTTCTTTCATGATATCGACAATGATGAAATCTCTAAAGAAACCATAAGGGAAGCCATGAAGTCTAACATTAGAGGTGACCAAATAAACATTATGGCCCTTATTACAACCCTGGCGGTGGTGATAAAGTGGCGGTAATACCACCAACAGGATGGTGGTAACGACTGCCAAGTTATGATCTTGGTGGTGCAAACTCAGATAGACAGCCCCTTTACCACACCAACCACCAGGGCGGAAACAACAGGCACCATGGGGGTAGCTACCATATTAAGAGACACGAATCCGCCTTCTGGGGCGGTACCAACGACATCAAAAGCCTGGCAGGAACAGAACACAGAAGGGAAAGGACTCACCTTTGGAGACATAGGGAACAACTATGCCACCATGGAGCCTGAACTTCAGACCTTCCCAATGATTTTCTATGTCCTGCTCCACCACGAACACCAACAACGGCAAAGACAACCATGGTGAGTACAGCCACCTAGCACACTGAGAGTGACACACACATGAACAACACCCCCACCTTCCCCCAACACCATACCCACAATCAGATGCAGTAATAAAACATATTAACCCTGTACCCCTAAGGAATAATGCAAGGACAACAGGAATTGATGAAAGTGAGTACAATAATATAAATACAGTAGAAATACGAACACTGCCCAGTCCTCAATGTGCGTGGGCCACAGGCAAAAGTCCACGGACCCACTTGTCACCTGCAGCAACAAGGAGAGAACACTGCAGGGGCATCAGTTGGAAAATAGGCAGGCACCTCAGGGGGACGAGGAACGGGGAACAGGGGGGCACCTCAGCATGCAGATGCAACAACACCACTGTTCCTGGAGGGGGCAACATGCCCTGTGCTTGGTCCTGGGGAGTGCAAAGCCACAGTCTCTCAAGTGGGTGACTTGCCCACTTGCTCTGGGGGGGGGCATCATGCCCTGTGCCTCTGATCCCTGGGAGGATGGGGTGAGTGGGTGGCATACCCACTGGTTCTGGAGAGGACATTGTGCCCTGTGCTTCTGAACCTGGGGAGTGCAAGGTCACAGTCTCTCAGCTTGGTGTCATTCCCACAGGATTTGCAGGGGGCAGGCCGCACAGCAGCCCATGGAGGCAGGACTACAGACCATCTGCCGGCAGTGATGGCTGCTCAGTGGTGGTGCTGCTGATGCTGCTGGTGGTGGTGGGGGGAAGCTCCAGCGCATCCCATGCAGCCTCAGATGGCTGCCCACTGCAGGTGGTGGTGGTGCTGCAGGGGGTAGACTGGGGCCTGCCCCCACCACCACCAGCTGCCCACTGCTGGTGGTGGTGGTGACCGCTGCCCACTGTTGGTGGTGGTGCTGTTGCTGCTGGTGGTGGCGGGAGGCTCCAGCCCATTCCCTGCAGCCTCGGAAGGCTGCCCACAGCTGGTGGTGATGGTGCTGCTGCTGCTGCTGGTGGTGGCGGGAGGCTCCATCCCATCCCCTGCTGCCTCGGATGGCTGCACAACCATGGTTAGTGGTGGGGGCTCTGACTGAGTCCCTGCACCAGGCCCCTTGTCCTTCCTGGAAGCACTTGGGGCAGGCTCCTTGCCCTTCCGGACAGAACTTTGGGCAGCCTCCTTGCTCTTCCTGGCAGCAGCTGGGGATGGATCCTTGCTCTTCCGGGGAGCAGCTGGGGATGGCTCCTTGCCCTTCTGGGCAGCACTTGGGGCAGGCACCCTTTCCTTTAGGCTGCCTGGACCCTGGAATCTTTCCCACCACAGGTGGGTATGGAGACTACTGGGCCCATGGACTGGGTGGCTGAGGTGCTTGCCTGGGTTTTTGCCAGACGTGAAGGACGGGGGTGAGGGGGAGGGAAGAGGTCAATGGTGGAAAGGAAAAGCTTCTTAGGGACATTGGGGAGGGAAGAGGGAGAAGGAGTGGAGCAAGAAGGAGTGGTTGTGGGAGGTGTCTGTCTGCTGTGTTTGGGTGCAGGTGAATGGGCTGGATGCTGTTATGAGGTGGATGACTGTTGGGTGTCTAAGTGCTTGCATTTGTGTACCTTGGGAGGGGGGGCAGACACAGTGGGCGAGGACACAGTGGACGTGTGCATGGCTATTGTGGTGGTGTCTGCCAGTGAGGTGTGCGTTCTGCTAGGTGTGGTGGTGATGGCGGTAGTGGATGAGGATGTAGTGCATGCAGGTGTCAGTGTAGACACAACTGGGAGGGAGGTGGAAGAGGAGGAGGAGGTGGACACAGTGGAGGAAGAGGATGTTGGTATATCTGCATTTGGCTAGTGTTTGTGTGAGTGGCTGTGGGATGATGTGTGGTGCTTGTGTTTGCCTGTGCCACTCTTGTGTGTTGTCCTGTGTGCATGCTCGTCTGCATGTGTGCTTGGGATAGGTTGGGGTTGAGGGGAATGGGATTGGGAAGAGGAAGTTGGAGGGTGGAAACAGGGACAATGGCTGCCATCAGAGAGGATGCCAGAGCTTGGATTGATCTCTTTTGGGCCGCCAAGCCAGTGTGGATGCCCTCCAGGAATGCATTTGTCTTTGCATTTGAGCTACGAGCCCTTGGATGGCATTCACAATGGTTGACTGCCCTACAGAGATGGATCTCAGGAGGTCAATAGCCTCCTCACTCAGGGCAGCAGGGCTAACTGGGACATGGCTTGAGGTGCCTGGGGGGAAGGAGATGCCCACCCTCCTGGGTGAGCGGGCACAGGCAACTTGCTGAGGGGCTGCTGGGAGGGTGGTGCTGGTATAGGGGAGGCGGGTGTACATGTAGCTGGTGGTCACAGAAGTGTCCGTCACCACCAGGGAGTTTCCATCGGAGGAGGTATCTGTGTTCGAACTGTCCCCGCCTATCTCTGCCGTGGTGCTCCCCTCGGCCTCCGTCCCACTGGTGCACTCAGCGTCGGCGGATACTGCCTCCTGGGTCCTGTGGGATGTAGCTCCTTCTGTTGCCGGTGCCTCTGCTCCTCCGCCAGATGATGCTAATGCACATAAAGACAGGATGACAAAACCAAAAGGGGGGGGAGAGACAAAAGATACACTGGGTCAATGGCTGCACCAACACCACCGTTGGCGTACACACCACCGTCTCACACAGGGAACAGCCCTACCACTATGCAATGCACTGCCTGTAAAAATGCTAGCCACCAGGATATAGGGAGGGACACATACCGTCAACTGCAGCACACCTGGGACCCACACAGCCCTGACCAGTAGTGGATGCCTACAAGCTAGGTAGCAGGATTATCATTTCAGAACCCTGCCCAACATGGGACCTACTCTGCAATGTCAGGCCTGGCATAGGGGCACCCACTGACACACATCCCCCACCCAGTTCCCCCTACCATGCATAAGTTGTAATGATGGGAACTGTACACACCCCCTTGTGGCTGCTGTGATGCCCTCAAGCGCCCATCCAGCTCCAGATAGGCCATCACCAGTACGCTAGCCATCGGGGGGTCATGGTTCAACACATACCCCTTCCTCATTGAGAGGTCATCCCCAGCTGGGCCTCCGCCGTCTTCCGTGCCCAGCGTCTCAGGTCCACCCACCGTTTCCATGAGTGGGTGTTCCATCTGCTGTAGACCCCCAGGGTCTGCACGTCCTTGGCGATGGCACACCATATGCCCTTCTTTTGATGGGCACTGACCTGAGAGAAATACACACAGGAAAAGGTATCAGTCAGACCATCTTGCCTGTTACACTTATGGCCCATCATACCTCTTCACATCGCCATTTGCACACACAGGGCCCAGCACACAAGCTGCATGACCCCCAGGGGACATCTGCCACCCCCCCACTCGAGGCCTTCACACACACCACTTAATGCATTCATGCCCCATGCATCGTGCTCACAGTGTACTCACCTGTTGGTCTGGATGCCCATACAGCAGTCTGTACTGGGGTAGGTCCCCATCCACCAGTCGCTCCAACTCCACCGAGGTGAAGGCAGGGGCCCTTTCCCCAGTCACACAAGCCATGGTAGGTTCCAGGCACAGGTCACAGCAGCACATGCAGTGTGGGTCCTTTCCTGTTGAAGTTCAGGTAGCAAGTGAGTGATCAGATAGAAAATGGCGGTCACGTCCACGGCGGTGCATACCGTAAACACCGGCGTACATCACCATTGGCCACTGTACCCCATAGGGCCAAATAATAACCAACGAGGAGTTGCACGGCGGTTCCTGATTGCCTCCCGCAACGGCACACAGCATCAGCAGAATTACATCACTTCCACCTCTCCCTCCACACAGGACAGGCAAACACCATTTCAAGGGGGGGGGAGGCCCTGGATAATAAATGCATCACATTTCAAAATTGGACATACAGGACAAATGCCACTTTTACATTAAAAATTAACATCATGCATTGTACTGTTGTGGCTACGATGTATAGTTTGTGACCGTCTCCTCACTCTTTTGCCCCATAGATTGCTACCACGCCAGATGAATAGGAGATGGAGACATACCCCCATGTGCAGACCCCTGGTGGACTTGGCAACAATGGAGGACAGGCACATTATCCTCACCTATAGACTTGACAGGGCCACAATTACGGAGCTGTGTGCCCAATTGGAGCCTGACCTAATATATGCAATCCGTCCCCGCACTGGGATCCTCCATCTTGTGCAAGACACACACTAACCCGTAGGGACAACCCCATACCCAGAAGCCCATTCACATTGTATAGGGTCCTTGTCCTCACCTATTAGCCACACACTGTGCCTCTGGAGTTGCCCCATCACATAAGGGATGCTGCTATTCCTCAGAATGTAAGTGTCATGCACTGAGCCAGGAAATTTGGCATTCACATGGGAGATGTACTGGTCGGCCAAACACACCATCTGCACATTCTTGAATGATAGCTTTTCCGGTTTCTGTACACCTGTTCACTCCTGTGTGGGGGTACCAAGGCCACATGTGTCCCATCAATGGCACCTATGATGTTGGGGATATGTCCCAGGGCATAGAAGTCACCTTTCACTGTGGGCAAATCCTCCACCTGAGGGAAAACGATGTAGCTGCGCATGTGTTTTTCAGCAGGGCAGACAACACTCTGGACAGCACGTTAGAGAACATTGCCTGGGACATCCCTGATGCAATGGCCACTGTTGTTTGAAAAGACCCACTTGCCAGGAAATGGAGTACTGACAGGACCTACACTAGAAGGGGTATCTCTGTGGGATGGCGGATAGCTGACATCAGGTCTGGCTCCAACTGGGCACACAGTTCAAGGATTGTTGCACGATCAAGTCTATAGGTGACTATTACATGTCTCTCTTCCATTGTCGACAGGTCCAACAGTGGTCTGTACACAGGAGGATGCCGCCATCTTATCACCTGACCCAGAGGACGTGCCCTATGGAGGAGAACAGCAAGCAGAGAGTCAGCCTACCCTACACTGAGGTATCACAAAATGTAATGTGCACACATTTATTAATCTGCAATGTTCCTGTTACTGTGTGTATGCAAGGCCTAGATAGGTGTGACGCAGTTATTATTAATGCCATGTGGCACCCTGAAATAGTGGCTGTCTGACCTATAAGGTGGGACAAGGGGATATGAGGTAACTGCGCTGGCGTTCTACACCGTTGCGGTAGGCGGTCGAAGACCGATACGCAATCCTGCATTGGCTAACATTGGACTCTATGGGTCCCAGAAGCCAATGACGATGTACGCCGGCGGTGACGGTACGCACCGCCGCGGACGTGACCGCCATTTTCTGTCTGTTCACTTAACTTGATACCTGACCTCCAACAGGAGAGGACCTACATTGCAAGTGCTGCTGTGACCTCAGTCTGGAAGCGATGATAGCTCATGTGTCTGGGGAAAGGGCCCCTGCCTTCACTTCGGAGGAGTTGGAGAAATTATTGGATGGAGTCCTCCCCCAGTATAGACAACTGTACAGTCCTCCAGACAAATAGGTGAGTACACAGTGAGCATGCTACACGGGCAATGCCTGTTTGCGGTGGTGTGGATGGAAGATACATGGGGGGGACTGAGGCCTGCATGAGCGGATGGTGAGTGTATGTGCTCAGGGCAAGGGTGGGAACTTGGGCCAATGAGTATGACGGTCCAGACGAGTAAAGATCTTCCTTTTCCCTTGTACTATTCCTCTAGGTTAGCACCCACCAGAAGAAGGATATTTGGCGTGCCATCGCCAAGGACGTACGGACCCTGGGGGTCCACCACAGACGAAGCACCCACTGCCGTAAAAGATGGGAGGACATTCACCACTGGAGCAAGAAGAAGGCGGAGGCCCAGCTGGGGATGGCCTCCCAATGTGGGAGGGGTGCTCGTCACATCATGACCCCCCTGATGTTCCGGATCCTGAGAGTGGTGTATCCGGAGTTGGATGGGTGCTTGAGGGCATCACAGCAGCCACAAGGAAGTGAGTACAGTCACATTCATCTGACTCTGTGCGCATTACGAGGTGTCTGGGTGGGGGAGATGGGCAGTGGGTTCCCCTAGGCCCGGGCGAGCTTGGTAGGCAAGGTCCCTTGAGAGGCAGGTTCAGTGGAACCCCAACCCCACTAGTGGTTAGTGCCATCTACACCTAGTCAGTCTCCTGTGACTTCCATGTGTGCAGCAATCGGGCTTAGGCCTTGTACCCCATGGGCATGTGAATAATCTAGGAACAATAAGTGCATGGCGTAGTGCAGAGGGCTGCTGTGTCTGTAGTGTCCGCCAGCGGTAGTGGTGTTGCGTGCAGTGAACGTCTTTCTTCTGTCTTTCCCCCACCCTTTTTTGTGGTCTCCCTGTTCTTGTGTGCAATAGCATCATCAGGCGGAGGAGCAGTGGCACTGGAGCAGGAGGGAGCTGCATCCCACTTGGCCCTGGAGGGCGAAACAATGGAGTCAGTAGCCACCAGTGGGACGGAGGGCGAGGGGAGCTCCACTGGGGGGACACGAGGTGACAGCAGTGACAGCAACTCCTCCTCTGATGGGAGCACCCTTGCGGTGGCGGGCCCCTTGGTGCCCCCACATCAACAGGTACAGCCACCAACCCCCTACCAGCACCGCCCTCCCAGCAGCCCCTCAGCGTGTGTCCTGTGGCCGCTCACCCAGGAGGGTGGGCATCTCCTTCGCCCCAGGCACCTCAGGCCCTGCCTCAGTCAGCCCTGCTGCCCTCAGTGAGGAGGCTATTGACCTCCTGAGATCCCTCACTGTTGGGCAGTCTACCATTCTGAATGCCATCCAGGGTGTTGAGAGGCATTTGCAACAAACAAATGCATACCTGGAGGGTATTCATTCTGGCCAGGCAGCCCAACAGAGAGTATTTTAGGCTCTGGCATCAGCACTGATGGCAGCCATTGTCCCTGTGTCCAGTGTCCCCCTTCAACGTCCTCCACCCAGACCCAATCCCCTGTACCTCAGCCTCTCCCAAGCACACCAACAGACCAGCATGCACACACCTCAACACACAAAAGTGGCTCAGGCAAACATAAGCACCACACATGCCACAGGCACTCACACAAGCATCATACCCATGCAGACATACCAACATCAACTGCCTCCACTGTGTCCCCATCCTCCACGTCCTCCTCCTCCTCCCTCCCAGTCTCGCCTCCACTCACACCTGCATGCACTACATCTTCAGCCACTACCTCCATCACCAGCACGCCCATCACCTCACACCGCTCACGTGCACTCACCACCTCACTACCATTCACACATCCCCTGTGTCCTCTCCCAGTGTGTCAGTGAGCCCTCCTCCCATAGTACACAAACGCAGGCACATACCCACCCAACAGCCATCCACCTCACAACAGCCTCCAGCCCATGCACCGTCACCCAAATTCAGCAGACGTACACCTCGTACAACCACTACCTCTTCCTCCACTTCAAACCCCCTCCATCTACCCATCCCAGTGTGTCTAAAAAATGTTTCCTGGCTAATATTGACCTCTTGCCTACACCTCCCCCCGTCTTTCCTCTAGGGTCAGGCTTTCCAGGTCCCAACCCAGCACCTCAGCCACCACATCACCAGGCACAGTGGTGCCAGCAACTGTGGGATATTGGAGGGCACCAACCAACAGGGCTGCCAGTGTGCCACAGAGCGAGGCCAAGTACATTCCACCACCTGCAAAAGTTAAAAAGATGCCCACATCCCGGAGGAAGAAGCAGAAAACACCTGCCACCAAGGGCTCAGGGAAAACGAAAGGGGATGGTGGCAAGACAGCAGCGCCACCATCCAAGGTTGGGAAGGGCCAGAAAAAAAAGGGCAGGTCAAGAGAGGGCATGGTGGCACCGACAATTGGACCAGTGTCACACCTTCAGTCCACGCCGATGCCAACCTGTACAGCGGAGAAGACCGCCACCTGCACCGTCAACGGCACCGCAGTGACTGAGGCCGCCACCAGCACCGCCAACACAGAGGCCGCCGCCAGCCACAATGCCACAGAGGCCACCGCAAGCACTGCCGCCACAGAGCCCGCCTCCAGCCACGATGCCACAGAGCCCGCCGCAAGCACCGCTGCCACAGAGCCCGCCACCAGCCATGATGCCACTGAGGCTGCCACAAGCACCGCTGCCACAGAGCACGCCACCAGCACCGCCGCCACAGAGCCCGCCGCCAGCACCGATGCCACAGAGGCCGCTGTCAGCACTGCCGCGACTGACCCCGCCGCAAGCATGGCCAGCGGCCCCGCAACATCCTGAGTCTGTGGCACCACCGCAGACATGGCTGCCATCCCCAGTGGTCAGTTGTCCGAGGCTGGTGGTCAGTTCCAGGAGCCTGGCCAGCTTCCATGATGCATGACTTTCAGTGGAGAAAGGCATCCACTACCTCAGTCCATGGCAGGATGAAGCACTCTGGGCACAATGCCCCCTCCAGAACCAGTGGAGAAAGGCATCCATTACCTCAGTCCTTGGCAGGATGAAGCACTCTGGGCAGAAAGCCCCCTCCAGAACCAGTGGAGAAAGGCATCCACTACCTCAGTCTTTGGCAGGATGAAGCACTCTGGGCACAAAGCCCCCTCCAGAACCAGTGGAGAAAGACATCCACTACCTCAGTCCTTGGCAGGGTGAAGCACTCTGGGAACAAAGCCCCCTCCAGAATCAGTGGAGTATCACATCCACTACCCTAGTCCTTGAAAGGATCAAGCACTCTGGGCACAAAGCCCCCTCCAGAACCAGTGGAGAAAGGCTTCCACTACCTCAGTCCTTGGCAGGATTAAGCACTCTGGGCACAATGCCCCCTCCAGAACCAGTGGAGACTGTTATCAACTTGAGAGACTGTGGCTTTGCTCTCCCCAGGATGCAGCAGTGGGCAAACCACCCACTGGAGAGACTTGAGAGACTGTGGCTTTGCACTCCACAGGATGCAGCAGTGGGAAAACTACCCACTGGAGAGACTTGAGAGACTGAGGCTTTGCACTCCCCAGGATACATCAATTGGCGTGGAGCCCCCTCGTGCAGCAGTGGCCTTGTGCATTCATCAGGCTGAGGTGCCCCCCCTCACCCTGAGATGCCTGTTTCATTTCGATCTGATGCCCTTGCAGTGTTCTCTCCGTTTGAAGTCTGAAGTCATGTGTGGGCCTCGCCCATGCCTTTTGGGACTCTGATTCACAGACGATGTTTGAGTAATATCCGGACTTGTGTAGTTGGTGTACATATTTGTATTTACTGAATTTAGAAATTTCACGATCTGATTTTTATTGATTACATTCGTTCACATCAATTCCTTTTGTCCTTGCATTATTGAAGGGGGGTATATGTAATGTTGCTGCATGTATTTGTGAGTATGGTGTTGTGGGTGATGGTGGGGGTGGGGGTGTTGCGTGTTGCGTGTGTGTGTGTATCACTCTCTTTTCCCTCCCCTGTGTTGTAGGTGCAGTACTCACCGTGGTCATCGCTGCCGTCTTTGGTGCTCCTGATAGAGGAGCAGGAATACCATTGCAGGGAGTATCTGGAGTTCTGGCTCCATGGCGTCCTGGTTCCTCGTGGGGTGTGGAGAGGTGAGTGTTTTCCCTTCCAAGTCCTGTTTCCGACGTGTTTTTGTTCACGTTGGTTCCGCCCCGGAAAAGGTGGTGGATTGCCGGGTTGTGATATGGTGGGCGGTACTTTGTCTTCCACCTGCCTGTTGGCGGTGACCGCCGCGCTGTTTGTTTGTTCCGTCGTGGTGGTCGGAGTGTTAAAGTGGCTGTCTATGTTGCCGGTTTCCGCCGTGGTCGTGATTCCATGTTTTTTTCCGCCGGCCTGTTGGCGGTATTACCACCGACCGCCAGGGTTGTAATGAGGGCCAATATGTTTCTCCACAGGTAACCAATGTAGTTGCCTCAAAGTAGCACTGGCAGAAGTAAAACAGTGAAGATTGAGTATTAACCGAGCCGCAGTATTCTGGATCAATTGAAGTTTGCTGAGTGACATCTTGTCTATATTAAGGAGAAGTGCATTGCAGTAATCTATCTTCCAGATTACTAAAGCAAGAGATACCATTATTCGGAGCTTCTCCTGTAGATAGGGAAATATTTTTTTCAGCATTTTTAATATCCAGAAACAGGTTTTAGTGCAGGTTTCTGTGGCTTAAAGGATAAATCTGTGTCAAAGATGATCCCCAGATTCTTAGTGGAGCCAATCGTAACCGGTAGGTCTCCACATACAGATTGCCACCTGCGGGTGGTCCATAAATTTCTACTGGAGCCAAAAAGGAGAATTTCTGTTTTCTCGCCGTTCATTTTGAGTCAATTCCTGCCCATCCATCTATTAATCTCACACATACATTGGTAAAAGCGACTTCTTCCCAATTCCCATGAATAGGGATGATCAATTGAGTATCATCCGCATAAGAGGTGGTAAAAAAAAAATGAACGAATCAGTCTGGCCAAAGGAGCCATATACAAATTAAACAGGGTGGGATTGAGTGAAGAGCCCTAAGGTACACTGCATAGTAGCTGATACATAGGAGCTTTAAAGTCCCCGCAGGTTACTATAGTAGACCTGTCTTCGAAAAAAGTTTTCAGAGTGTCTAGAGCTGTGCCCCTAATGCCTTGCTGATGTAAGCGATGCATCATAATTTGAGGGGAGATGGTATCAAATGCTGCTGACAAATCTAGAAACACTAAAATAGTGCCAACTCCCTCATCAACTAATTTCCGGATGGTATCTGAAGTGGTAACACTGTCTGCATGATGCCTTTATCCTGAGGAATAGCAGCATCCCAAATGTGATGGGCCAACTACAAAGGCACAGGTTGTGGCTAATAGGTGAGCCCTGGTTCCCACCCAGTAGATATTGGT
Organism: Pleurodeles waltl; assembly: GCF_031143425.1. Classification (NCBI taxonomy): domain Eukaryota; kingdom Metazoa; phylum Chordata; class Amphibia; order Caudata; family Salamandridae; genus Pleurodeles; species Pleurodeles waltl. Next base: position 302,014,861 of record NC_090450.1, on the reverse strand, counting down.
GTATGGGTATGGTGTGGGCCATATGGGATTGTGTGTGGCTAAATGTTGTCCCTCAATATTTGCAGGTGACTCTGGTTACCCAAACCTATCATTGCTACCGACCCCTGTGAGGAATCCCAGGACAAGGGCAGAAAAACGTTACAATGAGGCACATGGGCGAACAAGAAAGATTATCGAACGTACCTTTGGCCTCCTGAAGGCCAGGTTTTGGTACCTCCATCTAACAGGTGTATCCCTGTGCTACTCACCCAAGAAAGTCTGCCAGATAATCGTGGCATGCTGCATGTTGCACAATGTGGCCTGAGACTCCATGTGCCTTTTCTGCAGGAGGAGGAGGCTCGAGATGGCCACCTGGTAGCAGTGGACCCTGTGGACAGTGAGGATGAGGAGGCAGAGGATGAGGATGAGGACAAGAGAACTGCAGTGATTCGACAATACTTACAATAACACACAGGTAAGACAGTGTTACTTCATATTTCATTGTCATTTCATGGTTTATCTTTGTCACTGGCATGCTGTTATTTCCACGTCCATGCCCACCAACTGTACCCTTTGGCAACTCATTTTGCAGATGTTGGTGCCCCACTATTGCTCCTGGTGTGATCACTACAGCCAACTACAGGTCTTTTGTATGTGAACATTACTGTACAGTTGAATTGCAATGTTTGAACCTGGTTAAACAAGTACATACTTAAATCATTTGACATACTCCATACTTTTATTTATTCCAAGGGTATTTATTAAAGTGCTAAGAAGGAGAGGGGCAAGTGCATTAGGATGTGGTGATGATGGAGGAATTTCCAGGGTATAGTTCCAGTCTGTTTGTAGCACAGGTGCATAGTCCAAAGGGACATAGAAAGGGGAGCATTGGCAGTTCAAGGTGGACAGGGTGACGGAGTGTGACACCAGGTTGACAATCAGGAGAGTCTCATTTCCTGGCGTGGGTCTTGACAATAGTGTCTGGCTTCTGCATGGATCAAAGGGAACATTTGCGGGCTGGTTCTCCTTCTGCAGGAAGAGGGGTGCTGGTGGCCTGTTGGTTCTGTGGCGGGCCTCCTGTCCACTAGCGGCAGCGGAGGTGGAAGGCAGTTCAGATGTCTGGCTAGTGGCAGCGGCCCACTGTTGTAAGACTGCTTCCCTCATAATGTTGGCCATGTCTGCCAGCACCCCTGCTATGGAGACCAGGGAGGTGTTTGTGGCCTGCAAGTCCTCCCTGATCCCCTGGTACTATCCCATTTGCAGCCGCCTGTTCTCCTGCACGTTGACCAGGATCTGGCCCAGCGTATCCTGGAAATGTTGGTATGCTCCCAGGATCTCAGTGAGTACCTCCTGGAGAGTCAGTGCACAGCAGTCCTCCCAGTGTCCCTGTTGTCCTGTGTCTCTGTCCCCTAAACTGTGTGCCCACTGCCACTGATCCCAGGTCCCTGATTGTCTTGGGGGCGAGGTGTGCCCTGGGGTCCTGTAGTGGTGGACACACTGCTGATTGATGTGTCCTGGGGACAGAGGTATGGGTATGCTGTGTAGGTCTGTGGTGGGTTTTCCTGAGGGGGATGCTCTTTGGTGGTATGCGACTGTGCCTGGGTAACCAACTGTCCATGGGTCCCTTAGGTCCCTAAAGGGCCAGGTTGGTCATCCAGATCCAGGCAACCAGAGTTGCTGTCATCACTGTGGGCTTCTTCTGTTAGGGAACTGGATAGTGCTGGCACCTCTTCGCCACTGAAATTGGCAGGGGTACCTGTGGGGATGTAAATGCAGTGTTATTGTTTCTGTGTGTGACATATTGTGCATCGGTGGGTTGCCCTCTTTTGTTGTATTTGTCCTGGCAGCTTTCACTTGTTTAAGTTGGTATGTGGTGGGCTAGCTGATTCTCTCTAGTGTGCATGCTTTGGTGATAGGTGTTCAAGCAGGTCTGTGAGTAGTGTCCATGCACTTGTATGGCATGCAGGGCTTGGCATTGGGATGAGTGATATGTGATGGTGGGGTGTGTGGGAGGTGGTGGAGTGATGGGAGTGAGGGTGAGGGGATGTGGTGGCATGCAGGTAGGCGGGTGATAGTAATAGTGAGTTGACTTACCAGAGTCTAGTCTCCCTGCTACTCCAGCCAGGCCCTCAGGAAGCATGATTGCCAAGACTTGCTCCTCCCATGTTGTTAGTTGTGGGGGAGGAGGTGGGGGTCCACTGCCAGTCCTCTGTACAGTGAGTTGGTATCTTGCTGCAATGGAACGTGTCTTCCCCCGTAGGTCATTCCACCTCTTTCTGATGTCATCCCTGGTTTTTGGGTGCTGTTCCACAACGTTGAGCCTGTCCATGATCCTCGCATTAACTCCATCTTCCTTGCAATGGATATCTGCTTCACCTGTGCTCCAAATAGCTGTGGCTCTACCCTGATGATTACCTCCACCATGACCCTTAGCTCCTCCTCTGAGAATCAGTGGTATCTTTTTGGTGCCATAGGTGTTGAGTTAGTTGTGTGAGTGAGGGTGTGTAGGGTGATGTGTTGGGGTGTGTGATGTGGGGTGTGTGGGTGGTGTATAGGTGATGGTGGTGTGTGGCGTTGGTCTTGTCTGTGGTCGTGGTGTCTGGCTGGTGCCAATGGTTTGTACTCGTAAAGGGTTGTGGGTAATGTGGAGGGGGTGTTTTATAGTAGTGTGGATGTGGTGTATGTATGGGTATTAGGTGTGTGTTGTTTGAATTGTCCAATGTGGTGTTGTTTTGTATGTGTGTGTGTATTTTGAGCGTGGTGGTGTGTACCGTCAATGATTGTCCACGCCGGCGGCGGTATGTTGGTGGCAGTCAGGGTGGGGGTAAGTGGGATTCAACACCAATGTCATAATGAGGGCTTATGTCTAACATAAGTCCACACATAAACAAAAACCTCAATGTTTTAGAACAATCAGTTAAGAAAATGGAAAATAAGTTTTCAGCTAATAACGAACAGAAACTTCCACATCAGCTCAAAACATTAAAATATGATTACAACAAGTCAAGCTACTAAAGACCAGAACACATACCTGGGCACAACATAACAAAATTAAGAGTTTTATAGACTCCAACAAATCAGGCAAGGCACTAGCAAACTACTTGAAATTCATATATTCCCAAAATTATATTTTATCTATCAAGAATGAGGTGGGGACGATTATCAAAGACCCACAAGAAATAGTTAAGGTATTCCAAGAATTTTATAACACCCTATATAAACCCAAAGAAATCAAATCAACAACGTACTGTGAGAAATATCTAGAGAACAATTAAACTCCCTGTTTTGTCCGAGTCTGACAACATCACCCTCATCAACCTTTCTCCCACTCGGAGATCACGAAAGCTATACACTCCGTAAAACCTGGCAAGCCACCTAGGCTGGAAAATCCATTTTCAAACACTTTGAGAAGCAGGTAAAATCACAGGTGTAACCTCAGAAGCTAACATCACTGTGATTCATAAAGATGGAAAGTACCCCTTAGAGGTAAAAAAACTATAGACCCATCTCCCTCCTAAACCTGGGGTATAAAATCTACAAAAAGATTTTAGCAACCAGACTGGAAAGAACCCTTCCATCTCTCATCCATAAATCACAAACTGTCTTTGTTAAAGATAGACATGACTCGGTTTACGTTGGACTTTTCTACCACATACTTGAAAGAGCTAAGTCTCTAACATCTCCTACTATAGCAATGGCCTTTGATAAGGTCTCCTGGCCTTTTCTTCATGCTGTCATGCACAAAGTTAACCTTGGAGAAACTTTTATCAGTCAAACATTTGCATTCTACTCCCAACCTTCTGCTCATATTAGAGTTAACTCCCATCTGATAAAATAAGCCTACCACAAGTGACTAGACAAGGCTGCCCCATTTCACCCCTTCTTACCTTTTAGCCATTGAGCCGCTTCTTGTCTCAATTAGATCCAACACACTCATTAAAAGCATAACTATAGGGAACACTCCCCTCAAAGTCACCGCTTATGCAGACGACGTACTTATCTTTTCTCAAAAGGCCAAGAAACTGCCAGCCAAGTAATCTTATTGACAAAGATTTCCTACGTGCAGATCTTAGGTTACTCCTTAAACTTTGAACACAATGGAAATGTTCACTCTAAATAGCCTTACTCTTCTACCATCCATCTCCAGCAATGCTAAACTACATTATTTCTTCTTCTTCTTCTTCTTCTTCTTATCATTATTATTATTATTGATAATTATTGTTGTTATTATTAACAGGTTCCTATAGAGTGCACAGCTACCCAATAGCAGGCTTTCTGGCACTGACAGAACAAATTGAAGGTGCATGAAAAATTCAACATGCCCAGATTAAAAGGTACGTTTTCAGGTGTTTCCTGAAGCTCAGTAAATTGTTGTCAGACCTCAAATGGATAGGAAGAGACTTCCAAAGTTTAGAGACTAAGGCGGTCATTATGAACACGTCGGGGAACACCGCTGACCGCTGTGGTGGCGGTGAACAGAAGTCCGCCATTGGCGGTGAATGGAAACCCGCCATATAATGAACAAAAATCCCAACCCCGTCAAAAATCACCAGACCACCACTCCCCGCCATGACCCTGTCGGCAGGAATCCCGGACCTCCCCACCCTGCCACCGCTGAGCACACCCACATCCCGCCCTCCAAATAATGATGCACAAATCACCCTGGAGGACAGTGGAGGCAGGACGACCATTGGCAGTTCCGCCCGCCATGAGCGGCAAGTGGACTTAACAGCAAGAAGTGCACACATTGGATAAGCGTGCAACCCACACACCTGACACACATCCATAACCCCATAAAACACCCCTAGACATACCCCGCAATCCTTTGCAACAAAACCAAGCCAAGAAGACGGAGAGCACCAGAGGCAGGCACCGAACGCCACCATACATGAGACGCACACCGACCCACAGAAAAGCACCGTCACCGCGTTCCCAGCCATGAGACTATTCACCACACTCACCATGTCACCCCCCCCAAACATATACGCTTCACTGAAAGGGAGTTAAGGACCATGGTGGACGAGATCCTGAAGGTGGAGCCACAAATATTCGGGGCTGAGGTGCAGCACACATCCATCGTGAGGAAGATTGAGCTATGGCAGACCATTGTGAACAGGGTCAGTGAAGTAGGTCACCATCCACGCACCCGGGATGACATCCGGAAGAGATGGAGCGACCTGCGGGGTAAGGTCACGGGCATGGCATCAAGGCACCATAGTGCAGTCCAGAAGACTGGGGGGGACCGCCACCAACACCACCAGAATAAACAGACTCTGAGGAAAAGGTACTGGCCATCCTGCATCCTGAGGGACTCACTGGACTCACTGGAGTAATGGACTCGGGTAAGTCATCAACATTTACCCCATATACACCATACCTGTAATGCATGCACCACCCCACCCACCCACACCCACCAGGACCAACACCCCACCCAGGCAACAGACACTAAATCCACCCCCCTGCATGACAACAAACCCACTAACAGGCCCACATCCCTCCCCTTGTGCACAGCCACCTACCCCTGCAAGTACCCACAATAGAACAACACCCCCCACCACAATGCAACCCCACAGTCGAAGCTAAATGCAGTGTCAACCTCACAAAGGCACCCTTTAATGCCACTGAAAGTAACCCCAGCACAAAATAGCCCAGTCCTGTTCACTTCAAACTTTTATGCAGCTGTACCAGACATGTCTTATGTCCCCCAAAAGGCACCACCACCCATGCCATCCTAACGGACAGGACAAGGAGTGCCAGTGCCCTCCCAGGGAGACAGAGGCACCTCACAGGACACTGGTGAAGGATCCCTGGACACTGATGAGCAGGCAGGCCCCTCACACAGTCCTGGACTGTCACCATGCAGCAGCCTCACCCAGGAAACCACTGTCACCCCTACTACCCAGTCAAGACCAGCAGCCCTGGGCAGGCGTCCCCACACCATTGTATCCAGGCCACATACTGGTGAAACACAGGTACAGAGGCCACAGTCTCCCACTCCCAACATATAAGAAGGCGAGGGCCCCAGTACAAGTGGTACTGCCAGACCTGTGCAGTGGACACAGGCACAGGGGGCCAAGACAAGTGCCAGGGTGTCAGTGGGCAGGGGGGAGGCTACAGGATGGATGCAGCAGCCCAGGACGTGATATCAGAGGTATTGGGGGCCTACCAGCATACCCATGACAGGTTGGCACAGATAGTGTCCACCCTGGAGCACAGTCAGAGGATGCAGCAGGAACACCACCAACAGGCCATGGAGCAATGGAAACAGCACAACGCTACAATGGCCACCATAGCAGGAGCACTGCTGCAGCTGGTACAAACCCAGTCTGAGACCCACACAGGACAGGAGGCCTCTACTACAGCACCGGACACCCAGCATGAGATTACACCATCAGCAGAAACATCCCAGGAACTTCCCTCACAGGAACCCCAAGGGCCTACCATGTCATCCCATCAAGATCAACAGCAGGTGCCCAAACGGACCCTCAGGCCAAGATATTGCAATGGAACCCCAGCAAAGAACAAGACCCCATTCAGGAAGTAACTCAGCAACAATCTGCACAGCAGCCATCCCACTCAATTAGCCACCACACATTGCTAAGAGGCAATATGAACTAATGTAAGAAAAGATGGACCCATCAATACTACCAACAAGGCTGCCACCATCTTGGCTTTGAGGGCACCCACCCCTTACGACTTGCCATCACTGTAAATAGCACTATTCACTCCCTGCAACCAATAAAACACATATCACACCTGTAACACTGTCCCCTATGTTAAATTGTGAACAAAGTGAAGTACGGATTCAACTGGCTGATATCTACCTAATTGTCAAATCTTTGCATGAAGGAAGTCCTGTGTGCCTAAATGTGGGCCCTAAGTAAATGCAGAAAATATCAATCTGTACCATGCAGAACTGGACCACTTTTCACCTAGATTATCAACCCCCCCATCTGACTGAGCACACTGACAGTATGTGTCACAAACCCCAATGTCAGCCCAAAGACCCACACAGTTACTGGAAGTAGAGTTGTATCAGTTGGGTCCTGGAATTGACATCTTCCCCTTCCTCATCATCACCATCACTCTCCTCCCCTCTCTGAGGTAGCTGGTCAGGACATACAGCACCCTCCACCTCCAGAGGGGGATAGAATGTCCCACTGCCACGCTGTGCAGCATGCAGCAGGCCACCACTATTCTACACACCTTTTCAGGCCCATAGGCCAGGGAACCCCCAGAGATATGTAGACAACGAAACCTAGCCTTCAGGAGACCTATTGTGCACTCTATCACCCTCCTAGTAAGTCCATGGTCCTCACTGTAATTCCTCTCTGCATCCGTCCTGGGATTTCTCACTGGTGTCAGGAGCCAACACAAGTTTGGATGGCCAGAATCACCTAAAACAAGGTGCAATACAGAGTAGTCATTGTTAAGCCCCTTAGTCAGACAGCCTGGCTGTCTGCTATCTGTCAGTTAGTGACAGACACACTTACCTATGATCCGCCCTCTGTCCTCTTGGATTAGTTCAATCCTCTGTGGCACACTACTGTTCCTCAACACAAAGGAATCATGGACTGAACCTGGGAACATGACATTCACTTGTGTGATGTACTGGTCTGCAGTACATACCAATTTGATGTTCATGGAGTGAAAGTTCTTTCTGTTTCTGTACACCTGTTCACTGACTCTTGGGGGGATGATCGGTATGTGGGTGGCATCGATGGCACTTATCACATGGGGTATGTTGGCAAAAGCATAGAATTCAGAATTGATGGCAGGGAGGTCAGTAATTTGGGGAAACCTCACATAGGACTGCAGGTGTCATACAAATGCATTTAGAAATCTTGTCATTACCATGCTGACCATTGGCTGTGAAAATCCAGCACCCATGCCCACTGTCACTTGAAATGAGCCAGAGGCCAGGAAATGGAGTGCGGAGAGCACCTGCACTTCAGTAGGGATGGCATGCTGACTACGAATTCCCAGAGTTAGTGCAGGATCCAGTAAAGCACAAAGTTCCTGAATTGTCGCACGTGTGAGTCTGTAATTGATTATGATCTGATGCTCCACCATGGTCCTCATATCCACAAGTGGTCTTTACACCGATGGTGCCCTTCCTCGCCACAAGGGTCGGTACCTACAAGGGGCATAAAAAAGTTGTGATGAACACACATACATAGGCACACATTGTCATCCATTGTGCACTGCATATTTGATTGTAGGTTGCGGTACTTACCATAGTCGTCTTCGTCAGTGGTCTCGGTCGTGGAGGTATATGGCAAGGATCAAGGCTGGCATGATCTGCAGCTCTCTATTGTGAGGGCCTCCGGTGAATATTTCATTGGATTTGGTTCATTTCCCCCTAGCTTTGCATGGCGGGGGTTCCTGCCCCGGAACTGGCGGCGGATTGGTGGTTCATTATTTGATGGGCGGGTTGGGCCTTTCCGTCAGCCTGTGGGCGGACTCTGCCATCGTCGGCAGCACTCCTCTACTGGTGGTGGGTGGTTTTCTGGATGGCTGTGTTTCGTTTGGTTCATTATTTGGCGGTCCGGCCCCCTCCTCTGCTGGCGGTTTTTACAACCACCACCAACGGCGCGGTACGGACCGCTGTGTTCATAATGAGGGCCTAATTAGCCAAAAGAATGACCACCGCCTCTTGCTCTACTGATTCTAGGAATGGTCAATAAGGAAAGTTAATTTGATCTCAGATCTGTAGGGACACTGTACAGCGTGATAAGATGTTGAAGAATATGGGGGGCAGTGAAATGCTTTATCCTGTGTTCGATCCATAAAGCTTTAAATTGTATCCTTTTATTTATTGACAGCCAATGCAGCTGGGCCAAGGCTGAATGTGCTGATTGCATTTTAGGCACACCCACTAATGCTCTGCCTGCGGGATTCTGGGCAATCTGCAACTTTCTGATGACAAATGCAGGGCTGCCCAGGTAAAGTAAATTCCCGCAGTCAAGGTGGGAGAGTATCAGGTCTTGGACCACCTTTCTCAAACAGTCCACGGGGAGTCGTCGGAGTGTTTTCCAAAGCGACCGCAAGAGATCAAAACAGGTACTGGTGACCTTCTTCACCTGAGAAGTCATAGTATTGTGTTTATCTATGATTACACCAAGGCTTTTTACTTCAAATTTAAAGGGGGCGGAGTGCTACCCCAGGTATGGGCCACGGAGGAATTTATCCCGAGTGCTTGATAATATCCGGTTACCCTTACCTCTGTTTTGTCCCTATTTAGCTTGAGGCAACTGGTAGCAATCCAAATAGTTACCTGTTCTGGGTAGATGTTTAATCTGTCAAAGATGGAATAAGTATTGGGTGACAGCGAGACGACGATCTGTGTGTCATTCATGTATGAAACCACTGTGAAACCCAGGTCACAGATGATATCTGACAGAGGCCGAACATATACATTAAGCATTGTAGGGCTCAATGAAGAGCCCTGCGTCACTCTGCACCCCAGCTGGTGTGTCTTTGACAGGAAAGGCCCTTCACTAACATGAACACTCTCAATAGTGAGAAATTAGGTATTGGACCTGGCCCTTTTTGCAGGGTCATCCCCAAACGTTTTGCCTTCTTCCCCCTATTTCTCTTGACCTATTTTTGTTGGCTTTAGGACTCTGAGCACTTTACCACTGAGCACTTTACCACTGCTAACCAGTGCTAAAGTGTATATGCTCTGTGTAAATTGTACTGTTGATCAGTGTATCCATGATTGGCATATTTGATTTACTACAAAGTCCCTAGTCAGGTGCACTAGAGGTGCCAGGGCCTGTAAATCAAATGCTACTAGTGGGCCTGCAGCACTGGTTGTGCCACCCACATAAGTAGCCCTGTAATCATGTCTGAGACCTGCCACTGCAGTGTCTGTGTGTGCAGTTTTAAACTCTAAATTCGACTTGTCAAGTGTACCCAATTGCCAAGCTCAACCCTTCTGTTTTCCTACATATAAGGCACCGCTAAGGTAGGCCCTTGGTATCCCTATGGGCAGGGTGCAGTGTATAATTAAGGTAGGACATATACTGATGTGTTTTATATGTCCTGACAGTGAAATACTGCCAAATTCGGTTTTCACTGTTGCAAGGCCTATCTCTCTCATACTATAACCTGGGGGCTGCCTTTAAACATGATAAAGTGTAGATTACCTTTGGGAGCAGATAGACATGTAGCGTTTGGGACCTCTGAATTCACAATTTAAAAATACACATTTTAGTAAAGTTGGTTTTAAGATTGTGTGTTTGAAAATGCCACTTTAGTTTGACAGTTGGGCTGTTTGCACCTCTCTCCAGACAGTGGCACAAACCTGAAAGGGTTGGGCCTGCCCTCACACAATGCAGTCTCCAACCCCCTGGTGTGTGTGTCTGAGGCCTTGCCTGGGCAAGGCAGGATTTCACAAACAAGTGAACTCTTACTTCAAAGGCCAAAATGGGTATTAGAAGAGGACCCAAAACCACAGAATTTAGACACCTCTTGGGGAAGACACGCAACCTCACAGAAACTTCTGGAAAAGAAACCTGCAGGTGAAGAATCCTTGAACCAGACCTGCCAAGAGGATCTGCCTGACTGCCCAAAGGACTTATCTGGACTGCCTTTCTGAGAAGGACTGCAGCCTTGCTGTTGCCCTACTCGCTTGCTGCTATCTGGCTGTGCTGAAAAATGCTCTCCAAGGGCTTGGATAGAGCTTGGCTCCTGTTCCCTGAAGTCTCAGGACCAAAAAGACTTCACTCCTACAACTGGACTCCTTGTGCGGTGAAAATTTGTCGCACAGCCTGCTAAAAATGACACACAGCCTGCATTGCGGTGAGAAATTCACCGCACACCGAACCGGAACAACGCAGTCTGACTTTGCAACAAGACGATCAATGCAGCGCCAGCGTAGTGACCAGAACTTTGACGCATGGCCCACTGGATCGACACACAGCCGACCCGGAACGATGCAGCCTGACTACCAGAGATGAATCTACGCAGCACCTGCAGTGCAAGAGAAATTTCCACGCAACGCCCACTGGATTGACGCAGCGCTTGTGACTTTGCTCTGAAAGCCCAGGATTACATGCATCGTCCTCAGGGCACAAGAAAACCCCGCAACCCGGAGAGGAACCAAGTCCGCGTGCCGGAAATCGATGCAAAGTCTTCCCCTCCGTGAAAAATAACGACGCAAGTCGGAGTGCGAAGGGGCAAAACCGACGCACACCTCCCCATTTCCCACGCATCACCTCCTCTGCGGTCCCTTGTGGAGATTTTAAATGCAAACCAGATACTTTGTGCTTGCAAGACACATTTCTTGTTTTTAAGAGACATTTTTTGTTTTTAAAAGACTTAAGACACTTTATATCACTTTTACAGTGATATCTCAACATCTACTTATCACATTTTAATCGTTTTGACCTGCATCTTATCAGATAAATATTATATATTTTTCTAAACACTGTGTTGTGTATTTTTGTAGGGCTACCTGGTGTTATTGTATGATTTATTGCACAAATACTTTACACAGGGCTACCTGGTGTTATTGTATGATTTATTGCACAAATGCTTTACACAGTGCTTTCTAAGCTTGACTGCTCAGTTCCAAGCTAACAGAGGGTAGGCACAGGATTATTTGGATTGTGTGTGACTTACCCTGACTAGAGTGAGGGTCCTTGCTTGGATGGGGGGGTAACCTGACTGCCAACCAAAGACCCCATTTCTACATGAGGTTAGTCACTTCAAAACGTATCCTGTGATTCATATCATTTCTAACCTCTGACATAGAATTGAGTGGGAGCCTATATCAAACACTGTGCTCAGATCCAATAGTAGTAGCACAGCTGACCCGCCTCGATCCAATGTGTCCTCGGTGACCAGATCTAACCCTGTGTCTATAGTGCATCCAGGTAAAAAGCCAGTCTGCGTCTGGTGCAGTAAATTATTGGACTCCAAAAAATAAGATAGGATACTACTAATCCATTTTCCAAGATTTGGCTGACCCCGGGGAGTAGCAAAATTGGTCTATAATGTTCTGCCTCATCCCGGTCCGAAGAAGGTTTTGTTCAACAATTGGCGGATAATCGTATGTTTCCGCTAATCACGGACTCATCCGCTCTCCAAGGAAGGACTGTAGATAGTTGTGAGGGCGGATATAATGGTCTCAAATGGTCTCACCTCCTCTCAGTAGAATATCTAAAGGCGCCTATTCTGAAGGGAACCCGATTAACTGTAGTTGCTACCTTCAAACATCTTTCTGAGTAAGTTTTGGGAAAGCTGAAAGTTCCACCTCAGACTTTCTAGCCATTAAATTATTTGCTTTAATATGAGGATCTACTGTTTCTGACCGGGTGTCATAAATGAGTTTGGCCTTTCCTAAGAAATAGTTAGGCAGATGTTCACAACTTACCTTAGAGGAAGGAGGGACAACTCCTGGGACGTTAGGTTTAATGAAAGAGTTAACGATTGCATATATTTCTTTGAAGGGATGTGATGATTGGCTGTTTCTGTCGGCAAAATCTTTCAGCCTGGCTCTACAAATCGCATATTGATACCTTTTTAACACTTCTTTGTAATACGCTTTACACTTTTCAGCATAGTTGTGTCTCCACTTTCTTTCCTGTTTCTTACATTCCTCTTACATAATTACATTGGCAGCCCTCTCGGATCAAATACCTTGGTAATAGTAATCTGAAGCAAACAAGGAAATTAAAGGACGAGATTTTCCTTAAGAAAATCGAAGAGTCTTTTCCAGCATTATCCCCAAAATTTATGATATGGTGGGGGTCAGTCGAAATGCGCTCTGCAAGTACAATTATCGAATAACCTTGTCAATAACATTGATGCAATGATTACCAAATTCCTATCTAAAGGAAACGAGGTAGAAATGCTTTCAAGAAATAAAAACTAAGTAAAAGCCTTGGCGGCCTTAACATCCCCAATATCCGTAAATACTAAAATTGCCTTTCTAATCAAGCAGGCTACATAGCGGATCCATCCTGAAACTCCGGATAATCCCCTATGAGTGCATGTCGAACAAGCACTGGCAAAACCATATCCTTTAACTTCATTATTAACTATGAAAACAATATCAGTCTGCGCCCGTCCGTGACTAGGCTGGGCCTACCTTCTTTTATCTCTGATTTCAGCTGATAAGGTACTGCTTATGTTTTGTTTGTTTTCTTGTTTGGACCTGCCTTGCCTGGTGTCTATTTTCTGGAATGGGAAAGCGCAAAACTGCTTCTGCACCGTCTGCTACTGCTGTTGGCCCTGCTGGCTCTACTCTTGATGGCTTTATTTTACGGGCAGTATGGGCCATTTCAAAAGAAATCGAGCTTGCAGAGCTTCGTTTGTCTTTATCTGAACCAATGGGGTTATCCCCTAGCCCTGCCACCGTTATTTCCCTTACTTAGGTTACCTTAACTGAACCCTGAGCTGCGGATAACGCTTTAGTAGTGTCTTATTCTGCGGCACTAGATGAAGTCCCGCCTGAGGAAGCAGTGTCGACTAGTGTGGTGCAGGGATCTCTGCTCTCTCTTGAACAGGGAGCTGTTACTTGGGTCGCATCAGTGTCGCTTAGCGGCTCAAGTCCGAAGAGACCACGTGCCGCTATCCCCACCCCTGATTCAGTGTCCGATCATTTAGATGAAAAATCAATTTTGAGGAAGTTCGCCCAGATGGTTGATGATCTTAAAGCTTCCTTTTCTGAGACACTGGACCCTCTTTATGCTCGGCTGGACGCTATCGAAATAAAGCTGGACCACCTTTTCCCCCATTATTGTGTTGATTATATTCACAGGTCCAGTCACGAGGAGGTGGTGTCTGAGGGAGGTGACAAGGGCAAGGACAGAGTAAGGTTGGTGGTCGGTGTTGCTTTTGGCCGGATCACCCCAGGCCTTGCTAATCAATCTATCTGGGATTGTTGTCATCCTCAAAGTTCCTGTGTTGAAGAGGAAGCCTCTGTCCAGCCCACCCCTATGCCTGTTTCCCAGCTTTTGGGGCTTGAATATCAATCGCCTCCACCAATCTGCACCCGGCAAGGAAGCTCCAGCTCACCCAACTCTTTCCTGGTGTGACCTATTGCCTGCAGCCTGTCCCTGTGTGGTTGTCTTGGTGGATGTTCAGGTGCTAGCGTCAGGCACCAAGAGGTCTATGACTGACTTAATGAGCAAGGCTGCCATTGGCTGCAAGGGAACATCAGGGAAAGGGGTAATCTTTTCCGGGAAATATTCATGGCTATAAGGGTAGGTTAGGTCGGTAAGATGAGTAAGGAATTTGAGGGGGACTGTGTTATTATCTCTTTTAGCCATTCTGAGACTGCTGGGGAATTGATTCAGGTATAGTTAACGCTGAATTTTATTAATAAATATTCATGACTTCTGAATGTTAAATTTGCATAGAAAAATAATTAATATAGAGAAATAATACACAACTTTGAAAATGTGTCTACTTGAGTGACCGCCAGTAATCACTAAGGCCCTCATTACAACCCTGGCGGTCGGTGTTGAAGCGGCGGTAATATTGCCAACAGGCCGGGCGGAAAAAAAAATGGGATTACGACCGTGGCGGAAACCGCCAACATAGACAGCCACTTTAACACTCCGACCGCCACGGCGGTACAAACAAACAGCACGGCGGTCACCACCAACAGACAGGCAGAAGACAATGTACCGCCCACCCTATCAGAAGATGCCAATCCGCCACCTGTTCCGGGGTGGAACCAACGCACACATAAACATGGCAGAAACAGGACTTGGAAGGGAAAACACTCACCTCTCCACACCCCACGAGGAACCAGGACACCATGGAGCCAAAGTTGCAGAGTCGAAGTAGCACTTCTGGATATTTTGTTGCAGTTACAGCGGTTCCTGGAGCAGTCTGTGGTTTATCCGAGATTAGCGGATGAAGCAGGAGTTGCAGAGGATTTCTGGTGGAAACTTGTAAGCCAAATCCGAAGAGGAACCCACAGGAGAGACCCTAAATAGCCCTGAGAGGGGGATTGGCTACCTAACCAGATATGCACCTATCAGGAGGGGTCTCTGGCGTCACCCGCTGGCACTGGGCACTCATTTATCTCCAGAGTGTCCCCACACCTTGGAAAACAAGATGGCTAAAGCCAGGGGCACACTGGAGCAGTTCTGGGCACCACCCCTGGGGTAGTGATGGACAGGGGGGTGGTTACTCCCCTTTCCTTTGTCCAGTTTCGGGCCAGAGCTGGGACTGGGGGTCCCTAAACCAGTGTAGACTGGCTTATGCAAGGAGGGCACCATCTGTGCCCTTCAAAGCATTTCCACAGGTTCTGGGAGGCTACCCCTCCCAAGACTGTAACACCTATTGCCAAAGGGAGAGGGTGTAACACTTAGTAACTTTGCACCTAGCCTTCAGAAAATGAAGGGTAGACATATAGATGACTTATATGTTACTTAAGTGCAGTGGAAATGGCTGTGAAATAGTGTGTGCACCATTTCTCGCAGGCTGCAGTGGTAGTCCTGTGAAAGGGTTTGTCTGAGCTCCTTATGGGTGGCAAAATAAATGCTGCAGCCCATAAGGATCTCCTGGAACCCCAATGCCCTGGGTACCAAGGTACCATATACTAGGGACTTATAAAGGGGGTCCAGTGTACCAATTGGAATTGTTAAATGAAATCACTAAACTATAGTGACTAATTTGGAAGCAGAGAGAGCATAAGTACTGAAATTCTGGTTAGCAGAACTCCAGTGACACAGTTAAGTACTACTGACAACACACACATTAGGCCATAAACTATGAGAACAGGGGTCCTGACCAGCAGGATCCTAGTGAGACAGGCAAAGCGTACTGACATACAGGTAGAAATTGGGGGTAACATGCCAAGAAAAATGATACTGTCCTACACAACCCCCCCAAACGAGGGACAATAAACCTAATCTTGCCCAGATGAGTCTTCATTTTCTAAGTGGAAATATCTGGAGAGTCCATCTGCATTGGAATGGGTACTCTCAGGTCTATGTTTCACTGTAAAGTCCATATCCTGTAGGAAAATGGACCACCTCAGCAATCTAGGGTTTTCACCTTTCACCTGTTTAAGTCATAAGACAGGTTTGTAATCTGTTTAAACAATGAAGTGAGTCCTAAACAAGTAGGGTTTCAATTTCTTCAAGACCCAGACCACAGCAAAGGCCTCCCTCTCTATGGCAGACCAACGCTTTTCTCTAGGGGTCAACCTCCTACTGATAAAAGCAACAGGTTGATCCTGGCCCTCTGAGTTAAGTTGTGATAATACTGCCCCAACCCCCCGTTCAGAAGCATCAGTCTGGACAATTAATTCTTTGGAGTAATTTGGGCTTTTCAGTGCAGGTGCAGTGCACATAGCTTGCTTAAGCTCCTCAAAAGCTTTCTGAAGCAAGCTGTCCATAATACCTTTTTAGCCATTTTCTTTGAAATGAGGTCATTAAGAGGGGCAACAATGGAGCCACAGTTCTTAATGAACCTCCTGTAATACCCAGTGAGACCTAAGAAGGCTCTGACCTGGGTCTGAGTAGTAGGGGGAGCCCAGTCCATAATTGTCTGGATCTTCCCCTGTAGTGGTTCAATTTGCTCTCCACCTACCAGCTGGCCCAGATAAAACACTTTCCCCTGCCCTATCTGGCACTTTGAAGCCTTGATAGTGAGGCCTGCCTTTTGCAGGGCCTCCAAACCTTTCCATAAGTGGCCCAAGTGGTCATCCCAGGTGGAGCCAAATACAACAATGTCATCTAAGTATGCTGCACTGAAAACTTCCAAACCTTGGAGGACTGTATTCACCAGCCTCTGAAAAGTGGCAGGTACATTTTTCAAACCAAAGGGCATAACTGTGAACTGGTAATTCCCTCCTATGGTAGAAACTTCAGTTTTTGCTTTTGCATCCTCTGATAACTTGATCTGCCAAATACCCTGCAATCAGATCAAAGGTGCTTAGATACTAGGCAGAAGTCAGTGTATCTGAGCGCATCAGCCCTGGGTATAGGTTGAGCATCAGTTTTGGTTACAGTATTGTTAGAAATGGGGTCTGTGGTTGACAGTCAGGTTACCCCCGTTCAAGCAAGGACCCTCAATCTAGTCAGGGTAAAAGAGAATCACCCTCAGCTAACTCCTGCTTACTCCCTTGGTAGCTTGGCAGAGCAGTAGGCTTAACTTCAGAGTGCTAGGTGTAAAGTATTTGTACAAACACACACAGTAACTTAATGAAAACACTACAAAATTACACAACACCAGTTTAGAAAAAAAGAAATATTTATCTAAACAAAACAAGACCAAAACGACAAAAATCCGACATACTCAAGTCAAGTTATGAATTTTTAAAGATTAAACTCAAAAATAGCGCTTAGAAACACAAAATGCTTTGATGAGGTGTTAACACGGAGTCATGACGGAGTCGTTCCCAACAAGTCGACACCAGTGGCGGCAGACACGGAGTCGCGTAGACCCCCAAGTACAGTACCTTTGGTGAAGAGTGAAAACAAGTCGATGCGCGAAGTCGGGGATCGCGGCGTCTGTGCAAAACGTTGAATCCGCGCACTTCGAGCGCCGTCGGTCACGATGTGGTGCGGCGAGTTCCACGGAATTGCGAACTTCAGTAGGGCTGCAGCGGTGTCGGGCCTGCGAAGGTCATTGCTTTCCAGCGATGATCACGGAGTCGGTTGCAGGCAGCATCACCGGATTCATCAGCGGCGTCGGTTCAAAGTCGTCCAAAGTTGATTTCATTGGATTTCCACCAGCTTTCCTTTCAAGGGCCCAGGGACTGGATAGGGCACCACTTGTCAGAGCAAGAGTCTCTCCAGAGACTCCAGGTGCTGGCAGAGAGGTCTTTTGCTGTCCCTGAGATTTCAAACAACAGGAGGCAAGCATTAAATAAAGCCCTTGGAGATTTCTTCACAAGATGGAAGGCACACAAAGTCCAGTCTTTGCCCTCTTACTCTGGCAGAAGCAGCAACTGCAGGATAGCTCCACAAAGCAAAGTCACAGGCAGGTCAGCACTTCTCCTCACCTCTTCAGCTCTTCTCCAGGCAGAGGGTCCTCTTGATGTCCAGAAGTGATCTAAAGTCTGTGGTTTTGGGTGCCCTTCTTATACCCAATTTCTCCTTTGAAGTGGGCCTACTTCAAAGTAAAGTCTCTTTTGAATGTGAAATCCTGCCTTTCCCAGGCCAGGCCCCAGACACTCACCAGGGGGTCAGAGACGGCATTATGTGAGGACAGGCACAGCCCTTTCAGGTGTAAGTGACCACTCCTCCCCTCCCTCCTAGCACAGATGGCTCATCAGGTATTGCAGACTACACTCCAGCTCCCTTTGTGTCACTGTCTAGTGTGAGGTGCAACCACCCCAACTGTCAAACTGACCCAGACAGGGAATCCACAAACAGGCAGAGTCACAGAAATGGTATAAGCAAGAAAATGCTCACTTTCTAAAGTGGCATTTTCAAACACACAATCTTAAAATCAACTTTACTAAAAGATGTATTTTTGAATTGCAAGCTCAGAGACCCCAAACTCCACATGTCCAACCGCCCCCTAAGGGAATCTACACTTTAATTAGATTTAAAGTAGCCCCCATGTTAACCTATGAGAGGGACAGGCCTTGCAACAGTGGAAAACGAATTTAGCAATATTTCACTGTCAGGACATATAAAACACATTACTATATGTCCTACATTAACCATACACTGCACCCTACCCTTGGGGCTACCTAGGGCCTACCTTAGGGGTGTCTGACGGGTAAGAGAAGGGAAGGTTTAGGCCTGGCAAGTGGGTACAATTGCCAAGTCGAATTTACAGTTAAAACTGAACACACAGACACAGCAGTGGCAGGTCTGAGACATGATTACAGAGCTACTTATGTGGGTGGCACAACCAGTGCTGCAGGCCCACTAGTAGCATTTGATTTACAGGCCCTGGCACCTCTAGTGCACCTGACTAGGGACTTACTAGTAAATCAAATATGCCAATCATGGATAACCCAATTACATACAATTTACACAGAGAGCATATGCACTTTAGCACTGGTTAGCAGTGGTAAAGTGCTCAGAGTTCAAAAGCCAACAGCAACAGGTCAGAAAAAAGGGGGCAGGAAGGAAAAGATTGGGGATGACCCTGCATAAGCCAAAAAGTCCACAAGTAATAAGTCCTCTATTGTCCACACAAAACCCAATGTTTCTCTTTCCTTCTTTGCAATCAGGTTTGTGGACAAGCATCACTGAGCTGGCCCAAGACCTATCAGAGAGCTCAATAACTCCCAGGTCTAACATTTCCTGTACCTCAGTTTTAATGCAATCTTTGGCATAGCCAGGCTACCTGTAAAGTTTTCTTTTGACAGGTAAACTGACTCCAGTATCAATTGAGTATTCACACCAGGTATGAGGGAAAAGAGGTCAGAAAACTGTCCCAGCAGGTTTTTGCAGTCCTCCCTCTGCTCTGCAGTGAGGCAGTCTGCAAACACCAATCCTTCCACTAAGCCATCATCTTCAGTGTTGGAGGAGAGATCAGGGAGAGGGTAACTCCCTTCTTCCGGCCCCTCGTCTGTGGCCATGATTAGGGCTAAATCAGCCCTATCATAGTAAGATTTAAGGTGATTGACATGAAGCACCCTAATGGGGCTTCTGGCAGTGCCCAGGTCAACCAGATAGGTAACCTCACCTTTCTTCTCCACAATGAGATGGTGTCCACTCCATTTGTCCTAGAGTGCTCTTGGGACCACAAGCTCCAATTTCCACACCTTCTGTCCTGTGGGGCACTCTGTCATTACAGCCTTCTGGTCATGTAATTGCTTTTGGAGTTCTTGGCTGGCCTGAAGGCTTTTTCATGTACTCAGCCATTCTAGATTTTAGGCCAGGTACATAGTCCACAATTTTTTTTATGGGGTTTTAAAGGTTGCTCCCACCCCTCTTTCACAAGAGCAAGGGGCCCCCTAACAGGGTGACTAAAGAGGAGCTCAAAGTGGCTGTAGGCCACTCCTTTTTGGGGTACCTCTCTGTAGGCGAAAAGGAGGCATGGCAAGAGGACATCCCATCTCTTTCTGAGTTTTCAGAGAGTCCCATGATCATGCCTTTGAGAGTTTTATTAAACCTCTCAACCAATCCATTTATTTGTGGATAATAAGGGGTGGTGAATTTATATGTTACACCACACTCCTTCCACATTGCTTTGAGGTATGCAGACATGAAGTTACCACCTCTGTCTGATACAACTTCCTTTGGGAAACCCTCCCTGGAAAATATTGCCTGGAGGGCCTTTGCCACTGCAGGTGCTGGAGTGGTCCTTAAGGGGATAGCTTCTGGATACCTTGTGGCATGGTCCTCTATCACAAGGGTAAATCTATTGCCAGAAGCTGTTGGAGGGTCAAAGGGGACCAACAATATCAACCCCTACCCTCTCAAAGGGCACCTCAATCACTGGCAGTGGGATTAAGGGGGCCTTTGGGGTGCCACCATTCTTGCCACTGGCTTGGCAGGTGACACAGGAGCGACACAACTCCTTAGTCTCCTCTGATATATAAATGCCAGTGAAAATGGGGAACAAGTTTGTCCCATGTTTTACTTTGCCCAAAATGTCTAGCCAAAGGAATGTCATGAAGCAGAGTTAGGAGGAATTCCCTATACTGTAGGGGGATGACCAGTCTCCTGGTGACACCAGGATTAGGGTCCCTTGCCTCAGTATAGAGGAGGTTCATCTCCCTGTAAACTCTGTGGCTGTCATTGACATCCCCATTCTGCTGTTTAACAGCTTGCTGTCTGAGACCCTCTAATATGGGACAGGTCTGCTGTACCACACTCAGTTCCTCCCTGCACCCAAAAGCTCAGCTGTATCAGCTTCAAGCTCCTCTGTTGTAGGTTCCGCACAGGGAGTAGACTCCTCCTCATCAAAAAGGGAATCATCTGGAGAGGGAGGGATAGTGGACAAGGGTTTGCCCTTCCTACCTCTAGTTTTTGGGAGCACTTGGTCCATTGTTCCAGGATCCAAGTTTCCCTGTCCTCTTTGCTTCTTGGCCTGAGCCCTAGTAAGAACAAAGATATGCCCTGGAATGTCCAGCATTGCTGCATGGGCCTCCAACTCCACTTCAGCCCAAGCTGAAGTCTCCAAATCATTTCCTAAGAGACACTCTACAGGTAAGTCAGTGAATACCACCACTTTATTTGGACCAGTACCCCCCCCAGTTGAGATTCACAACAGCCATGGGGTGGCTAACAGTGTTGTTATGGGCGTCTGTTACTTGGTACTGATGACCAGGTAGGTGTTGCTCAGGGGCTTCCAGTTTCTCTATCACCATAGTGACACTGGCACCTGTGTCCCTGTAGGCCTCAACCATAACATCATTTATTAGGGGTAGTTGCTTGTACTTATACATGTTAAGGGGACAAGCAACTAAGATGGCAAGGGCAATGCCACCATCAGATACTAAAACAGTCTCAGTGGTCTCCCTAATTAGACCAACCCCCACTACATTACCAAATCTGAGCCCAGCTACACCCTTTGACTGGCTCTTTGTAGTGTTCTTCCCACCACCACTGCTATTACTAGGGGCACCAGTGGAAGCAGTGGGGGTTATGGTGGTGGGAGGCTTGGTGTTTCTCTTTGGACAAGTGGGGTCACTTGTCCAATGGCCTTTTATTTTACATAAATAACACCATGGCTTTTTCTGATTGTGTGAAAAGGATTTGGACCCACCACCCCAGAGGATTGTTGTGGCCCAATGAAGACTCTGATGATTTTCTATCTTTGTCCCCATCCTTGTCATGAGAGTTACCATCCTTCTTCTTGCTGTCTTTGTCACTACTTGTCTGAGATTTTCTGCTCTCCCTTGTCCTGACCCATTTGTCTGCCTTCTTACCCAATTCTTGAGGAGAGGTCAGATCTGAGTCCACAAGATACTGATGCAACAAATCAGACACACAATTGTTCCATATATGCTCTCTCAGAATTAAGTTATACAGGCTTTCATAATCAGTCACCTTACAGCCATTTATCCAACCTTCTAAGGCCTTCACTGAACAGTCTATAAAATATGTCCAATCCTGTGATGACTCCTTTCTGGTCTCTCTGAACTTTATTCTTTATTGCTCAGTAATTAAGCCCAGACCATCTAAAAGTGCACTTTTGAGAATGTGATAGTTGTCTTCACAATCCTCCCTGACAATAAGGAGTCTATTTCTCCCCTTGCCAGTGAATGACAACCACAGGAAAGCAGCTCACAGAACTTGAGGGACCCTCTGAACTTTACAGGCCCTCTCAAGTGCAGCAAACCACTTATAGATGTCATCCCCATCCTTGTAAGGAGGAACAACTTTGTGAAGATTTCTGGAATCAAATGTTGATTTCCCCATCACATGAGTTCCTGAAACTGCTGCTGCCACCCGGGAAACTAACCCCAACCCCTGCCTTTCCCATTCCACAGCCAAGCATTCCCTGCCTGAGGCCAACTGTTGCTGTTGTAGCCTCAGTCTGGCCTCCTCTAACCTCAGCATCCTGAGTTCCCTATCTAGGGACTGGTCCTCAGGGTTAAAAGTGTAGGATGCTTCTGAAACAGAAGTAACATGGGAATTGGCAGAGGCAGATCTTTCCCTAACTGGAGCCACCCAAATGACTTGGCCTCTAGATGTGAAGGGAACCCTACTGGTGTGTGATCCCTTCCCACTCTCAATTACACTAGGGGGTTTCTTGACAGAAAGATCAGTGGAAGGACTCTCCCCAGGATTATCAGTATGCTCCTCTGAGCCTGCCTGGTTGAACTCTTCCTCTGACTCCCCTTCTTGCTGATCCTGAGCAGTGCTAAGTCCCTGGTCAACCTTCAGGAGGAGATTTAAGAAAATTCCTTATTGGGGTGCTTCCAAATCCCTAAACTTCTTTCAGTGCAGAGACCCCTCAAACGTTTACAGTTTAAACTTTCATATGTTGTCTTCACAACTCTAGGGGTAGCATCTACACCAGACATGTTCACAGAAAGAGTTTAGGAAAAAGAGTAAAAGTAAAAACCTAGTAGACTAGTTAGTAACTTTTTAGAGAAAAGAAAACTTTTTAGGAACTTTGAAAACTTTTACAAAATTTTAAAGAACTTTTTAGAAAGTTAAAAGTGACTTCTAGGTACAATTATGTATAGCTCTAAGTATTTGAGCAAGTTTTTCTTGTGAAAAGCACTAGTAACAAAGTAGTAAAGCAATTACAAGTACGTATCCCACCGCTGCACCACTAATGTAGGAGGTTGGCCTGGTTTGAGGGTGGTACCTTGGGTACATACACCTTATACCAGGTCCAGTTATCCCTTATTAGTGAAATGTAGGCAGTGTTCTAGCAGCTTACGCTGATAGAGGTAGCTGTAGCAGAGCAGCTTAGGCTGAACTAGGAGACATGCAAAGCTCCTGGCCAAAAATATCTTAGAGACAATACTCCTGGTGGTAAGTATTACACACAATATATACACTAGTAACCAAAATCAAGTAAGTAAACAGTCATGGAATAGTGCAAAAAGGAAAATACAATAGATTGCAATGGGCCTAGAGATAACAAAACCATATACTAAGAAAGTGGAATGCGAATCACAAATTCCCCCCAGCAAGTGTAGTGTGTAGAGGGTCGCTGGGAGTGTATGAAAACCACAAAGGTGAGTAAAATACCCCACACCAGAGCCCAGGAAAGTAGGAGTAAAGTACTGCAAGTTTTCTCAGGACACACTACAAGTTGTGATTAGAGTTATTGCAAGAACCAAGCATGATCGCAAGTAACAAATGGTGGATTCCTGGACCTTAAGACCTGTAAAGAGAAGTGACCAAGCCAAGAAGTTGCAGAAGATTCCAGGAAGTACCGGAGCCCCTGTCAACCTAGAAGATGGTAAAAAAAGGATTTTCGGTTGGAAGAAGTCTGCAGAAGAGCACCAAAGAAGATGGCTGTGGGTTCCTACATGATGCAAAGGATGACCCACGTAGAGATGTTGGATGCAGACTAGTTGCAGCACTGGATTTATTCAACAAGCCTTGGTTCAAGCAGTGTTGCCGATTGTGTCAAAATGGCGCGGCCTGGACCCAGGAGGGACCTGTGGGCTCAACTCGGACTGAGGAGGCAGAGGGGACTCCCAACACTGGAACCCACATATGACCAGGCAGCACCCACAGAGGTCCCAGGTCACCGGGACAAAGAAGGTGCAAATTGCGGTTGCTGCAGCACTACAAAAGAAGGTCCTATGCCGCCGGAGAACAAATCAGCAAGTTAAACATCGCAGGACAGAGTGCTGGGGACCTGGGCCAGGCTGTGCATGAAGGATTCTTGCAAATAGTGCACAGAGGCCTCAGAAGGTGAAGATAATGCGGTGCACAGAGGTAGACTCCTCCTCATCAAAAAGGGAATCATCTGGAGAGGGAGGGATAGTGGACAAGGGTTTGCCCTTCCTACCTCTAGTTTTTGGGAGCACTTGGTCCATTGTTCCAGGATCCAAGTTTCCCTGTCCTCTTTGCTTCTTGGCCTGAGCCCTAGTAAGAACAAAGATATGCCCTGGAATGTCCAGCATTGCTGCATGGGCCTCCAACTCCACTTCAGCCCAAGCTGAAGTCTCCAAATCATTTCCTAAGAGACACTCTACAGGTAAGTCAGTGAATACCACCACTTTATTTGGACCAGTACCCCCCCCAGTTGAGATTCACAACAGCCATGGGGTGGCTAACAGTGTTGTTATGGGCGTCTGTTACTTGGTACTGATGACCAGGTAGGTGTTGCTCAGGGGCTTCCAGTTTCTCTATCACCATAGTGACACTGGCACCTGTGTCCCTGTAGGCCTCAACCATAACACCATTTATTAGGGGTAGTTGCTTGTACTTATACATGTTAAGGGGACAAGCAACTAAGATGGCAAGGGCAATGCCACCATCAGATACTAAAACAGTCTCAGTGGTCTCCCTAATTAGACCAACCCCCACTACATTACCAAATCTGAGCCCAGCTACACCCTTTGACTGGCTCTTTGTAGTGTTCTTCCCACCACCACTGCTATTACTAGGGGCACCAGTGGAAGCAGTGGGGGTTATGGTGGTGGGAGGCTTGGTGTTTCTCTTTGGACAAGTGGGGTCACTTGTCCAATGGCCTTTTATTTTACATAAATAACACCATGGCTTTTTCTGATTGTGTGAAAAGGATTTGGACCCACCACCCCAGAGGATTGTTGTGGCCCAATGAAGTCTCTGATGATTTTCTATCTTTGTCCCCATCCTTGTCATGAGAGTTACCATCCTTCTTCTTGCTGTCTTTGTCACTACTTGTCTGAGATTTTCTGCTCTCCCTTGTCCTGACCCATTTGTCTGCCTTCTTACCCAATTCTTGAGGAGAGGTCAGATCTGAGTCCACAAGATACTGATGCAACAAATCAGACACACAATTGTTCCATATATGCTCTCTCAGAATTAAGTTATACAGGCTTTCATAATCAGTCACCTTACAGCCATTTATCCAACCTTCTAAGGCCTTCACTGAACAGTCTATAAAATATGTCCAATCCTGTGATGACTCCTTTCTGGTCTCTCTGAACTTTATTCTTTATTGCTCAGTAATTAAGCCCAGACCATCTAAAAGTGCACTTTTGAGAATGTGATAGTTGTCTTCACAATCCTCCCTGACAATAAGGAGTCTATTTCTCCCCTTGCCAGTGAATGACAACCACAGGAAAGCAGCTCACTGAACTTGAGGGACCCTCTGAACTTTACAGGCCCTCTCAAGTGCAGCAAACCACTTATAGATGTCATCCCCATCCTTGTAAGGAGGAACAACTTTGTGAAGATTTCTGGAATCAAATGTTGATTTCCCCATCACTTGAGTTCCTGAAACTGCTGCTGCCACCCGGGAAACTAACCCCAACCCCTGCCTTTCCCTTTCCACAGCCAAGCATTCCCTGCCTGAGGCCAACTGTTGCTGTTGTAGCCTCAGTCTGGCCTCCTCTAACCTCAGCATCCTGAGTTCCCTATCTAGGGACTGGTCCTCAGGGTTAAAAGTGTAGGATGCTTCTGAAACAGAAGTAACATGGGAATTGGCAGAGGCAGATCTTTCCCTAACTGGAGCCACCCAAATGACTTGGCCTCTAGATGTGAAGGGAACCCTACTGGTGTGTGATCCCTTCCCACTCTCAATTACACTAGGGGGTTTCTTGACAGAAAGATCAGTGGAAGGACTCTCCCCAGGATTATCAGTATGCTCCTCTGAGCCTGCCTGGTTGAACTCTTCCTCTGACTCCCCTTCTTGCTGATCCTGAGCAGTGCTAAGTCCCTGGTCAACCTTCAGGAGGAGATTTAAGAAAATTCCTTATTGGGGTGCTTCCAAATCCCTAAACTTCTTTCAGTGCAGAGACCCCTCAAACGTTTACAGTTTAAACTTTCATATGTTGTCTTCACAACTCTAGGGGTAGCATCTACACCAGACATGTTCACAGAAAGAGTTTAGGAAAAAGAGTAAAAGTAAAAACCTAGTAGACTAATTAGTAACTTTTTAGAGAAAAGAAAACTTTTTAGGAACTTTGAAAACTTTTACAAAGTTTTAAAGAACTTTTTAGAAAGTTAAAAGTGACTTCTAGGTACAATTATGTATAGCTCTAAGTATTTGAGCAAGTTTTTCTTGTGAAAAGCACTAGTAACAAAGTAGTAAAGCAATTACAAGTACGTATCCCACCGCTGCACCACTAATGTAGGAGGTTGGCCTGGTTTGAGGGTGGTACCTTGGGTACATACACCTTATACCAGGTCCAGTTATCCCTTATTAGTGAAATGTAGGCAGTGTTCTAGCAGCTTACGCTGATAGAGGTAGCTGTAGCAGAGCAGCTTAGGCTGAACTAGGAGACATGCAAAGCTCCTGGCCAAAAATATCTTAGAGACAATACTCCTGGTGGTAAGTATTACACACAATATATACACTAGTAACCAAAATCAAGTAAGTAAACAGTCATGGAATAGTGCAAAAAGGAAAATACAATAGATTGCAATGGGCCTAGAGATAACACAAACCATATACTAAGAAAGTGGAATGCGAATCACAAATTCCCCCCAGCAAGTGTAGTGTGTAGAGGGTCGCTGGGAGTGTATGAAAACCACAAAGGTGAGTAAAATACCCCACACCAGAGCCCAGGAAAGTAGGAGTAAAGTACTGCAAGTCTTCTCAGGACACACTACAAGTTGTGATTAGAGTTATTGCAAGAACCAAGCATGATCGCAAGTAACAAATGGTGGATTCCTGGACCTTAAGACCTGTAAAGAGAAGAGACCAAGCCAAGAAGTTGCAGAAGATTCCAGGAAGTACCGGAGCCCCTGTCAACCTAGAAGATGGTAAAAAAAGGATTCTCGGTTGGAAGAAGTCTGCAGAAGAGCACCAAAGAAGATGGCTGTGGGTTCCTACATGATGCAAAGGATGACCCACGTAGAGATGTTGGATGCAGACTAGTTGCAGCACTGGATTTATTCAACAAGCCTTGGTTCAAGCAGTGTTGCCGATTGTGTCAAAATGGCGCGGCCTGGACCCAGGAGGGACCTGTGGGCTCAACTCGGACTGAGGAGGCAGAGGGGACTCCCAACACTGGAACCCACATATGACCAGGCAGCACCCACAGAGGTCCCAGGTCACCGGGACAAAGAAGGTGCAAATTGCGGTTGCTGCAGCACTACAAAAGAAGGTCCTATGCCGCCGGAGAACAAATCAGCAAGTTAAACATCGCAGGACAGAGTGCTGGGGACCTGGGCCAGGCTGTGCATGAAGGATTCTTGCAAATAGTGCACAGAGGCCTCAGAAGGTGAAGATAATGCGGTGCACAGAGGTAGACTCCTCCTCATCAAAAAGGGAATCATCTGGAGAGGGAGGGATAGTGGACAAGGGTTTGCCCTTCCTACCTCTAGTTTTTGGGAGCACTTGGTCCATTGTTCCAGGATCCAAGTTTCCCTGTCCTCTTTGCTTCTTGGCCTGAGCCCTAGTAAGAACAAAGATATGCCCTGGAATGTCCAGCATTGCTGCATGGGCCTCCAACTCCACTTCAGCCCAAGCTGAAGTCTCCAAATCATTTCCTAAGAGACACTCTACAGGTAAGTCAGTGAATACCACCACTTTATTTGGACCAGTACCCCCCCAGTTGAGATTCACAACAGCCATGGGGTGGCTAACAGTGTTGTTATGGGCGTCTGTTACTTGGTACTGATGACCAGGTAGGTGTTGCTCAGGGGCTTCCAGTTTCTCTATCACCATAGTGACACTGGCACCTGTGTCCCTGTAGGCCTCAACCATAACACCATTTATTAGGGGTAGTTGCTTGTACTTATACATGTTAAGGGGACAAGCAACTAAGATGGCAAGGGCAATGCCACCATCAGATACTAAAACAGTCTCAGTGGTCTCCCTAATTAGACCAACCCCCACTACATTACCAAATCTGAGCCCAGCTACACCCTTTGACTGGCTCTTTGTAGTGTTCTTCCCACCACCACTGCTATTACTAGGGGCACCAGTGGAAGCAGTTGGGGTTATGGTGGTGGGAGGCTTGGTGTTTCTCTTTGGACAAGTGGGGTCACTTGTCCAATGGCCTTTTATTTTACATAAATAACACCATGGCTTTTTCTGATTGTGTGAAAAGGATTTGGACCCACCACCCCAGAGGATTGTTGTGGCCCAATGAAGTCTCTGATGATTTTCTATCTTTGTCCCCATCCTTGTCATGAGAGTTACCATCCTTCTTCTTGCTGTCTTTGTCACTACTTGTCTGAGATTTTCTGCTCTCACTTGTCCTGACCCATTTGTCTGCCTTCTTACCCAATTCTTGAGGAGAGGTCAGATCTGAGTCCACAAGATACTGATGCAACAAATCAGACACACAATTGTTCCATATATGCTCTCTCAGAATTAAGTTATACAGGCTTTCATAATCAGTCACCTTACAGCCATTTATCCAACCTTCTAAGGCCTTCACTGAACAGTCTATAAAATATGTCCAATCCTGTGATGACTCCTTTCTGGTCTCTCTGAACTTTATTCTTTATTGCTCAGTAATTAAGCCCAGACCATCTAAAAGTGCACTTTTGAGAATGTGATAGTTGTCTTCACAATCCTCCCTGACAATAAGGAGTCTATTTCTCCCCTTGCCAGTGAATGACAACCACAGGAAAGCAGCTCACTGAACTTGAGGGACCCTCTGAACTTTACAGGCCCTCTCAAGTGCAGCAAACCACTTATAGATGTCATCCCCATCCTTGTAAGGAGGAACAACTTTGTGAAGATTTCTGGAATCAAATGTTGATTTCCCCATCACTTGAGTTCCTGAAACTGCTGCTGCCACCCGGGAAACTAACCCCAACCCCTGCCTTTCCCTTTCCACAGCCAAGCATTCCCTGCCTGAGGCCAACTGTTGCTGTTGTAACCTCAGTCTGGCCTCCTCTAACCTCAGCATCCTGAGTTCCCTATCTAGGGACTGGTCCTCAGGGTTAAAAGTGTAGGATGCTTCTGAAACAGAAGTAACATGGGAATTGGCAGAGGCAGATCTTTCCCTAACTGGAGCCACCCAAATGACTTGGCCTCTAGATGTGAAGGGAACCCTACTGGTGTGTGATCCCTTCCTACTCTCAATTACACTAGGGGGTTTCTTGACAGAAAGATCAGTGGAAGGACTCTCCCCAGGATTATCAGTATGCTCCTCTGAGCCTGCCTGGTTGAACTCTTCCTCTGACTCCCCTTCTTGCTGATCCTGAGCAGTGCTAAGTCCCTGGTCAACCTTCAGGAGGAGATTTAAGAAAATTCCTTATTGGGGTGCTTCCAAATCCCTAAACTTCTTTCAGTGCAGAGACCCCTCAAACGTTTACAGTTTAAACTTTCATATGTTGTTTTCACAACTCTAGGGGTAGCATCTACACCAGACATGTTCACAGAAAGAGTTTAGGAAAAAGAGTAAAAGTAAAAACCTAGTAGACTAGTTAGTAACTTTTTAGAGAAAAGAAAACTTTTTAGGAACTTTGAAAACTTTTACAAAGTTTTAAAGAACTTTTTAGAAAGTTAAAAGTGACTTCTAGGTACAATTATGTATAGCTCTAAGTATTTGAGCAAGTTTTTCTTGTGAAAAGCACTAGTAACAAAGTAGTAAAGCAATTACAAGTACGTATCCCACCGCTGCACCACTAATGTAGGAGGTTGGCCTGGTTTGAGGGTGGTACCTTGGGTACATACACCTTATACCAGGTCCAGTTATCCCTTATTAGTGAAATGTAGGCAGTGTTCTAGCAGCTTACGCTGATAGAGGTAGCTGTAGCAGAGCAGCTTAGGCTGAACTAGGAGACATGCAAAGCTCCTGGCCAAAAATATCTTAGAGACAATACTCCTGGTGGTAAGTATTACACACAATATATACACTAGTAACCAAAATCAAGTAAGTAAACAGTCATGGAATAGTGCAAAAAGGAAAATACAATAGATTGCAATGGGCCTAGAGATAACACAAACCATATACTAAGAAAGTGGAATGCGAATCACAAATTCCCCCCAGCAAGTGTAGTGTGTAGAGGGTCGCTGGGAGTGTATGAAAACCACAAAGGTGAGTAAAATACCCCACACCAGAGCCCAGGAAAGTAGGAGTAAAGTACTGCAAGTTTTCTCAGGACACACTACAAGTTGTGATTAGAGTTATTGCAAGAACCAAGCATGATCGCAAGTAACAAATGGTGGATTCCTGGACCTTAAGACCTGTAAAGAGAAGAGACCAAGCCAAGAAGTTGCAGAAGATTCCAGGAAGTACCGGAGCCCCTGTCAACCTAGAAGATGGTAAAAAAAGGATTCTCGGTTGGAAGAAGTCTGCAGAAGAGCACCAAAGAAGATGGCTGTGGGTTCCTACATGATGCAAAGGATGACCCACGTAGAGATGTTGGATGCAGACTAGTTGCAGCACTGGATTTATTCAACAAGCCTTGGTTCAAGCAGTGTTGCCGATTGTGTCAAAATGGCGCGGCCTGGACCCAGGAGGGACCTGTGGGCTCAACTCGGACTGAGGAGGCAGAGGGGACTCCCAACACTGGAACCCACATATGACCAGGCAGCACCCACAGAGGTCCCAGGTCACCGGGACAAAGAAGGTGCAAATTGCGGTTGCTGCAGCACTACAAAAGAAGGTCCTATGCCGCCGGAGAACAAATCAGCAAGTTAAACATCGCAGGACAGAGTGCTGGGGACCTGGGCCAGGCTGTGCATGAAGGATTCTTGCAAATAGTGCACAGAGGCCTCAGAAGGTGAAGATAATGCGGTGCACAGAGGTACTGTCGCAAACAGGGAAGGCAAGGTCTTACCTCCTCCAAATGTGGACACCTGGACCTTAGGACAGTCTTTATCAAAGAGGTCCACCACCTGTGTTCCAAGGAGCACGCTCGTCGCCAAGAGAGGAGTCCAAGAGGACTTGCTGTCTTAGAAGGTGCCTGCTGGAGCAGGTAAGTGACTCTGTCACTCCACATGAGATTTCTTCAGTCCTTCTGGTGCAGGGTGAAGACACAGAGTCCCCAGGGCATGCACACCATGGAAACTGTTGCAGTTGCTGGCTGGAGCTGAAGTTGCAGAGTCAAAGTAGCCCTTCTGGATACTTTGTTGCAGTTACAGCAGTTCCTGGAACAGTCTGCGGATGATCCAAGGTCAGAGGAGGAAGCAGGCGTTGCAGAGAATTCCTGGTGGAAACCTGCATGCCAAATCTGAAGAGGAACCCACAGGAGAGACCCTAAATAGCCCTGAGAGGAGAATTGGCTACCTAACTGGGTATGCACCAATCAAGAGGGGTCTCTGACGTCACCTGCTGGGGCTGGTC
This sequence comes from Pleurodeles waltl, assembly GCF_031143425.1. Lineage (NCBI taxonomy): Eukaryota > Metazoa > Chordata > Amphibia > Caudata > Salamandridae > Pleurodeles > Pleurodeles waltl. The sequence continues at coordinate 301,983,126 of NC_090450.1, read as the reverse complement.
ACTCCAGTTTTGCGCAATGGCAGGGACTGGGGGTCCCTGAACTGGTGTAGACTGGTTTATGCAAGGAGGGCACCATCTGTGGCCTTCAAAGCATTTCTAGAGGCTCTGGGAGGCTACCCCTCCCAAGCCTGTAACACCTGTTTCCAAAGGGAGAAAGTGTAACACCCTCCTTTCAAAGGAAATGCTTTGTCCTGCCTTCCTGGGACTGAGCTACTCAAACCCCAGGAGGGCAGAACCCTGTCTGTGAGGTGGCAGCAGCTGTAGCTGCAGTGCAAGCCTCAGAGAGCTGGTTTGGCAGTACAGGGGGTCCATGGTGGTGCCCCCAGGATGCACGAAGTTGGCTCCCCAATTACAGATTTGGAATGGGGGGACAATTCCATGATCTTAGAAACCTTACATGGCCATATTCGGAGTTACCATTGTGAAGCTGCATATAGGTATTAACCTAGATGTAGTGCATGTGTATAATGATGTCCCCTCACTCACAAAGTCTGGGAAATTGGCTCTGGACAGCGTGGGGGCACCTTTGCTAGTGCAAGGGTGCCCTCACACTTAGTAACTTTGCACCTAGCCTACAGTAAATGAAGGTTAGACATACAGGTGACTCATATGTTATTTAAGTGGAGTGAAAATGTCTGTGAAATAGTGTGTGCACTATTTCATGCATTGCTGCAGTGGCAGTCCTGTGAAAGGATTTGTCTGAGCTCCTTATGGGTGGCAAAAGAAATGCTGCAGCTCATAAGGATCTCCTGAAACCCCAATGCCCTGGGTACCTATGTACCATATACTAGGTACTTACAAGGGGGGGTCCAGTGTGCCAATTGGAATTGATAAATGAAGTCACTAAACTATATTGGCTAATTTGGAAGCAGAGAGAGAGCATAAGCACTGACGTTCTGGTGAGCAGAACTTCAGTGACACAGTTAAGCACTACTGATAACACACACATTAGGCCATAAACTATGAACACTGGGGTCCTGACCAGCAGGATCCCATTGAGACAGGAAAAACCTACTGACATACAGGTAGAAATTGGGGGTAACATGTCAAGAAAGATGGTACTTTCCTACAAATGTTGGCCACAATAAAGCACTCTTTTTTTGCAACCATGCTGTACAGCAGCATGGTTGTTGTACAACATGGCTAAAACACATCGACAAAGCGAAATGATATGAGGTGGGCTTAGTGAGCTCTACTTAGAAATTATAAATTTGAGAGTGCACAGATTTTGAAGAAACTTATTAAATGCCTAATTTATGTTTCATTGTTTAACAGCTATGTAGTATTTTATAATATACATGTGTGGTATAAATATGAATACTTACATTGCATTCTTGAATATACATTCATATATTGTATACAGTTATTATAATTGATTGACTTTAACCTTAAAATAGGTACACAGCCAGCCATTAAAAGTGACAAATATGTTATTGTTATGACATCAGTGTCTGTGACATCCTGCAACATTATTGGGTATATCTGATGTTAGGCTCCCCGCTATGTTTTTTTAGAGACTAGCCCTGACAACTGCATACTTTCAGTGGACATGAAACAGATCTTGAGCCCCTAAATGGTGAATACTACTAAGTAAAAATCCTGCACCAATGAATTAAGAACAGCTCCTGTTGCTCTTCGGTGGTGCAGGCTATTGAGGACATCACTGCACTCCTCAAGTTATGTATAGAAAGTAGGGTAGCTCCTGCAGCTCTCCTATTGTGTGCAGCTAAGTTGCACCATTGCAGCTCTCTTCTGCAAGAGGGCTTTTGAACTACAATGTTATCCGAAGTTTCGCACCTTTCAATTTCTGTGCAGAACTGAGGACTGTGACTGCAGCCCTGGGTGGTGAACACATTGGAGTGAATCAGGGCATTAAGCTCCCAGCGTGAGTGATCCCCATCTCTCTGGCAGGTGTGCCTGTCACTGAGGGCAACTCTTGTGGTTCGCCTGATGCATACTGTACATATCAGAGCTCAGGTCATACAGCGGTCATGTTGTGTTCACAGCTGACAGAAGTTCCTACCTCCAAGGAAGTGTGCTTCCTTTGGTTCCCAGGCTGTCTGCACATGGCTGAGTACATCCCCTGACATTGTATGTTATTGTGGAAGCTCTTCCATCACTAATTCTGGTTTTACTCCAGCAGTGCCTCCTATTTTCCATGCAGGTGAGGCACACCCAACACCTCTCATGTTGGATACACAACTGGCAACATCTTTGACTTGCATTCCCAAATACAATGCTGCGGACATCATCTGGGGCTCTCTAGCTCAATATTGCACTATAGATAGTGCCCAGAGCCTTAAGCGTATGTAAACTGGTGAGGACAAGTCATGCAACCCTCGGGCTAGGTACACAGCTTAGAACAGTCATGAAGATGTTTGGAAGCTCCTGTGCCACCTGCACGTAACTCTTGTGTTGTATGCATGAATCGCAGGGTGAGGCATGCATGTGTAGACAGATCTTTTGGCACCTCATCAGGATGCATGCACAGCTCAGTGCATTTCCTCTGGCACAGCTGTCAATTGGTCCCTTAGGATGGTGTTGATTTTCAGCCAGTTTTCTAGTTTTCTGCAAACCGTACTGAGCATGCTCTAACTAGTTGCAGGTCATATTTGTGATGGAAAATATTGGAACTACAAGGTCCAGCATGCTTTGTGCTTTTGGTTAAAACTCAAAACAAAATAGTGACTAACACCATTCCTATGACATGTAGCCCAATAACTACAGGGCTGGGGCTCATTGAACTTGGCCGCACAAAAAGTGCAGCTTTACTTTATTTATACATGGAGTACTGCAGCTGTTGAGGTCTATGCACAGAACTCTGCTCATCTCTTAGGTCATGTGCACACAGCTCAGTACGGCATCCAGATTATGCATAACAAACCCAGTGTGCTGCTCTTAGATTATGCACTCACCCAGCTCTGTGCATTTTGCGGTATATGTGACCACTGCTCTGTCTGGTCTCTACTTATGTACAAGCACAGCACAGGGAAGCACACATGGTATGAACACACAGCTCAGTGTGTCTCTTTGGACCTACACACTCACAGTTTAGCACATACCTCTGATTATGCACACCAAAAGCTCAGTGCAGCGCTCCGTTGATGTGCACAGAGACTAGATGAACTCTTTGGCAGTGTGCATGCACAGCTCACATTTTACATACAAATAGATTGGTGTAGCTCTGAGACTGTGCACATAGTTCAGCACACTCTTCGGTACTGTCTGTCCACAGGTTAGTACAACTCTCCTGTTATGTTCATACAGCACTCAGTGCGGCTCTCAGGTTCTGTATGCCAGTGGCGTAGTAAAAGCCCCTGCAGACCCTCCTGCGGTGCAGGAAGGGCTGAGCTTCGGTAGGGTGGAGCTCCAGGGTGCCCCCTTCATTACTGTGTAAGGGCCTGTGGCTGAGTGCTCTGACTGGGTCTGGAGTGTGGTGGCCCTCCCATGTATTTTGCAGGGGAAAACCTTGAGTTTCCAGTGGGGTAAAAATATGGTGCAGATCCACCCTGCAAAGACATGTAGATGCATACATGGAGACGTTCAGTATTAACCACAAGGTGGCAAGTTAGTGCTACACAAAGCACTGGATGTGTACAAATAATACAACAAAATCCATGACCCACATTATCTCAAAAGAACATTTGACTAAGTATTAACAAGTGTTTTGTCAGCATTTATATTCAGATTGGAATGATGCTGCTGATGGTGGATGACTACACATGTGCCATACAAACTGCTGGTGCAGTGTTGATTAGTAAGGTATGTAACAAATACACACACAAATCATTTGTTTGGGCAGCTAAACATGCCAATAGTAGCCAAGTGGTATTGCTGATAATGATAAATGATCCCCCAATACTTTGTGTATGTGAGGGAGTGCTGCCTTGAACAAGCATATGGGGTATATTTATGAGAGGCTTGCGCCGCCATTGTGTCACATCTAGTGATGCAGCAGTGGTGCAAATCTCTTAACCTTACCTATGAAGCCACACAAAGCCACTTTGTGTGGCTTTGACTGGCCTCATAGATATGGAGTAAGGCAAGGCAGCTTAAATCACTGTGTTGCCTTACTCTGTGCCAGGAAGGTGTTCCATGGTTTAAAGAAATGGCTCCCTGTTGCAGTTACCCCCCACTTTTTGCCTGATACTGATGCTGACTTGACTGAGAAGTGTGCTGGGACCCTGCTAACCAGGCCCCAGCACCAGTGTTCTTTCACCTAAAATGTACCATTGTCTCCACAATTGGCACAACCCTGGCACCCAGATAAGCCCCTTGTAACTGGTACCCCTGGTACCAAGGGCCCTGATGAAAGGGAAGGTCTCTAAGGGCTGCAGCATGTCTTATGCCACCCTAGGGACCCCTCACTCAGCACAGACACACTGCTTGCCAGCTTGTGTGTGCTGGTGGGGAGAAAATGACTAAGTCGACATGGCACTCCCCTCAGGGTGCCATGCCAACCTCACACTGCCTGTGGCATAGGTCAGTCACCCCTCTAGCAGGCCTTACAGCCCTAAGGCAGGGTGCACTATACCACAGGTGAGGGCATAGGTGCATGAGCACTATGTCCCGACAGTGTCTAAGCAAAACCTTAGACATTGTAAGTGCAGGCTAGCCATAAGAGTATATGATCTGAGAGTCTGTCAAAAACGAACTCCACAGCTCCATAATGGCTACACTGAATACTGGAAAGTTTAGTATCAAACTTCTCAGAATAATAAACCCACACTGATGCCAGTGTTGGATTTATAAAAAATGCACACAGGGAGCATCTTAGAGATGCCCCCTGTATTTTACCCAATTGTTCAGTGCAGGACTGACTGGTCTGTGCCAGCCTGCTGCTGAGAGACGAGTTTCTGACCCCATGTGGTGAGGGCCTTTGTGCTCTCTGAGGACAGAAACAAAAGCCTGCTCTGGGTGGAGGTGCTTCACACCTCCCCCCTGCAGGAACTGTAACACCTAGCATTGAGCCTCAAAGGCTCAGGCTTCGTGTTACAATGCCCCAGGGCACTCCAGCTAGTGGAGATGCCTGCCCCCTGGACCCAGCCTCCACTTTTGGCGGCAAGTCCAGGAGAGATAATGAGAAAAACAAGGAGGAGTCACTGGCCAGTCAGGACAGCCCCTAAGGTGTCCTGAGCTGAGGTGACTCTGACTTTTAGAAATCCTCCATCCTGCAGATGGAGGATTCTCCCAATAGGAATAGGGATGTGCCCCCCGTCCCCTCAGGGAGGAGGCACAAAGAGGGTGTAGCCACCCTCAGGGCTAGTAGCCATTGGCTACTGCCCTCCCAGACCTAAACGCACCCCTAAATCGAGTATTTAGGGGCTCCCAGAACCTAGGAACTCAGATTCCTGCAACCTAAGAAGAAGAGGACTGCTAAGCTGAAAAACCCTGCAGAGAAGACGGAGACACCAACTGCTTTGGCCCCAGCTCTACCGGCCTGTCTCCCCCTTCTAAAGACACTGCTCCAGCGACGCTTTCCCCAGGGACCAGCGACCTCTGAATCCTCAGAGGACTGCCCTGCTCTAGAAGGACCAAGAAACTCCCACTGTTCATCCAAGACTGCAACTTTGTTTCCAAAGGAGCAACTTTAAAACAACTGTGTTTCCCGCCGGAAGCGTGAGACTTGCTACTCTGCACCCGATGCCCCCGGCTCGACTTGTGGAGAAACAACACTTCAGGGAGGACTCCCCGGCAACTACGAGACCGTGAGTAGCCAGAGTTGCCCCCCCTGAGCCCCCACAGCGACGCCTGCAGAGGGAATCCCGAGGCTCCCCCTGACCGCGACTGCCTGACTCCCAGATCCCGACGCCTGGAAAAGACTCTGCACCCGCAGCCCCCAGGACCTGAAAGATCGGAACTCCAGTGCAGGAGTGACCCCGAGGAGGCCCTCTCCCTTGCCCAGGTGGTGGCTACCCCGAGGAGCCCCTCCCTTGCCTGCCTGCATCGCTGAATAGACCCCTTGGTCTCCCATTGATTTACATTGGAAACCCGACGTGTGTTTGCACACTGCACCCGGCCGCCCCCGTGCTGCTGAGGGTGTACTTTCTGTGCTAACTTGTGTCCCCCCCGGTGCCCTACAAAACCCCCCTGGTCTGCCCTCCGAAGACGCGGCAGACTGGAACCGGGGCACCCCCTTCTCCATTGAAGCCTATGCGTTTTGGGCACCACTTTGACCTCTGCACCTGACCGGCCCTGAGCTTCTGGTGTGGTAACTTTGGGGTTACTCTGAACCCCCAACGGTGGGCTACCTTGGACCCAAACTTGAACCCCGTAGGTGGTTTACTTACCTGCAAGAACTAACAAACTCTTACTCCCCCTAGGAACTGTGAACATTGCAGTGTCTAGTTTTAAAATAGCTATATGTGATTTATGTGAAAGGTATATATGCTATTGTGATTATTCAAAGTTCCTAAAGTACCTACCTGCAATACCTTTCATTTAGAGTATTACGTGTAAAATTTGAACCTGTGGTTCTTAAAATAAACTAAGAAAATATATTTTTCTATACAAAAACCTATTGGCCTGGAATTGTCTCTGAGTGTGTGTTCCTCATTTATTGCTTGTGTATGTACAACAAATGCTTAACACTACTCCTTTGATAAGCCTACTGCTCGACCACACTGCCACAAAATAGAGCATTAGTATTATCTCTTTTTGCCACTATCTTACCTCTAAGGGGAACCCTTGGACTCTGTGCATACTATTCCTTACTTTGAAATAGTGCATACAAAGCCAACTTCCTACACATGGGCATTGTGGTGGGTCTTCCTACGAATCACCCATGGATTTTGATTCATCCCCAGATTTACAACAGCCTGTAAACCTGGGGATGTGCCAAAACCTTTTGCCTGCCCAGGTGAGGCACAACTAGGAGAAGTATCTTTATTTCTCCTCCTTTTTCCTCTTTCTGCGTTGGCTATGGTGCCATTCTTAATTGGCTGGTGAACTGTAAACACCAGTTGTGGTTCGCTTTGCTCATAAGGAGCAGGGCGGGTGCGGTGGGTGGGGGTGTGTGGGGGTTGGAGGGGGAGCCTAAAATTTAATCAAATAAAATAAATAAACACTTACCTTCTCGCCGCCATGTCCCGCCCCTCTCCTTTGCTGGCTACAGGCAGGCACAGGCTCCCAGCCTGCACTGCGACCAATCTTGACTCTGCTCAGAGCAGTGTCAGGATTGGCTGGGAGTGCCCAGGCAGGGCACTCCCAGGCAGACTGGGAGCCTGTGCAGGCTCTCTCCAGCCCGACAGCACATTGCTGGGCTGGAGAGAGCCTACTGCGCATGTGTGTTTGGCCGGCCCGCGATGTCCAGCCAAACACACAGGCACTCTAAGGGGGAGTGCTGTGCACTCCCCTTCACTAATCATCATTCCAGATGTCCAGCCCCTTTTGCAACAAGGGGATAATAAACATAGTTTATTATCCCCTCATTGTGAATGTTTTGCAGCTTCTGCTGCTGGCAGGGGGCGATGCTCCTCCGCTCTAACGGGGGAGCCACCCCTGGTAGACAAATCTACCAAATGACGGTGTCCTGATGAAGACTGACATGTTTTTTACACCAAATGCATCAGCACAACCCGTCTCAATGAGTGATAACCTTACCCATTGGATCTTTCTAGATAGAGGGTTATGAGTTAGAATACATGCAAAATTAGCTCACCAAACGATCTTTAAGAAGTAAGTAATTTAAGTACCATTAACCCCTTCGGGGCCCCGGACGTAATGGTTACATCGGTGGCGCAGCGTTGTGTGCCACAGATGTAATCATTACGTCCTGGCACCAGCCCATGGGGGAAGCGCTAGCGCTCCCCCCAATGGGCCTCCCGCCCACCTCCCCGGGGCAAGGATGGTAGGGGAATTGCTTCCCTTTACACCGTCGCACCCGACCCTCCCAGTGACATCTGATGACATCAGCGCACGAAAGAGCATTTCTCTTCCGATCAGGTGGTAGGGGCGGTCAGAGACATGGAAGGAAACAAAAGACTTTCCCTTTCCTTTCATGTCTCACTGAGCATTTCTGCAGCCTGATCGCATAGCGAACTGGCTGCAGAAATGCCCACTTGACACCAAGGAGTGCTTTCTTTTTAAGAAATGGACATTAGGGGAGCGACCCATTGGGCAAGGGTCGCTCCCCAAGGGGGGCATTTTTTATAAGGCCATTTCAGGACCCAAGGGGGGCTGATCGGCCTATATTAATTAGGCCCATCTGCCGCCAAAGGGGGTGGAAACCTCTGGACACCAGGGATAATTTTTTGTTTTGTTTTTTCACAGGAGAGGAGTGACCCCTTAGGGAAGGGTCACTCCCCTGGGGGGCAAATTTATTTTAGGCCATTTCTGTTCCCCTTGGGGGCAGATCTGCCTATTTGTATTAGGCCAATTTGTCCTCTAGGGGGGCAGAAACCACTAGACACCAGGTTTTTTTTTGGCCAATTTCATGCAAGAGGAGAAACTCCTTAGGCAAGCGTCGCTCCCCTGGGGGGCACATTTATTTTAGGCTGTTTCTGTTCCCCTTGGAGGCAAATTGGCATATTTAGAAACCACTTAGGCACCAGGGATTAGTGTGTGAGTGTGTATATTTGTTTGGGGGGCTGCCCTTTTGGAAAGGGTTGCTCCCCATGGGGACACATTACTGTTGGCCATTTCTGCCACCCTTGAGGGCAGATCGACCTATTTTTGTAGGGCCCTCAAGGGAGGCAGAAACCCCACTAGACACAAGGGAAGACTTTGTTTCTAAAAAAGTGGGTGGGGTTATGACCATACCCCCAACCCAAATAAGTGGGGACAAAGCTGTTCTGCCCACCAGTGGGCAGATGGGGCAATTACCCCCAATCCACTCCCTGGGGGTGGGGGGAGGCAGGAAGCCTTCTAGTTGCCAGGGATTTTTTTTTTTTAAAGAGTGGGGTGGTGGCCAACAACCAGTATGGGCATGGTTATGCCACTACCCCAACTGAAGGGGGTAACAGTCGTTTAGCTCTCCCCAGCACACGAAAAGATATTATCCAAACAGCAAGCAAGAGGGAATTTGATTATTTTGGTTTTTGGATTTACATTTGGGCCATGAAAGCTTGGCTAACTCTCAAAATCATCTCACTTGGAATGGTGAGGGCTGCACTTTTTGGACTTTGGGAGGTTGCCATCTAGAAAAAGCTACAAGACCTCGACACAGCTGAAAACTAAATATCTGGGTGAGTCCAGGGTAGTGTGCTTCACCACGGACCCCGCAACATTTTCTTACCCACAATGCCCTGCAAACCTCCATTTTGCTTGAAGTCACACATTTTCCCCACAGTTTTGTGATGGAACCTTCTGGAAGCTGCAGGAATCAACTAAATTCCTACCACCGAGCATTGTTGCATCTATACCGATGAAAACTCTGCCACACTTGTCAGCCTAAAAACTTGTTTTTTAAAACTGCCCTTTTGGACCCGCTTTGGTTTCCCCTCAATTTCAACATGTTTTTGGTTCTTCCCTGTCACAGGCGCTTGGCCCACCTACACAAGTAAGGTATATTTTTTATCAGGAGACTGAGGGGAACGTTGGGTGGTAAGAAATTTGTGCTGGTTCTGTGATCCCACCCAGAAATGTGGGGAAAATGTTATTTTTTAGCTAAATTTGAGGTTTGCTGAGGATTCTTGGTAAAAAACACAATGGGGGATCCACGCAAGTCACACACCCCTGGACTCCCTCGGGTGTCTAGTTTTCAGAAATGTCTGGGTTTGGTAGGTTTCCCTAGAATGCTGCTGAGCCCAGGACCAAAAAATGCAGGACACCCCGGAAACAACATGTCATTTTGTAATTGAGCATTTTCATGTGCCGACATAGGGGGTCATTATAACCCTGGCGGACGGTGTTAAAGCAGCGGAAATACTGCAAACAGGCCGGCGGACAAAAAAAGGGAATTATGACCCTGGCGGAAACCGCCAACAAAGACAGCCACTTTAACACTTCGCCCGCCACGGCGGTACAGACAAGCAGCGCGGCGGTAACCGCCAACAGACAGGCGGAAGACAATGTACCGCCCACACTATTACAACCCACCAATCCGCCACCTTTTCCGGGGCGGATTCACCGTGGATAAAAACACGGCGGAAACTGTTTTTGCAATGGAAAAACGCTCACCTTAACATATCCCACGAGGAACGAGGAATCCATGGAGCTGGAACTCCAAATACTCCCTGCCCTTGTGTTTCTGCTCTTCTACGACCAACAGCTACATAGGCGCCGCAGACAACGGTGAGTACTGCACCTGTGACATGGGGGAGGGGGGAGGCAAAAGTTAGGGGGACACCCACCAAACACCCCCACCCTTGCATATTACAACATACACACCAATGCATTCACAAAAATCACAGTAACAACCCACAATCCCCCTGGAAGAATGAAAAGACAATGCGAAATTCGGACAAACCTTGTAATGTGGCAATATACATGTCGTACAAAAATATACAGATATATATTTGAAAATCAGTCATAATTATATACAATACGAGAAGTAGTGCAGATATGTACATAACAATGTCCGTGCACCATCAGTCCAAAAATACATGGGCGAGTCCCACAAATGATACCTGACCACAATCGGAGAGAACACTGCCGGGGCATCAGATAGAAATACTACAGGCACCTCAGGGGGAAGGGAAGGGGGGGCACCTCAGCCGGATGACTGCAAAGCCAGATCCACGACGGGGCTCCATGCCAAGCCACAGTCTCTCAAGTCTCTACAGTGGGTGGGGGGCCCACTGTGCCATCCTGGGGAGTGCAAAGCCACAGTCTCTCAAGTCTCTACAGTGGGTGGCTTGCCCACTGTTACATCCTGGGGAGTGCAAAGCCACAGTCTCTCAAGTCTCTACAGTGGGTGGCTTGCCCACTGTGCCATCCTGGGGAGTACAAAGCCACAGTCTCTCAAGTTGATGCAGGTCCCTACTGGTACTGGGGGGGAATGGTGCCCAGACTGGATGAGTCTCCCCGTGAAAGGTAGTGTCTTGTCACTGTCCCAGATGCACATGGGATAAGGATGCCTGATGTGGCGGGCCATTCATTCCTACCCGGTGCATTGCCCTGTTCAGCAGTGCTTTGCCATGGTGGTCTTTGCCCTGTTCAGCAGTGCTTTGCTATGGCGGTCTTTGACCTTTTCAGCGGTGATTTGCCATGGCGGTCTTTGCCCTGTTCAGCGGTGCTTTGCCATGGCGGTTCAGGACTGTTCAGCGGTGCTTTGCCATGGCGGTCTTTGCCCTGTTCAGCGGTGCTTTGCCATGGCGGTTCAGGACTGTTCAGCGGTGCTTTGCCATGGCGGTTCAGGACTGTTCAGCGGTGCTTTGCCATGGCGGTCTTTGCCCTGTTCAGCGGTGCTTTTCCATGGCGGTTCAGGACTGTTCAGCAGTGCTTTGCCACGGCGGTTCAGGACTGTTCAGCGGTGCTTTGCCATGGCGGTCTCTGGACTGTTCAGCGGTGCTTTGCCATGGCGGTTCTGATAAGGACATTGGTGTGTGGCATGATGTTTCATTATTGCCCAGCGGGGCTGTGGCAGGCGGGGCCCTTCAGGGCACTGACTCCGGCGGTGGTCTCCTGACCAGTGACGATACTTGGGCCCTCCTGGGCTGTGACTCTGGCGGTGGCGGTGGTCTCCTGACCAGTGACGATAGTGGGGCCCTCCTGGGCTGTGACTCTGGCGGTGGTCTCCTGACCAGTGACAATAGTGGGGCCCTCCTGGGCTGTGACTCTTGCGGTGGTCTCCTGACCAGTGACGATAGTGGGGCCCTCCTGGGCACTGACTCCGGCGGTGGTCTCCTGACCAGTGACAATACCTGGGCCCTCCTGGGCAATGACTCCGGCGGTGGTCTCCTGACCAGTGACGATACTCGGGCCCTCCTGCGCTGTGACTCTGGCGGTGGCGGTGGTCTCCTGACCAGTGACGATAGCGGAGCCCGCCTGGGCTGTGACTCTGGCGGTGGTCTCCTGACCAGTGACGATAGTAGGGCCCTCCTGGGCAATGACTCCGGCGGTGGTCTCCTGACCAGTGATGATACTTGGGCCCTCCTGGGCAATGACTCCGGCGGTGGTCTCCTGACCAGTGACGATACTTGGGACCTCCTGGGCAATGACTCCGGCGGTGGTCTCCTGACCAGTGATTATACTTGGGCCCTCCTGGGCTGTGACTATGGCGGTGGTCTGTGGACCAGTAACGACGGTGCTGGTGGTTGTGTCTCGACCGCCGGAAATGATGGCTCACTTCTCCGCCGTGACACTCACAACAGGCTGGGCAGACTTCCTCTGGCCCTTCCCCACCTTTGGTGGAGTCACAGCTGACTCTCCAATCCCCTTGGAACCCATGTCAGTTGTTTTCCCACCAGGGAAACACAGTCCCGTCGTCCACTTTTCAATTTTGGAGCCTTTACAGGGGGTGGGCTGCCAGTGCCTTGGCTCCGGGTCCTACTGCCTGCCCTGGTGGCCGGTGCACACCAAAAACCTTGAACAGGCACCACTGGTATTGGAGGCTTTTTGGCTGAGGTGCTACGACGGGACTGATGTTTTGGAGGGGGGGCGGGGGCAAAAAGGTCAACTTTACAGAGGGACAGTTTCTGATGAACACTGGGATGGGTAGCTGGAGGGGGTATGGGAGTGGAGGAAGAGGAGGTGGCTGTCGGAGGTGTAACTTTAGGTGTTTTGGGTGCAGGTGCAGGTACTGGAGGCTGTCGTGAGGTGGATGGATGTTGGGTGAGTGATTGCCGGCGTTTGTGTACTTTGGGAGGGGGCGTCACAGACACACTGGGAGAGGACACAGGGGACGTTTAAAGGACAGTGGAGGTGGTGAGTGCAGTTGAGCGGCTTGTGTTGCTGGGTGTCCTGGTGCGATTCATGGTGCCTGTAGATGTGGTGCATGCAGGTGTGTGTGTAGACAAGACTGGGAGGGAGGAGGGAGAAGAGGAGGAGGGGGACACAGTGGAGGCAGTGGATGTTGTTGTGTCTGTATGTGGCTGAGGCTTGCGTGAGTGCTTGTGGTGTGTGTGGTGCCTATGTTTGCTTGAGCTACTTGTTTGTGTTGACTTGTGTGCATGCTGGTCTGTAGGTGTGCTTGGGATGGGCTGGGGTACAGGAGATTGGGTCTGGGTGGAGGAAGTTGGAGGGGGGAGGCTAGACACAGTGACAATTGCTGCCATCAGTGCTGAGGCCAAAGATTGCAGGGTTCGCTGAAGGACAGCCTGACCAGAATGAATGCCCTCCAGGAATGCATTACCGTTTTGCAACTCTCGTTCTACAACCTGGATGGCATTCACAATGGTAGACTGTCCAACAGTGAGTGACCTGAGGAGGTCAATGGCCTCCTCACTGAGGGCAGCAGGGGTGACTGGGGCAGGGTCTGAGGTGCCTGGGGCGAAGGTGATGCCCACCCTCCTGGGTGAGCGGGCACGTGCGAATGCTGAGGGGCTGCTGGGAGGGCGGTGCTGGTAGGGGAGGTGGCGGCTGTACCTGTAGAGGTGGGGGGCACAGATGGTGCCGCCACCACAAGGGAGCCCACATCATCGAACGAGTCTGTGTCGCTGCTTGGTGATCCGGTGCTCAACGTGAAGCTCCCCTTGCCCTCCGTCCCACTGGTGCATTCAGAGTCCGTGGTGTGGCCCTCCATGGCCATGTGGGATGCAGCTCCCTTGTGCTCCGGTGCCACTCTACCTCCGCCTGTTGATGCTGATGTACAAAAGGACATGGAGAGCAGACAAAGGGGGGGAGACAGAAGAAAGAGGCTTTTAGTGCATGGCATACCGCTACCGTTGGCGGACAAGACAAACGCAGCAGCCCTCTGCATTACGCCATACTCCTGCCCTCTGCACATTTCTGGGATATGGCCTATATGGCAATGGTGGACATCGGCGCACATGGATGCCACTGGGGCAACTATACCTCGACTTGGCACTCTGCTGAGGTGGGGTAGGGTGCCACATGACCTACATTACGGAGGGGCCTTGCCTACTGAACTCGCCCTGACCTAGGGACACCCACAGCCCACCTCCACCACCCAGACACCTCCACTGCACGCAAAGTCCGCAGAATGAGGTTGTACTCACCCCCTTGTGTCTGCTCTGATGCCCTCAAGCGCCCATCCAACTCCGGGTAGGCCACCGCCAGGATCCGGAACATCATGGGGGTCATGGTGCGACGGGCACCCCTCCCACGTTGGGAGGCCATCCCCAGCTGAGCCTCCGCCTTCTTCTTGCTGCAGCGGCGAATGTCCTCCCATCTCTTACAGCAGTGGGTGCCCCGTCTCTGGTGGGCCCCCAGGGTCCGGACCTCCTTGGCGATGGCACGCCAAATGTCCCTCTTCTGGTGGGCGCTGACCTACATGACATGCACAAGGAAAGAGGAACAGTCATTACCAACTGCACCGTCGTTGTGAGTGGCCCCCTCCCTACTCTGGCCATGTGGCCCATACATTCCCATGCATTAATGTTCTATGGACTCTGTCCCCTTCCCTCTTCCAACCAGCCCTGTCCACCCAGGCCTAGCCCATCCAACGTGCTACCTGTGTACTAACCTGTTGGTCTGGAGGACCGTAGAGTAGCGTGTACTGGCGGAGGACCCCGTCTACCAGTTTCTCCAACTCCTTTGCAGTGAAGGCAGGGGCCCTTTCCCCAGACTCAGCAGCCATCGTCGCTTCCAGACCGAGGTCACAGCAGCACTAGCAGTGTAGGTCCTCTCCTGTCGAAGGTCAGGTATCTAGTGATTGAACAGATAGAAAATGGCGGTGACGTCCGCGGCGGTGACGTCCGCGGCGGTGCGCATCATCACCGCCAGCCCACCTGTTCATTGGCTCCTGGGACCCATAGGGTCCAATGTTAACCAATGCAGCATTGAGCTGCGGTCTACGACCGCCTATCGCGACGGTGTGTGACGCCAGCGCTGTTACCCCACAATCCCATTGTCCCACTTTAGAGGTCAGGCAGCCGCCATTTCAGGGGCCCACTTGGTTCCATTTACTGCTGCGTCACACATAGCTAGGCCTACACTCAACACACATACAGGAAGGGTTTTGTGAGTGGTGTAGTCTTGTGTGTGACTGTGGGTACATACCTGGATGAATAATGACTGGTTCTTCGCTGTTGTCCTTCATAGGCACCGTCTGATGGGACATTTGAGAAGATGGCGGAATCCTCCGGTGTACCGACCACTGGTGGACCTGTTCACAATGGAAGAGCGACATGTCATTGTAACCTACCGGTTTGACCGTGCCACAATCCAGGAACTATGTACCCAGTTGGAGCCAGACCTGATGTCACCAATCCGCCATCCGACTGGAATCCCCCCTGACGTGCAGGTGCTGTCAGTGCTCCATTTCCTTGCAAGTGGGTCTTTTCAGACAACTGTGGCCATGGCATCAGGGATGTCCCAGCCTATGTTTTCCAACGTGTTGTCCAGAGTGTTGTCTGCCCTGCTGAAACACGTAAGGAGATACATCATTTTCCCTGAGGTGGAGGATTTGCCTACAGTGAAAGGTGACTTCTATGCCCTTGTACATATCCCCAACGTCATAGGTGCTATTGATGGTACCCATGTAGCTCTGCCCCCCCCCCCACAGGAGTGAAGAGGTGTACAGCAACAGGAAGAGTTATCATTCCATGAATGTCCAGATGGTCTGTTTGGCAGACCAGTACATCTCGCAGGTAAATGCGACGTTCCCTGGCTCAGTGCATGACGCCTACATCCTGCGGAACAGCAGCATCCCTGATATGATGGGTCAACTCCAGAGGCACCATGTATGGCTAGTGGGGGACTCTGGTTACCCCAACCTTTCATGGCTATTGACCCCAGTGAGGAATCCCAGGACCAGGGCAGAGGAACGCTACAATGAGGCCCATGGGCGGACTAGGAGGGTGATCGAACGCACCTTCGGTCTCCTGTAGGCCAGGTTCAGGTGCCTCCATATGACAGGTGGATCCCTATTCTACTCACCGAAGAAGGTGTGCAAGATCATCATCGCCTGCTCCATGCTCCATAATTTGGCTTTGCGACGCCAGGTGCCTTTTCTGCAGGAGGATGATCCAGATGACGGTGTTGTAGCAGCTGTGGAGCCTGTGGACAGTGATGAGGATGCAGCTGATGAAGAAGACAACGACAACAGGGAGTCAGTCATACAGCAATATTTCCAATGAGACACAGGTGAGAACATTTTCATTTTTAGCATTACATTAACTTTCACACGTCTACCTCTATCCTGTTTTTAGATTTGAGTCAACATTTGGTAACTGAGTTGTACCCTTGCATTACGGTTTCACAGGTGTGGTTACCTACGTGTCAACTGCTTGCATCCTTCAAGGGCTTGTGATGTGTTACATAGGTATGTTAGCTTTAGAATGGTACACCCATTATGACACTGTCATTGATAATACATTTTTACTGAATCACAGACTGACTCCATATTGTTTTGTGTTTCAAGGGTGGTTAATGAAGTGCCCAGAAATGGGAGGGGGTTGGAAAATGGTGATGGGTGATGGTGGAGGAATGTCCATGGCAGAGTCCAGTCTATTAGTCTCACAGGTGCACTGCCCATCTGGGCATAGGAAGTGGAGCTGGGCCTGTTTAAGTATGGACAGGGTAACAAAGTGGGACGTTGGTGGGACAATCAGGGTGGTCTCATTTCCTGGCGGGGGTCTTGCCATCTTGCTCTGTCCTGTTCCTGGATCTCAGGGACCCTTGCGTGGTGGTTCTCCGTCTGCAGGGGGTGGGGTGCTGGTGTGGTAGTCCTGTGGCGGGGCATCCTGTCCACTAGCGCCAGCAGAGGTGGTGGACATTTCATCGTCCAGGCTAGTGTCAGGGGCCGCTTGGAGTGCCACGGTGTCCCTCAAGGTCATCTGTATGTCGTTCAGCACCTCTACGATGGTGCCCAGGGCGGAGCTGATGGTCCTGAGCTCCTCCCTCAACCCCAAATACAGTTCGTCCTGCAGACGCAGGGTCTCCTGCAACTTGTCCAGAACCGTGGCCATCGTCTCCTGGGAGTGGTGGTATGCTCCCATGATGGAGGACAGGACCTCGTGGAGAGTGGGCTCCCTTGGCCTGTCCGTCCCCTGTCGCACAGCAGCCCTCCCAGTTCCCCTGTGTTCCTGTGCCTCCGTCCCCTGGACCGTGTGCCCACTACCACTGCCCCCAGGTCCCTGTTGTTGTTGGGGTGGTGGGTTACCCTGGTGCCCTGTAGTGGTGGACACACCGCTGATTGACCTGTCCTGGGTAGGGAGGTTTGGGCCCGCTGGGTGGGTGCTGTGCTGGTGTTACCAGAGGGTGGAAGGTCAGTGTTGGTCTGTGCCTGTGCAAGAGGAACCGACTGTCCAGAGGCCCACGCTGGTCCGTGCTGGTCATTAGGATCCAGTAGGGCAGAGCTGCTCTCGTCACTGTGGGCCTCTTCTGGGGGTGGAGTGATGTTGTCTGGACCCTCTGGTGTGATGACGGTCCTTCGGGTTCCTGCAGGGGCATAAGAGCATGATTATTGCATGTGTGTGTGTAATGGTGTGCAATGGGTGGGTGTTTGTGTACCCCAGTGCAAGCATTCCGGTGTGTGGGTTTGTGTGGTGATGGTTGGGGGAGTGTACTGGGTATGTGCAGTGGGCATGCTTTAGTGAGGGGTGTCCATGCTTAGTTGTGTCATGCAGGGCTTGGGGCCGGGATGGGTGGTTGGTGTCATGGGTACATTAGGGAGGAGTTGTAGTGATAGGGGAGGGGGTGAGGGTGGGGGTGTGTGATAGCATGCAGGTAGGGTGGGGGATATGATAGTTACGAATTGACTTACTAGTGTCCCATCCTCCACCGACTCCTCCGAGGCCCTCAGGATGCAAGATGGTCAAGACTTGCTCCTCCCATGTTGTTAGTAGTGGGGGAGGAGGTGGGGGTCCGCCGCCAGTCCGCTGTACCGTGATGTTGTGCCTGGAGACCGTTGAACGCACCTTCCCCCGTAGGTCGTTCCACCTCTGCCTGATGTCATCCCTATTTCTTGGGTGCTGTCCCACGGCGTTCACCCTGTCGACTATTCTGCGCCCTAACTCCATCTTCCTGGCTATTGATGTGTGCTGTACCTGTGAGCCAAATAGCTGTGGCTCTACCCGGACGATTTCCTCCACCATGACCCTGAGCTCCTCCTCGGAGAAGCGGGGGTGTCTTTGGCGTGCCATGGGGTGGTGTGTGTGATGTGTGGGGTGGTGTATGTGGTGATGGTTGTGGTGAGTGTAGTGGTGTGTGGTGTTTTGTGCGTGGATGTTGTGTGGGTGATGGTGTTGTGTGCCTCTGTGTAGTGGGGTTGTCTATTCTGTGCTCTCTCTCTGTCGCCTTCGTGTCTAATTGTTTGTCGTAGGGGTTTGTGGGTAATGTGGGTGTGTGTTTTATATTGTATTGGGTGTGTGGGAGTGTTGTTTGTATGTGTATCAGGTTTGTGTATTTGGAATTGTCCAATGTGGCGGTGTTTTGTAGATGTGTGTGTATTTTGGGCGCAGCGGTGTGTACCACCAATGGAATACCACGGTTGAAAGCCCGCTGCGTGGATTTGTGGGTCGTAATAGCATGGGCGTGTTTCTGTTGGCGTATAGGTGGAGGTTTTGTTTCCGCCAGTTTATCACTGACCTTTGGTGTGGCAGTGTTGTGTGGGTGTCTGAATTTCGGCGGATTCCAAGATGTGTGTCATAATAGCTGTGGCGGAATGCTGCCGCCGCGGCGGTGTGTTGGCGGTCTTCTGCACGGCGGTAAGCGCCTTTTACCACCAATGTTGTAATGACCCCCATAGTGTTTTGGAGCATTTCCTGGTTTTTGTTTTGCTAAACTTTGAGGTTTGTGAAGGATTCTGGGTAACTGAACCTGGTAGGAGCCCCACAAGTCACCCCTTCCTATATTCCCCTAGGTGTCTAGTTTTAAAAAATGTAGAGGTTTGGTAAGTTTCCCTAGTAGCCGGCTGAGGTAGAGGCCAAAACCCACAACTAGGCACTTTCCAAAACACACGTCAGACTTCAATGTAATAACTTGATCTGCCCATGTTGTGCTTTGGGGCATTTCCTGTCGTGGGCACTAGGCGTACTAACACAAGTGAGATAGCATTTTTATCGGGAGACTTGGGAGAATGCTGGGTAGAAGGTAATGTGTGGCTCCTCTCAGATTTCAGAACTTTTCTATCACCGAAATGTGAGGAAAATTATTTTTTGGGCCATATTTTGAGATTTACAAAGGATTCTTGGTAACAGAACCTAGTGAGAGCACCACAAGTTACCCCATCCTGGGTTTCCCCAGGTGTCTAGTTTTCATAAATGTCCAAGTTTGCTAGGTTTTCCTAGGTGCCGGATGAGTTAGAGGCCAAAATCCACAGCTAGGCACTTTTGCAAAAAACAGGTCAGTTTCATTAGAAAAATGTGATGTGACCATTTTGCGTTTTGGGGCATTTCCTGTCATGGGCACTAAGCCTACCCACACAAGTGAGGTACCATTCTTATCAGGAGACTTTGTGGCATGCTGGGATGAAAGACAAGTGTTGCTCCTCTCAGAGTCCAGAAATTTCTATCACCAAAATGTGAGGAAAACGTATTTGTTGGACAAATTTTGAGGTTTGCAAAGGATTCTGGGTAACAGAACCGGGTGAGAGCACCACAAGCTACCCCATCCTGCATTTCCCTAGGTGTCTAGTTTTCATAAATGTCCAGGTTTGCTAGGTTTTCCTAGGTGCCGGATGAGGTAGAGGTAAAAATCAACAGCTAGGCACTTTTGCAAAAAACAGGTCAGTTTTCATTAGGAATATTTGATGTGTCCATGTTGTGCTTTGGAGCATTTCCTGTCGTGGGCACTAATCCTACCACACAAGTGAGGCACCATTTGTATCAGGAGACTTGGGGAAATGCTGGGTAGAAAGAAATGTGTGGCTCCTCTCAGATTATTGATCTTTCTATCACCAAAATGTGAGTAAAAGGTGTGTTTTTGCTACGTTTTGAGGTCTGCAAAGGCTTCTGGGTAACAGAACCTGGTGAGAGCCCAACAAGTTACCCCATCCTGATTCCCCTAGGTGTATAGTTTAAAAAAATGCACTGAGTTTGGTAGGATTTTCTAGGTTCTGGCTGGGCTAGAGACCAAAATCCACAGCTAGGCACTTTCCAAAAAACACGCCAGTTTTCAATGTAAAAATTTGATGTGTCCATGTTGCATTTTGGAGTGTTTCCTGCTGAGGGCGCTAGGCTTACCAACAGAAATGAGGTACCATTTCTATTGGGAAACCTGGGGGAATACTGGGTGGAAGGGAATTTGTGTCTCCTCTCAGATTATAGAACTTTCTAGCACCAAAATGTGAGGAAAGAGTATTTTTGCTGCCAAATTATGAAGTTTGCAAAGGATTCTGGGTGACAGAACCTGGTAAGAGCCCCACAAGTCAACCCATTCTATATTCCCCTGGAAGTCTAGTTCTCAAAATTGTATAGGTTAGCTAGGTTTCCCTCGGTGATGGCTGAGCTAAAAAGGTCAAAATCCACAGCTAGGCACTTTGCAAAAATCCGGTCAGTCTTCTTTGGGAAAATGTGATGCGTCAATGTTGTGTTTTGGGGTGTTTTCTGTCATGAGCACTAGACCTACCCACACAAGTAAGGTACCAATTTTATCAGGAGACTTGGGGGAATGCTGGGCAGAAAGACAAGTATGGCACCTTGCAGATTCCTGGAAGGAAGGAAATGTGTGACTCCTCTCAGATTTCAGAACTTTCTGTCACCGAAATATGAGGAAAAAGTGTTTTTTTTGGCCAAATTTTGAGGTTTGCAAAGGATTCTGGGTAACAGAACCTGGTGAGAGCACCCAAAGTTACCCATCCTGGGTTACCCCAGGTGTCTAGTTCTCAGAAATGTCAAGGTTTGCTAGGTATTCCTAGGTGCTGGATGAGCTAGAGGACAAAATCCACAGCTAGGCACTTTGCAAAAAACAGGTCAGTGTTAATAAGAAAAATGTGATGTGTCTATCTTGTGTTTTGGGGCATTTCCTGTTGCAGGCACAAGCCCTACCCACACAAGTGAGGTACCATTTTTATCAGGAAACTGAGAGGAATACTCAGTAGAAAGACATTTGTGGCTCCTCTCAGATTCCAGAACTTTCTATCACCAAAATGTGAGGAAAAAGTGTTTTTATCCCAGATTTTGAGGTTTGCTAAAGATTCTTAGTAACAGACCTTGTGAGAGCGCCACAAGTTATCCCATCCTGGGATCCCCTAGGTGTCTAGTTTTCAAAAATGCACATGTTTGGTAGGATTTCCTAGTTGCCTGCTAAGCTAAAGACCCAAATTCACAGCTCAGCACTTTCCAAAAAACAAGTCAGTTTTCATAAGAAAAATTTGATGTGTTCATGTTGTGTTTTGGGGCATTTCCTGACGTGGGCACTAGGCCTACCCACACAAGTGAGGTACCATTTTTATTAGGAGACTTGGGGAAATGCTGGGTAGAAAGACAAGTGTCGTTCCTCTCAGATTCCAGAACTTTCTATCACCAAATTTTGAGGTTTGCAAAGGACTCTGGGTAACAGAACCGGGTGAGAGCACCACAAGATACCTCATCCTGGGTTTCCCTGGGTGTCTAGTTTTCATAAATGTCCAGGTTTGCTAGGTTTTCCTAGATGCCGGTTGATCTAGAGGACTAAACCCACAGCTAGGCACTTTGCAAAAAACAGGTCAGTTTTCATTGGGAAAATGTGATGTGTCAATGTTGTGTTTTGGGGCATTTCCTGTTGCGGGAGCTAAGCCTACCCACACAAGTGAGGTACCATTTTTATCAGGAGACTTGGTGGAATGCTGGGCAGAAAGACAAGTGTGGCTCCTCGCAGATTCCAGAACTTTCTATCACCAAAATGTGAGGAAAAAGTGTTTTTTTGCCAAATTTTGAGGTTTGCAAAGGCTTCTGATTAACAGAACCTGGTGAGAGCCCCACAAGTTACGCCATCCTGGTTCCCCTACGTGTATAGTTTTTAAATAATGCACAGGTTTGGTATGATTTCTTAGCTGCCGGCTGAGCTACCGACCAAAATCCACAGCTAGGCACTTTCCAAAAAGCACATCAGTTTTCAGTGTAAAAATGTGATGTGTCCATGTTGTGTTTTCGAACGTTTCCTGTTGCGGGCACTAGGCTTACCAACAGAAGTGAGGTACCAATTTTATTGGGAAACCTGGGGGTATACTGGGTGGAAGGAAATGTGTGACTCCTCTCAGAATATAGAACTTTCTGTGAACGAAATGTGAAAAAAAGTGTTTTTTCTGCCAAATTATCAGGTTTGCAAAGGATTCTGGGTGACAGAACCTGGTCAGAGCCCAACAAATCAAACCATTCTATATTCCCCATATGGGTTTGCTAGGATTCCCTGGTGCTGGCTGAGCTAGCGCTCAAAATCCACAGCTAGGCACTGTGCAGAAAACAGGTCAGTCTTCTTTGGGAAAATGTGATGTGTCAATGTTGTGTTTTGGGGTTTTTCCTGTCACGAACACTAGGCCTACCCACACAAGTGAGCAACCATTTGTATCGGGAGACTTGGGGGAATACTAGGTGGAAGGAAGTTTGTGGATCCTCTCAGATTCTAGATCTTTGCAGCACAGAAATGTGAGGGAAAAGTGTTTTTTTGCCAAATGTTGAGGTTTGCAATGGATTCTGTTTAACATAATCTGGTGAGAGCCCCACAAGTCGCCCCATATTGGATTCCCCTAGCTGTCTAGATTTTAAAAATGTACAGGTTTGGTAGGTTTCCCTAGGAGCCGGCTGAGCTAGAGGCTAAAACCCACAGTTAGGCACTTTCCAAAATACACGTCAGATTTCAAAGTAAAAATTTCCTGTTGTGGGCACTGGGCGTATCAACACAAGGGAGGTCGCATTTTTATCGGTACACTTGGGGGAGTGCAGGGTAGATGGAAATTTGTGGCTCCTCTCAGAATTCAGAACTTTCTATCACTGAAATGTGCACAAAAGGTGTTTTTTGCCAAATTGTGAGGTTTGCAAAGGATTCTGGGTAACAGAACCTGGTGATAGCACCACAAGGTAACCCATCCTG
Source organism: Pleurodeles waltl (assembly GCF_031143425.1). Taxonomy (NCBI): domain Eukaryota; kingdom Metazoa; phylum Chordata; class Amphibia; order Caudata; family Salamandridae; genus Pleurodeles; species Pleurodeles waltl. The sequence continues at coordinate 301,960,110 of NC_090450.1, read as the reverse complement.
GGTTCCCCTAGGTGTCTAGGTCTCAGAAATGTCCAGGTTTGCTTGGTTTTCCTAGGTGCTGGATGAGCTAGAAATGAAAATCCACAGCTAGGCACTTTGCAAAAAACAGGTCAGTTTTCTCAAGAAAAAATGTATGTGTCCGTGTTGCGTTTTGGGGCATTTCCTGTTGTGCGAGCTAAACCTACCCACACAAGTGAGGTACCATTTTTATCAGGAGACTTGGGGGAATGCTGGGCAGAAAGACAAGTATGGCTCCTCACAGATTCCAGAACTTTCTATCACCAAAATGTGAGGAAAAAGTGTTTTTTGCCAAATTTTGAGGTTTCAAAGGCTTCTGGGTAACAGAACCTGGTGAGAGCCAACAAGTTACCCTATCCTGGTTCCCCTAGGTGTATAGTTTTTTTAAATGTACAGGTTTGGTAGGATTTCCTAGTTACCGGCTGAGCTAAAGACCAAATTCCAAGGCTAGGCACTTTCCAAAAAACACGTCAGATTTCAGTGTAAAACTTTGATGTATCCATGTTGTGTTTTGCAACATTTCATGTTGCGGGCACTAGGCTTACTAACAGAAGTGAAGTACCATTTTTATTGGGAAACCTGGGGGAATACTGGGTAGAAGGAAATTTGTGGCTCCTCTCAGATTCTAGATCTTTACAGCACTGAAATGTGAGGGAAAAGTGTTTTTTTTGCCAAATGTTGAGGTTTGCAAAGGATTCTGGGTAACAGAATCTGGTGAGAGCCCCACAAGTCACCCCATATTGGATTCCCCTAGCAGTCTAGATTTTAAAAATGCACAGGTTTGGTAGGTTTCGCTAGGAGCCGGCTGAGCTAGAGGCTAAAACCCACAGCTAGGCACTTTCCAAAATACACGTCAGATTTCAATGTAAAAATTTCCTGTTGTGGGCACTAGGCGTATCAACACAAGCGAGGTCGCATTTTTATTGGGACACTTGGGGTAATGCTGGGTAGACGGAAATTTGTGGCTCCTCTCAGAATTAAGAACTTTCTATACTGAAATGTGTGCAAAAGGTGTTTTTTGCCAAATTGTGAGGTTTGCAAAGGATTCTGGGTAACAGAACTTGGTGAGAGCACCACAAGGTACCCCATCCTGGATTCCCCTAGGTGTCTAGGTCTCAGAAATGTCCCGGTTTGCTAGGTTTTCCTAGGTGCCAGGTGAGCTAGAAATGAAAATACACAGCTAGGCACTTTGCAAAAAACAGGTCAGTTTTCTAAAGAAAAAATAGATGTGTCCGTGTTGCGTTTTGGGGCATTTCCTGTTGTGTGAGCTAAGCCTACCCACACAAGTGAGGTGCCATTTTTATCAGGAGACTTGGGGGAATGCTGGGCAGAAAGACAAGTTTGCACCTTGCAGATTCCAGAACTTTCTATCACTTTCTTTTGAGGTTTGCAAAGGATTCTGGGTAACAGAACCTGGTGAGAGCCCCACAAGTCAACCCATTCTATATTCCCCTAGATGTCTAGTTTTCAAAACTGTATAGGTTTGCTAGGTTTCCCTAGGTGCTGGCTGAGCTAGAGGTCAAAATCCACAGCTAGGCACTTTGCAAAAAACAGGCCAGTCTTCTTTGGGAAAATGTGATGTGTCAATGTTGTGTTTTGGGGTGTTTCCTGTCGCAGGCCCTACACACAAATGAGGTACCATTTTTATTGGGAGACTTGGTGGAATACTTGGTGGAAGGACATTTTTGGCTCCTCTAAGATTCTGAACTTTGCAGCAGAGAAATGTGAGGAAAACGTGTTTTTTTGTTGCCAAATTTTGAGGTTTGCGAATGATTCTGGGTAACACAGGCTGTTGAGAGCCCCACAAGTACTGGATTTCCTCAGGTGTCTAGTTCTTAAAACTGCTTATCAACACCTTATCTTGTGCTTATTTAACCCCTTCGCTGCCAGGCCTTTTCCCCCTCCTGTGCCGAGCCTTTTTTTGGCTATTTGGAGCAGTTCGCGCTTAGCCCCTCATAACTTTTTGTTCACGTAAGCTACCCACGCCAAATTTGAATCCTTTTTTTCCAACATCCTAGGGATTCTAGAGGTACCCAGACTTTGTGGGTTCCCCAGAAGGAGGCCAAGAAATTAGCCAAAAAACAGTGAACATTTCGTTTTTTAAAAATAAATTGGAAAAATGGGCTGCAGAAGAAGGCTTGTGGTTTCCTCCCTGAAAAGGGCATCAACAAAGGGTTTGCTGTGATAAAATCACCAGCTTCCCAGCTTTCAGGAACAGGCAGACTTGAATCAAAAAACCCAATTTTTCAACACAATTTTGGCATTTTACTGGGACATACCCCATTTTTACGATTTTTTGTGCTTTCAGCCTCCTTCCAGTCAGTGACAGAAATGGGCATGAAACCAATGCTGGATCCCAGAAACCGCAACATTTCTGAAAAGTAGACAAAATTCTAAATTCAGCAAGGGGTAATTTGTGTAGATCCTACAAGGGTTGCCTACAGAAAATAACAACTGAAAAAGAAAAATATTGAAATTGAGGTGAAAAAAACATCCATTTTTCTCTAAGTTTTACTCTGTAATTTTTTCCTGCAATGTCAGATTTTCGAAAGCAATATACCGTTACGTCTGCTGGACTCTTCTGGTTGCGGGGATATATAGGGCTTGTAGGTTCATCAAGAACTCTAGGGCCCGTATTCATACTCCGTTTGCGCCGAATTTGCGTCGTTTTTTCGACGCAAATTCGGCGCAAAACGAACGCCATATTTATACTTTGGCGTTAGACGCGTCTAGCGCCAAAGTATGGGCAAATAGCGTCATTTTTTTGCGTGAACGCCTTCCTTGCGTTAATGAGATGCAAGGAAGGCATTCCTGTCTAAAAAAATGACGGCGACGCAAATGCGTCGTATTTATACTCCCGGGCAAAAATCACGCCCGGGAGGTGGCGGGTCAAAAAACCCCGCATTTGCGCCACTATTTAACGCCTGGGTCAGGGTAGGCGTTAAGGGGCCTGTGGGCTCAAAATGAGCCCACAGGTGCCCTCCCCTGCCCCCAGGGACCCCCCCTGCCACCCCTGCCCACCCCAGGAGGACACCCAAGGATGGAGGGACCCACCCCAGGGACATTCAGGTAAGTTCAGGAAAGTATAATTTTTTATATTTTTTAATTTTTTTGGGGTGGCATAGGGGGGCCTTATTTGTGCCCCCCTACATGCCACTATGCCCAATGACCATGCCCAGGGGACACAAGTCCCCTGGGCATGGCCATTGGGCAAGGGGGCATGACTCCTGTCTTTACTAAGACAGGAGTCATGAAATGGCGTCTGGGCGTCGTAAAAAAATGGCGCAAATCGGGTTGAGGCGATTCTTTTGCCTCAACCTGACTTGCCCCATTTTAAGACGCCCTAACGTCATTTTTTCCCAACGCCGGCGCTGCCTGGTCTACATGGTTTTTTTCCACGCACACCAGGCAGCGCCGGTCTGCTTGCGCCGGCTAACGCCATTCCATAAATATGGCGCCCGCATGGCGCTTCAGAATGGCGTTAGACGGCGCTAAATTTTTTGACGCTAAACTGCGTTAGCGCAGTTTAGCATCAAAAAGTATAAATATGGGCCTAGGTACCCAGAGCCAATAAATGACCTGCACCCTGCAGTGGGTTTTCATTCTATGCCGGGTATACAGCAATTCATTTGCTGAAATATAAAGAGTAAAAAATAGCTATCAAGAAAACCTTTGTATTTCCAAAATGGGCACAAGATAAGGTGTTGAGAAGCAGTGGTTATTTGCACATCTCTGAATTCCAGGGTGCCCATACTAGCATGTGAATTACAGGGCATTTCTCAAATAGATGTCTTTTTTACACACTGTCTTACATTTGGAAGGGAAAAATGTAGAGAAAGACAAGGGGCAATAACACTTGTTTTGCTATTCTATGTTCCCCCAAGTCTCCCGATAAAAATAATACCTCACTTGTGTGGGTAGGCCTAGCGCCCGCGACAGGATACGCCCCAAAACACAACGTGGACACATCACAGAAAACAGACCTGTTTTTAGCAAAGTGCCTACCTGTAGATTTTGGCCTGTAGCTCAGCCGCCACCTAGGGAAACCTACCAAACCTGTGCATTTCTGAAAACTAGAGACCTAGGGGAATCCAAGATGGGGTGACTTGTGTGGCTGGGACCAGGTTCTGTTACCCAGAATCCTTTGCAAACCTCAAAATTTGGCTAAAAAAACACATGTTCCTCACATTTCTGTGGCAGAAAGTTCTGGAATCTGAGAGGAGCCACACATTTCCTTCCACCCAGCGTTCCCCCACGTCTCCCGATAAAAATGATACCTCACTTGTGTGGGTAGGCCTAGCGCCCGCGACAGGAAACGCCCCAAAGCGCAACGTGGACACATCACAGAAAACAGACCTGTTTTTAGCAAAGTGCCTACCTGTAGATTTTGGCCTGTAGCTCAGCCGCCACCTAGGGAAACGTACCAAACCTGTGCATTTCTGAAAACTAGAGACCTAGGGGAATCCAAGATGGGGTGACTTGTGTGGCTGGGACCAGGTTCTGTTACCCAGAATCCTTTGCAAACCTCAAAATTTGGCTAAAAAAACACATGTTCCTCAAATTTCTGTGGCAGAAAGTTCTGGAATCTGAGAGGAGCCACAAATTTCCTTCCACCCAGCGTTCCCCCACGTCTCCTGATAAAAATGATACCTCACTTGTGTGGGTAGGCCTAGCGCCCGCGACAGGAAACGCCCCAAAGCGCAACGTGGACACAGCCAAATTTTTGAAGGAAAACAGAGGTGGTTTTTGCAAAGTGCCTACCTGTAGATTTTGGCCTGTAGCTCAGCCGCCACCTAGGGAAACCTACCAAACCTGTGCATTTCTGAAAACTAGAGACCTAGGGGAATCCAAGATGTGGTGACTTGTGTGGCTGGGACCAGGTTCTGTTACCCAGAATCCTTTGCAAACCTCAAAATGTGGCTAAAAAAACACATGTTCCTCACATTTCTGTGGCAGAAAGTTCTGGAATCTGAGAGGAGCCACAAATTTCCTTCCACCCAGCGTTCCCCCACGTCTCCCGATAAAAATGATACCTCACTTGTGTGGGTAGGCCTAGCGCTCGCGACAGGAAATGGCCTAAAACACAACGTGGACACATCACATTTTTTCATAGAAAACAGTGCCTACGTGTGGATTTTGGCCTCTAGCTCAGCCGGCACCTGGGGAAACCTAGCAAACCAGCGCATTTTTGAAAACTAGAGACCTAGGGGAATCCCCAAGGGGGGCAGAAATGGTCTAAACACAGTTTGCCCCAGGGGAGCGACCCTTGTCTGATGGGTCGCTCCCCATCTCGAAAAAAACAAACAAACTAAAAAAAAAACACTAAAAAAAAATTTGCCCTGGCAACAAGAGGTTTCTGGCCCCCCTGGGGGCAGATCGGCCTAATAATAGGCCGATCTGCCCCCACGGGGTGCAGAAATGGCCTAAAATAAATTTGCCCCCGAACACCCCCCCGTTCCCCCCCCCCCCCCGGAGCGACCCTTGCCTACGGGGTCGCTCCCCCTGCGTGACATTGGCGCCAAAAAACAAATCCCCGGTGCCTAGTGGTTTCTGCCCCCTTGGGGCAGATTGACCTAAAATCGACCAATCTGCCCCCAAGGGGGGCAGAAATGGTCTAAACACAATTTGCCCCCCAGGGGAGCAACCCTTGCCTGATGGGTCGCTCCCCAACTCTAAAAAAAACCAAACAAAAAAAAAAAAAAAAAAAAAAAATTTGCTCTGGCAACAAGAGGTTTCTGCCCCCCCTGGGGTGGCAGAAATGGCCTAAAATAAATTTGCCCCCGAACACCCACCCGCCCCCGCCCCCCGGAGCGACCCTTGCCTACGGGGTCGCTCCCCTTGCGTGACATTGGCGCCAAAAAACAAATCCCCGGTGCCTAGTGGTTTCTGCCCCCTTGGGGCAGATTGACCTAAAATCGACCAATCTGTCCCCAAGGGGGGCAGAAATGGTCTAAATACAATTTGCCCCCCAGGGGAGCGACCCTTGCCTGATGGGTCGCTGCCCATCTCTAAAAAAAAAAACCAAACCAAAAAAAAAAACACACAATTTTTTTTTGCCCTGGCGCCTAGAGGTTTCTGCCCCCCCTGGGGGTAGATCGGCCTAATACCAATAGGGCGATCTGCCCCCAGGGGGGGCAGAGATGGCCTAAAATAATTTGCCCCCCCACCCCCCACCCCCCCGGGGAGCGACCCTTGACTACAAGGTCGCTCCCCTTGTGTGACGGCGCAAAAAAAAGATCCCTGGTGCCTAGTGGTTTCTGCCCCCCTTGGGGGCAGATTGACCTAAAATCGGCCGATCTGCCCCCAAAGCGGGCAGAAATGGCCTAAATACATTTTGCCCCTCCAGGGGAGCGACCCCATCTGTAAAACAGAAAAACTAAAAAATTCCTGGTGCCTAGTGGCCCTTGGGGGCAGATCAGCTGAATCAAAATAGGCTGATCTACCCCCCCCCAGGAGGGCAGAAATGTCCTAAAATAATCCCCCCCCCCCCCCAGGGAGCGACCCTTGCCTAAGGGGTCGCTCCCCTTGCGTGAAATTCACGCAAAAAAAAACTCCATGGTGTCTAATGGTTTCTGCCCCCCTTGGGGGCAGATTGGACTCATCAAAATAGGCCAATCTGCCCCCAAGGGGGGCAGAAATGGCCTAAATATAATTTGCCCCCTAGGGGAGCGACCCTTGCCTAAGGGGTCGCTCCCCACCTAAAAAAAAAAGAAAACATAACAAAAAGAAAAAAAAAAAAAAGATCCCTGGTTCCTAGAGGTTTCTGCCCCCCCCTGGGGGCAGATCGGCCTAATAATAGGCCGATCTGTCCCCAGGGGGGGCAGAAAAGGCCTTCCCAAAAAAATGCCCCCCCTGGGAGCGACCCTTGCCAAAGGGGTCGCTCCCATTGCGTGAAATTCGCGCGCAAAAACAAACTCCCTGGTGTCTAATGGTTTCTGCCCCCCTTGGGGGCAGATTGGCCTCATCAAAATAGGCCAATCTGCCCCCAAGGGGGGCAGAAATGGCCTAAATATATATTGCCCCGTAGGGGAGCGACACTTGCCTAAGGGATCGCTCCCCACCTAAAAAAAAAAGAAATCATCACAAAAAGAAAAAAAAAAAAAAAAAAGGTCCCTGGTGCCTAGAGGTTTCTGCCCCCCCGGGGGCAGAAAAGGCCTTCCTAAAAAAATGCCCCCCCGGGAGCGACCCTTGCCCAGGGGGTCGCTCCCTTTTGCCAATTTCACTGAAAAAAAAAAAATTCCCTGGTGTCTAGTGGGGTTTCAAAAGCCGGATTGCAAGCAATCTGGCTTTTGAAACCTGTGAGAGACTTCAAAGGGAAGGAAATACATTTCCTTCCCTTTGAAGCCTCTCGGGGCCTCCCCCATGGGATTGAAAAAGAAATGCAAAAGCATTTCTTTTTCAATCGCGCTGGAAGCTCTGCTTCCAGCGCGATGGGGGAGACCCTGTGACTAATCAGTGCGCGCTCGTGCGCTGACGTCACAGGGGGGTTTGGGGGGGTCGGGGGTGGGAGGGGAAGGGCTTCCCCTTCCATCCCTGACTTGGAGGGGTGGGGGGAAACCCCACAGAGGGAGCGAGAGCGCTCCCTCTGGGCTCTGTGCACAGGACGTAATGGTTACGTCCTGGGCACAGCAGCACTGTGCCTCAGGACGTAACCATTACGTCCTGGGCACAGAAGGGGTTAAAAATAGAAAGGTTTCCTTGAAACCTATTTTTCACTCTTTATATTTCACCAAATGAATTACTGTACCCCCGGTATACAATGAAACCTATTGCAAGGTGCAACTCATTTATTGGCTCTGGGTACCTAGGGATATTGATAAACCTACAAGTGCTATAAATCTCTGGAACCAGAATGGTCCGTCAGACCTAACGGTGTATTGTTTTTAAAAATCTGCCATAGTTGGAAAAAGTTATGGAAGAAAACGTGGACAGAAGTGGCTCTTTTTTACAACTCAATGTCAATATGTTTTTCTTTTAGCTGTTACTTCTGTAGGAAAACCTTGAAGGGTCTAGACAAATGACCCCTGCTAAATTCAGAATTTCTTTTACTTTTGATAAATGTTTAGCTGTCTGGGATCCAGCATTGCTTTCATACCCATTTCTGTCACTAACTGGAAGGAGATTGAAAGCACAAAAAATAGTAAAAATGTGGTATGTCCCAGTAAAATGCCAACATTGTGTTGAAAAATGTGATTTTCTGATTCAAGTCTGACTGTTCCTGAAAGTTGGATAGATGGTGATTTTAGCACCGCTAACTCTTTGTTGGTGCCATTTTCAGGGGGAAAAACACATGCTTTCTCCTGCAACCCTTTTTCCCATTTGTTTGAAAAAACAACAACATTTTTGCTGTATTTTGGCTAATTTCCTGGTCTCCCCCAGGGGAACCCACAAACCGTTAGGTACCTTTAGAATCCCTAGGATGTTGGAAAAAAGGATGCAAATTTGGCATGGCTAGCTTATGTGGACAAAAAGTTATGAGGGCCTAAGCGCAAACTACCACAAATAGCCAAAACAAGTCTTGGCACCGGGAGGGGGGAAAGGCCTGGTAGTGAAGGGGTTAAGGCTTTCACTTCAAATGGGATGGAAATTCAAATTCAGAAACAAATGAGAGTTTGTGCCTAAATTGAGGTTACAATAGCAGGTTTTTCATGCCATGATTTTCACTCAGTTTAAAGTGGAGAAATTTGCGCAGAATAAAAACAATAACATTCTGAGTTCCGCACTACAAAAAAGGCAAAACCATGTTATACCTCGTTCCAGCATTCAGAGCGTTGAATGATCTGGTAATACTGCCTTGGATAAATGTTGCTTTAACGTTGGCGGTTTACACCATCTTGGAAGTTTTGATTACTTTAGTTAATATGCTGAACTAACTAGTAAAAATCCAAGTGTCTGAAGACACTTCATGGTCTTAGCTAGTTCTCCAATTACTACAAACTGCGTTCTACCTGCATTCATCCCATGCAAGACATCTGCCCAGATCTCTTCCCATTTGTTTACAGAACCATCTTCTGAAATGTTACTGCCCTCGGCACAGGCATATTTTGGATCTCCTCATTCGCAACATTCAAACCTAATATCTGGCAGAGCTGGCATGGAAGACAGAATGGAAATTCTGTCTATGTACATACAGAAAGACTAGCATGACTAGAGGTAGGCAACGTTCCTGGCGGAAATCGCACTGAGTGAATTTTGTCTGTTTTTTTCTTGGCAGAGTGGAAATGGGGCTAAAAAGTATTAGTTGCCTTTTGAAGCCCTGTAGGATGTTCAGCAAAGCATTTAGCTGATTGTTCATTTCTTGAAGGTAAATACATTGCCGGAGCCCCTGGCAGAACACTTCAAAGTAACTTCCCCAGCAGAAACACATGCGTGCAGTGCCACACACAAGCTCCCCTGCTGGAGACTTTTCCTTGAAGAACACTGTCGGGGGCTGGCCATTTTAAACTACGTAATGTAATTGCTGTTAATTTAATTACAGCAATGGGCTCCTTCAACTTCCTTGAACACTTGTATCCTGCAATGCCCAGAGTAAAGAATTTTTGTTTTGCTGGACATTTCTCCAGTGGCCATAGCAGAGGAGCGTCGCTGCAAGCCTTTCACAACGAAGGGATATTAAATTATGTTCATTTTCCCTCTGTTGTGAAAGGGGAGGGGCCATCAGGGGTGATAAGCAGTGAGGGCAATGCTCAGAGCGCATGTATGTTTGGCCTGCTGTCTCGGGCCGGCCAAACACACATGCGCAGTGTGCTCTCTCCAGCCCAGCACTGTGTTGCCGGGCTGGGGAGAGCATGCACAGGCTCCCAGTCTGCCAGGGAGTGAACTGGCTGGGTGCTCCCAGCCAATCCTCACGCTGCTCTGAGCAGCATGAGGATTGGCTACAGGCCAGATTGGGAGCCTGTGCCTGCACTGCAAGACAGAGGAGCGATTGTGTGGTAAGAAGCGGATCGGAGGTAAGTTTATTATTTTTTTTTTTCTTCAGTTTGTTAAAAATTCCCCCCGCACATGCCGGCTCGCCCCCTGTAACCCCAGCGAGCCGAGACTGCATTTCTCCCACATTCGCCCTGTTTTTAGGTTGAAGCGAAAACACATCTTGTGAGCATTCTGAAAGCTGCCCCTGGAAATGCATTCCACCCAAGTGTTTAACATTGGTTTGTGTTTTTTGAGTCACATTTTCTTGATTTCTAATAGCTGTTTTTTTAATTTTATTTATTTTAGGCTGCCCAGCATGTCTTTGTCTCCCATGGTGCAAAGCTTCAGGACCATTGTTCCTCACGTTCTCTAAACAAAACTTGTTTTTCTCTTGTCACATTTGTTCTGCATTCAAAAATAAAGGTCAAATGTCAGGCACTGTTTTCCTAGGGAGTTTGGTGTTTACTTTTCTTTCTCTGACTTCAAAGTGAGAGGTTTTATGTGACAATCTTGTCTTGCCAGGCACCGGGAAAGAAAGGTATTTTTTCTAGCACAAACACAATGTAAATGTCTGTAAATAAACTGGTTTAATATTTCAGAATACATCAGAATTAGGAAAGCACAATAAAGCACATTCTTTGTAATTAAGAAGTATGGTAGAAATAAATGATTTAATGTGATTAAAAACAAATCAGTACACTAGGTGACTCCAGTTCCATACATTATTGTTTGTCCGCTGTATAGTTTTATCAGTAATAGTGTTTATTTCAAATGTCATTGTCATTTCAATTGAAAATGTGTTGTAATGTAATGGCAGTGCCCTAACACACCACACATACTCCACTCTAAGCTATTCCACTCGAGTACACAACTCTCCTGTCCACCTCAGTCACAGCACTCTATTCTATGCCATTTTGCTCTAAGCCACTCTATGACACTCCACTCTACGATACTCAACACCACTCCACTCCATGCCACGATACTCTAAGCCATTCTACTCCACTCTACCACACTCCATGGCACTTCACTCAACACTACGTCACTCCACTCTATGGCACTTTCCTCCCAGTCCATGCTATGCCACTCCCCTCTACACCACTCCACTCCATACTTCAGCCCTCTATTCTATTCCACTCTATGACACTTTTCTCCTCTCTTAGCCCTCCTCTCTAGGGACCATCCACTCTATGCCCCCAACTCTATGACACTCTCCTTTACACTACTCTACTACACTCTATGGGCCAGATGTAGCAAACGTTTAGCGAGTCGCAAACGGCAAAATTTGCCGTTTGCGACTCGCTAAACGCGTATCCCAATGCAGAAATGCATTTTGCGTGTCGTTACCGACTCGCAAAATGCATTTCAGACTCGCAAATAGGAAGGGGTGTTCCCTTCCTATTTGCGAGTCGCATTGGGATGCAATACCATTTGCGACCGCATATGCGGTCGCAAATGGCATCGCAGTTACCATCCACTTCAAGTGGATGGTAACCCAATCGCAAATTGGAAGGGGTCCCCATGGGACCCCTTCCAGTTTGTGACTGGACCCCAAAATATTTTTTCAGTGCAGGGAGTGGTCCAAGGGACCACTCCCTGCCCTGAAAAAAAACCGAAACAAAAGGTTTCGGTTTTTTTGAAGTGCAGCTCGTTTTCCTGTTAGGAAAACGGGCTACACTTCAAAAAAAAAAAACTGCTTTATTGAAAAGCAGGTCGCAAACATGGAGGTCTGCTGACGACAGCAGGCCTCCATGTTAGCGAGTGCCTATACTCGCAATGGGGCCGCAATTTGCGACCCACCTCATGAATATTCATGAGGTGGGTCATTGCGACCCCATTGCGAGTCGCAGTTGGTGTCTGAGACACCGTACTGCATAGCAATTTGCGACTTGCAAATTGCGAGTCGCAGGGACTCGCAATTTGCAAGTCGCAAATTGCCGACTTGCTATATCTGGCCCTATGCCACTCCATTCTACGGCACTCTACTCAACTCCACTCTGACACTCTACTTCACTCCAGTTTACTATACTACACTCTACAACATTCTACTCCACTCTAAGCCCCTCTACTTCACTCTATGCACTTTAAATATTTAAGCAAAAGTAGTGCATATTTCAGCTATTTCAGGGGCATTGTATGTCAATTAATTTATAAACACAATGGGGGTCATTACAACATTGGCGGTAAAAGCCGCATACCGCCGTGCAGAAGACCGCCAACACACCGCCGCGGCCGCGGAATTCCGCCACAGCTATTATGACCCACATCTCGAAATCCGACAAAATCTAGACACCCACACAAGACCGCCACACCAAAGGTCAGGCGATAAACTGGCGAAATCAAAACCTCCACCGTCACGCCAACAGAAATACGCCCACACTATCACGACCCACGAATCCACGCGGCGGTCTTTCAACTGCGGTATTCCATTGGCGGTACACACCGCCGCGCTCAAAATACACACACTGTTACAAAACACAGCCACATTGGACAATTCGAAATACACACACCTGATACACATACACACACCACTCCCACACACCCATTACAATATAAAACACACACCCACATCACCCACAAACTCCTACGACCACCATTACAGAGATAAGTCCAGAGAGAGACACCACCATCCACAAACTAGCATCCACAGGCACTCAACACCATCACCCACACTACTTCCACATACAAAACACCACACACCACTACACATCACCACACTTATCACCACATACACCACCCCACACATCACCTACACCACCCCATGGCACAGCAAAGACACCCCAGGTTCTCTGAGGAGGATCTCAGGGTCATGGTGGAGGAAATCGTCCCGGTAGAGCCACAACTATTTGGAGCACAGGTGCAGCACACCTCCATTGCAAGGAAGATGGAGCTATGGAGAAGAATAGTCGACAGGGTCAACGCAGTGGGACAACACCCAAGAAATCAGGATGACATCAGGAAGAGGTGGAACGACCTACGGGGTAAGGTGCGTTCTGTGGACTCAAGACACCACATCGGGATACAGCGGACTGGCGGCGGACCCCCACCTCCTCCCCCACAACTAACAACATGGGAGGAGCAGGTCTTGAAGATTCTGCATCCTGAGGGCCTCGCTGGAGTCGGTGGAGGAATGGACTCTGGTAAGTCAAATCTTAACTTTCATATCCCCCACCCTACCTGCATGCTATCACAGACCCCCCCCTCCCCTATCACTCCAACTCCTCACAAATGTCCCAACATCACAAACCACACATCCCAACACCAAGCCCTGCATGCAGCAACAAAGCATGGACACCCATCACTAAAGCATGCCCACTGCACATACACATAACACCCCCCTCAACCATCATCACACAAGACCCCACACAGGAATGCTAGCACTGGGGTACACGGTCACCCACCCATTGCACACCATTACACACACAGATGCAATAATCATGCTTTTACACCCCTGCAGGACCACTACCCAACGTCACCAGACAGGAGGGTCCAGACAGCTCCACTCCCCCCACTGAAGAGGCCCACAGTGATGACAGCAGCTCTGTCCAACTGGATCTAGATGACTAGCCCTGACCATCGTGGGCCTCGGGACAGTCGGTTCCCCACACCCAGTCACAGGCCACCACAGACCTTCCACCCTCTGCTAACACCAGCACAGCATCCACCCAGCGGGCCCATACCTCCGTACCCAGGACACGTCAATCAGCTGTGTGTCCACCACTACAGGGAACCCAGGATAACCCACCACCCCAACAACAACAGGGACCTGGGGGCAGTGGTAGTGGGCACATGGTCCAGGGGACGGAGGCCCAGGAAGACAGGGGAACTGGGAGGGCTGCTGTGTGACAGGGGGCGGACAGGCCTAGGGAACCCACTCTCCACGAGGCCCTCTCCTCCATCATGGGAGCATACCACCACTCCCAAGAGACAATGGCAACGGTACTGGCCAAGTTTCAGGAGACCCAGCGCATGCAGGAGGAACAGTATTTGGGCTTCAGGGAGGAACTCAGAACCATCAGCTCCGCCCTGGGCACCATCGTAGGGGTGCTGAAGGAGATACTTAACACCAGGAGGGACACTGTGGCACTCCAAGGGGCCCCTGACACTAGCATGGACGAAGAACTGCCCACCACCTCCGCCGGCACTAGTGGACAGGAGGCAGCGCCACAGGACCACCACACCAGCACCCCACCACCTGCAGACGGAGAACCACCCCGCAAGCGGTCCCTGAGATCCAGGAACAGGACAGAGCACGATGCCAAGACCCCCGCCAAGAAATGAGACCACCTTGATTGTCATCCCACTGTCCCACTTTGTCACCCTGTCCATATTTAAACTGCCCCAGCTCCACTTCCTATGCCCATATGGGCAATGCACCTGTGAGGCTAATAGACTGGACTCTTCCATGGACATTCCTCCGCCATCACCCCTCACCATTTAACTTCCCCCTCCAATATTTTGTTTTTAAATAAACACCCTTGAATCACAAAACAATCTGGCGTCAGTCTGTGATTTTGAAAATGTGTATTATCAATTACAGTGTCAAAATGCTCTTTCAAATGTAATGTCAACATAAGTATGTCACACATCTCAAGTCCATGAGGAATGTAAGCAGATGACACACGTTGTAAACCACACTTGTGGAACCGTAAGGGAAATGTACGACTCAGTTACCATATACTGGTAGAAATCGACAGACAGGATAGAGGTAGAAGTGTGAAAGTACTTGTAGTAGGCAGGAATTTGTTCTCACCTGTGTGTCACTGGAAATATTGCTGGATAACTGAGTCCCTGTTGTCAATGTCTTCTTCCTTTGCTTCCTCCTCATCACTGTCCACAGGCACAACAGCTGCTACAACACCGTCATCTGGACCATCCTCCAGCAGAAAAGGTACCTGTTGTCGCAAAGTTGTGAAGCATACAGCAGGCCACGATGATCTGGCACACCTTCTTTGGTGAATAGAATAGGGAACCACCTGTCATATGGAGGCACCTGAACCTGGCCTTCAGGAGGCCGAAGGTCTGTTCGATCACCCTCCTAGTCCGCCCATGTGCCTCATTGTAGCGTTCCTCTGCCCTTGTCCTGGGATTCCGCACTGGGGTCAGTAACCATGACAGGGTGGGGTAACCAGAGTCCCCTAATAGCCACACCCATGCCTCTGGAGTTGACCCATCACATAAGGGATGCTGCTATTCCGCAGGATGTAGGCGTCATGCACTGAACCAGGGAACATAGCATTTACCTGGGAGATGTACTGGTCTGCCAAACATACCATCTGTACATTCATGGAATGATAACTCTTCCGGTTCCTGTACACGTGTCCACTCCTGTGGGGGGGACCAGAGCTACATGGGTCCCATCAATGGCACCAATGGTGTTGGGGATATGTCCAAGGGCATAGAAGTCACCGTTAACTGTAGGTAAATTCTCCACCTGAGGGAAAACGATGTAGCTCCGCATGAGTTTCAGAAGGGCAGACAACACTCTGGACAACACGTTGGAAAACGTAGGCTGGGACATCCCTGATGCCATGGCCACTGTTGTTTGAAATGACCCACTTGCAAGGAAATGGAGCACTGATAGCACCTGCACTTGAGGGGGGATCCCTGTGGGATGGCGGATTGCTGACATCAGGTCAGGCTCCAACTGGGCACACAGTTCCTGGATAGTGGCACAGTCAAACCTGTAGGTGATGATCAAATGTCTTTCCTCCATTGTCGACAGGTCCACCAGCGGTCGGTACATCGGAGGATTCCGCCATCTCCTCACATGTCCCAGCAGACGTTGCCTAGGAATGACAACAGCGACCACAGAGTCAAACAACTTAGAGGTATGTACCCACAGTCTACATAGAACACCATTCATACACAAAATGTGGCCTGTATTTGTGTAGTGCGACAAGGCCTAGGTCTGTGTGACGCAGTTGGTAATAAGGGCATGTGGGCCCCTGAAATGGTGGCTGCCTGACCTCTAAAGTGGGACAATGGGATGTGAGGTAACTGCGCTGGCGTTGAACACCGTCGCGGTAGGCGGTCGAAGACCGCGGCGCAATGCTGCATTGGTTAACATTGGACCCTATGGGTCCCAGGAGCCAATGACGAAGTACGCCGGCGGTAATGTTACGCACCACCGCGGACGTGACCGCCGCGGACGTGACCGCCATTTTCTATCTGTTGAATCACTCGATACCTGATCTTCGACAGGAGAGGACCTGCTCTGAAAGTGCTGCTGTGACCTCGGTCTGGAAGAGACAATGGCTTGTGCGTCTGGGGAAAGGGCCCCTGCGTTCACTGCAGAGGAGTTGGAGAAGCTCATGGACAGGGTCCTCACCCAGTACATGCTACTCTACGGTCCTCCAGACCAACAGGTAAGTACACAGGGAGCATGTTGTATGGCCCATGCCTGTGTGGAGAGGGCTGGTTGTAAGAATGAAGGGGGCACAGTTCTGCATGCATGATGGAATGTGAATGCATGTGCCACATGGCAAGGGTAGGGATGTGGGCCACTCACTTAGACGGAGCAGTTGTTAATGACTTCTCTTCTTCCCCTGTACATGTCATGTAGGTCAGTACCCACCAGAAGAAGGATATTTGGCGTGCCATTGCCAAGGATGTCCGGACCCTGGGGGTCCACCACAGATGGAGCACCCACTGCCGGAAGAGATGGGAGGACATTCGCCGCTGGAGCAAGAAGACGGCGGAGGCTCAGCTGGGGATGGCCTCCCAACGTGGGAGGGGTTCCCTTCGAACCATGACCCCCCTGATGTTCCGGATCCTGGCGGTGGCCTACCCTGAGTTGGATGGGCGCTTGAGGGCGTCACAGCAGACACAAGGGGGTGAGTACAACATCATTCAGCAGACCTTGCGCGCAGTGAAGGTGTCTGGGTGGGGGAGGAGGGCTGTGGGTTTCCCTAGGCCAGGGCAAGTTCCGTAGGCCCTCCTTAATGCAGGCCATGTGGCACCCCACCCCACCTCTGTAGAGTGCTAAGTACAGGTATTCATGCCCCTGTGTCATCTATGTGTGCAGATGTCATCCATAGCCTTGTAGGCCATATCCCAGAAATTGCATCTGTAGAGCCCAACAGAGCGACGTAGTGCAGGGAGCTGCTGTGTCTGTATTGTCCGCCAACGATAGCGGTAAGCCATGCACTCAACCTGTCTTTCTTCTGTCGTCCCCCCCTTTTTGTGGTCTCCCTGTTCTTGTGTGCCTCAGCATCATCAGGCGGAGGTACAGTGGCACCGGAGCACGAGGGAGCTGCATCCCACATGGCCATGGAGGGCCACACCATGGACTCAGAATACACCAGTGGGACGGAGGGCGAGGGGAGCACCACGGCGGTCACAGGATCTGCAACCAGCAACATGGACTTGTCCTCCGATGGGAGCTCTCTTGTGGTGGCGGCAACATCTGTGCCCCCAATTCTACAGGTACAGCCGCCACCCCCCCTACCAGCAGCGCCCTCCCAGCAGCCCCTCAGCGTGTGCCCCGTGCCCGCTCACCCAGGAGGGTGGGCATCACCTTCGCCCCAGGCACCTCAGCCCCTGCCCCTGCCCCTGTCACCTCTGCTGCCCTCAGTGAGGAGGCCATTGACCTCCTCAGGTCCCTCACTGTTGGGCAGTCTACCATTTTGAATGCCATCCAGGGTGTAGAAAGGGAATTGCAACACACTAATGCATTCCTGGAGGGCATTCATTCTGGCCAGGCTGCCCTTCATCGAACCCTGCAAACTCTTGCCTCAGCACTGATGGCAGCCATTGTCCCTGTGTCTAGCCTCCCCCCTTCAACTTCCTCCACCCGACCCAATCCCCTGTACCTCTGCCTATCCCAAGCACACCATCAGACCAGCCTGCACACACCTCACCAAACAAGGGAAGCTCATGCAAACATAAGCACCACACATCTCACAGGCACTCAAGCAGGCAATCCACACATACAGACACACCAACATCCACTGCCTCCACTGTGTCCCCCTCCTTGTCGTCTCCCTCCTCCCTCCCAGTCTCGTCTACACTCACACCTGCATGCACTACCACTACAGCCACTACGTCCCGCACCAGCACACCCACCACCACACCCCGCTCACGTGCACTCACCACCCCCACGTCCCCTGTGTCCTCTCCCAGTGTGTCTGTGATGCTCCCTCTGAAGATACACAAACAGAGGCACACACCCACCCAACAGCCATCCACCTCACGACACCCTCCAGCAATTGTACCTGCACCCAAATCCACAAAACTTACACCTCCTACAACCACCACCTCTTCCTCCAATCCCAAACCCCCTCCATCTACCCGTCCCAGTGTCTCCCAAAAACTTTTCCTTGCCCCCCTTAACCTATTTCCCACCACTACTCCCCCTCCAACTCATAGGTCCCGTACTAGCACCTCAGCCAAGAAATCTCCGGGACCAGTGGTGCCTGTTGTTACAGGTATGTGGAGTGCACCGGCCACCAGGCCAGCCAGAGTGGCACGGAACCAGAGCACAGCCAGTTCCCCCCCTGTGAAGCACCAGAAGTTGGACAGTGCCCGGTGGGAGAGGGGGAAGACTCCAGCCAGCAAAGCCGCTCACAAGGGTCCCGGGGGGAGTGTTGACTCAGCTGTGACTCCTCCCAAGGTGGGGGAGGGGCAGAAGAAATCTCCAAAGTCTGGGAGGAGCAGCACGGCGGAGAGGACCGCCATCATCCCCCCTGCCCAGGAAGCCACCGCCAGCCCCAGAGTCACTGGTCAGGAGGCCACCGCCAGAGTCACTGCCCAGGAGCCCAGCCCCATTGTCATTGGCCAGGAGGCCACCATCAGAGTCACTGCCCAGGAGGTCACTGACAAGGAGGCCAGCCCCATCGTCACTGCCCAGGAGGCCACCGCCAGACTCACTGCCCAGGAGGCCAGCCCCATCGTCACTGGCCAGGAGGCCACCACCAGAGTCACTGCCCAAGAGGCCAGCCCCATCGTCACTGGCCAGGAGGCCACCGCCAGAGTCACTGCCCAGGAGGCCAGCCCCATCGTCACTGGCCAGGAGGCCACCGCCAGAGTCACTGCCCAGGAGGCCAGCCCAATCGTCACTGGCCGGGAGCCCACCTCCAGAGTCACTGCACAAGGGGCCAGCCCCATCGTCACTGGCCAGGAGGCCACCACCAGCCACAGCCCAGCTGGCCAGGAGGGCCCCGCAAGCCACAGCCCAGCTGACCCATGAAGGACTGCCAGCCACAGCCCTGCTGGGCAATGAAGGACCGCCTTGGCAAGCACCGCTGAACAGGCCAGGGACCGCTGAACAGGGCAAAGACCGCCATGGAATGCACCGCTGAACAGGTCTGACACTGGCAACACAAGCACCCCCGAACAAGCCAGGGACCGCTGAACAGGGCAAAGACCGCCATGGAATGCACCGCTAGCCCATTTGGGGCAGGGGCAGTGACGCAATTGGGACCGTCACGGGGTGTGTGCTGCACTCTGGGCACCAGTCCCCCTCCAGCACCAGTGGAGACTGTTATCCACTTGAGAGACTGTGGTTTTGCACTCCCCAGGATGGAACAGTGGGCAAACCACCCACTGTAGAGACTTGAGAGACTGTGGCTTTGCACTCCCCAGGATGGAACAGTGGGTAACCCACCAACTGTATAGACTTGAGAGACTGTGGCTTTGCACTCCCCGGGATGGAACAGTGGGCAAACCACCCACTGTAAAGACTTGAGAGACTGTGGCTTTGCACTCCCCAGGATGGAACAGTGGGCAAACCACCCACTGTAGAGATTTGAGAGACTGTGGCTTTGCACTCCCAAGGATGGAACAGTGGGCAACCCACCCACTGTATAGACTTGAGAGACTGTGGCTTTGCACTCCCTAGGATGGAACTGTGGGCAAACCACCCACTGTAGAGACTTGAGAGACTGTGGCTTTGCACTGCCCAGGATACATCAATGGGCATGGAGCCCCCTTGTGGATCTGGCGTGGTGCACTCATCCGGCTGAGGTGCCCCCCTTCCCTTCCCCCTGAGGTGCCTGTTGTATTTCTATCTGATGCCCCAGCAGTGTTCTCTCCATTTTGATCAGGTATCTTGTGTGGGCCTCGCCCATGCATTTTGGGCCCAGTGGCCCACGGACAATGAGAGGTGCATTACCTGCACTACTAATTGTGGTG
Source organism: Pleurodeles waltl (assembly GCF_031143425.1). NCBI lineage: Eukaryota > Metazoa > Chordata > Amphibia > Caudata > Salamandridae > Pleurodeles > Pleurodeles waltl. The sequence goes on along the minus strand of NC_090450.1, from coordinate 301,940,052 downwards.
TATATTTTGTTTAATGTATATATATATATATATATATATATATATATATCTGTATATATTTGCTTACTGTATTTTGATATATTACAATGGTTCCACTAATTTCCTTTTGTCTTTGCATTCTTCCGGGGAGGGTTTGGGGGGTGTTACTGTAATCTATAGATAAGCATTGGTGTGTGCGTTGTAGTGGGTGAGGGTCAGGGTGGGGGTTGGGATGTTGGTTTTGTGTGTCCCTGTGTTTTTGCCTCCCCTATGTCGTAGGTGCAGTACTCACCGTGCTCTTCGCCGCCGGCGTTGATGATCCTCGTGTAGGAGCAGGAAGACTATTGCTGGCAGAATATGGAGTTCCGGCTCCATGGTGTCCTGATTCCTCGTGGGATGTGTAGAGGTGAGCGTTTTCACTTTGAAATGGCTGTTTCCGCCGTGTTTTTATCCGCGGTGAATCCGCCCCGGAAATGGTGGCGGATTGGTAGGTTGTGATACTGTGGGCGGTACATTGTCTTCCGCCTGTCTGTTGGCGGTAACCACCGCGCTGTTTGTCTGTACCGCCGTGGCGGTCGGAATGTTAAAGTGGCTGTCTTTTTTGGCGGTTTCCGCCACGGTCATAATTCCAAAAAATATTAGCCGGCCTGTTGGCGGTGTTACTGCCGCTTTAACACTGTCTGCCAGGGTTGTAATGACCACCAATATCATCTAGGTATTTGTGAGAGCTATTCATGATATTTTTTTTTACTTATTAAGCATGCATCACATACCAAATTACCTCATTGTGCTACAGCAGTATAGCCATCATGTTTACAGCGAAATGGTGTTGACACCCATACCACTTGCTGTCTGTTAATATATATATCTATTCCAGTCCTCAAGCATGGAAGTTGCAGAAGTGTCCTGCATAAAGCTCACTCAAGGTACCCCCGACTAGGCAAGTGTTTTAGTATTAGAATTAGTTGAGGTTAACTAAGATATTGGATTGTCCTTTGTTAGAGAACAGTGCTGTTACCCAGTTTACTCAAATACTAAACATTAAAGCTTTAGGATACTGAGAAATCACTCAGGTTGGACAGATCTTGAAGCAGCAGAACTATCCATCTGAATATACTTTCACATAGATGTTCAAAGGGCATACCCTGGGATCAACTGCACAAGCACAGATCTATCCCACATAATAGATATCAGATTTCAGGAAGCAAACCAGTTCATCAGGTCACAGGATTTTACATGCTTAGGTCACAAAAACAATTACCAATCAGGTTATACTCCCTCTCAGGCTTAGTCTTCAGACAGCAAGCTATATTTTAACATGCATGTATCTTATAGGCTCAGACAGAATTCTGTCACATTCACAGATCTAAAAATTGTCTCTCATGTTGTAGAGGTTGCACAGGCCCAGGCTTCAGACAACAGTGTACGTAACATAAATATTACAAGCTGCAAGAAGAAAAACCTTCCCTTAAATTGCAGGTTTCTTAGCAAGCTCATGCATCCCACAACAAAGTTACATTTGAGATTAGAAAGCAAAAAAATTGAAAGATGGAAAAAAGGGGGGATAAATTCAACCTTTAGTGATCTACAAAGACAGGTTATTAGGAGGTCTTTTGGCTCAGGACCTTCGGCATTTGATGGACTACCTTAAGTGGATTCTGCTTTCATAAAGTCTGGTCACAACCACCTAAACGCTAACTTTGGAAGCCCTAAGGGACCTTTTTCGCATTAGGAAAATGTGCTTTTGATTGTGTTGAAATACCCTATATGTCTAAACATTTGATGATGGTGTTGCAATACAATTGATGAATTTTATGAAATACATGTAATCATGGTTTTGAATAAATGGGGGTCTCGTGACAATTGATGTGGTCATTGTTGATCAGTAATGGTTGAATGTATCCCCCCTTTTTCCATTTTTAGGTCAAGCGCACAAGCGCTTCTGACCTGTTGTCTTTCTGCTGGGCTTTTAACCAACCCCCATGTCACACCCATCACTTTTATTCATTTGTGGGCTTGCCTTTTAAAATTCCCTTGATTTAATTGTTGAAAGCATGCATACCTCATGTCTTTTCTGGTGTTTAGCCCTCATACAGAGCACTGGCCAATTATTGAAAACATACACAGCTCCATGTTTTTCGCATGGTTTCTGGACTACTTATTGTTTTTATTTCTACACAGCATGATCGCACTCAGCAGTAATTCAGGCTTTGCATGACTACCAGTTTACTTCGATTGTTTATCCAAGCGCTCCTTGGCGAAATCAAGGTTTTACACAGCACGCTAGCGCTCAGCAGTATTGGAGCGAATTGCATGCCTACCAGTTTACTTTCATTGTTTATTCCTGGTTCCTACTTTTATTCTATTCCAGCCTAAAAATAGTTTAAGAAACACTTAGGGGGTGATTCCAACTTTGGCTGGCGGCGGGCGCCGCCAGCCAAACAGGAACCGCCAGAATACCGCTGCGTGGTCAAAAGACCGCCGCGGGTATTCTGGGTTTCCCGCTGGGCGGGCGGGCGACCGCCAGAAGGCCGCCCGCCAGCCCAGCGGGAAACACCCTTCCACGGGGATGCCGGCTCCGAAAGGAGCCGGCGGAGTGGAAGGTGTGCGACGGGTGCAGTAGCACCCATCGCGATTTTCAGTGTCTGCATGGCAGACACTGAAAATCTTGGTGGGGCCCTCTTACGGGGGCTCCTGCAGTGCCCATGCCATGCCAGGGGCCCCACGACACCCCATACCGCCATCCTGTTCCTGGTGGCCAAAACCGCCAGGAACAGGATGGCGGTATGGGGGTCGGAATCCCCATGGCGGCGCAGCAAGCTGCACCGCCATGGAGGATTCCCCTGGGCAGCGGAAAACCGGCGGTACACCGCCGGTTTTCCCTTTCTGACCGCGGCTGAACCGCCGCGGTCAGAATGCCCAAGGGAGCACTATATGCTGCAGTCTGACTGAGGGTCCGCTCCAGAGAACATATACACGTTAGGCTCCATGATGTGGTGAGGTCCCGATTTGCGCCCAGAAACTAAAGGCTATTCGGTCCAGTGGACTGTGGCAACCCTAACCCTCCATTGATCCAGGACAACCCCACACATCCCGTAAACGCCCACTTTCCCCCATCCCCCTCCCCCCGGAAACTGGGCGGCTCAGACTGGTGCTGGAAATCACCAGAGGTTTATATGCCAGGAACGTTTGCTGTCGAAAAAAGAGTAAAGATAAAAGCTGTGTGCGACAGCTTCTACAGGGTAAGTCGGACCTGCTATTTGCCAAACGGAGACAATGAGTGGAAGTGACATTAAGATGGTGGTGAGAGATCGGTCTTTAACCTGCCTTTCTGGGGAAGGCTCAGATGAGCCAAGAGACTGGGAACGTAGGCAAGAAAAGGAAAATCAAGTTGTACAGCTCTTTCTAAAAGTTTTGAAACAGTGGGACTGAACAACCGACAAACATCGCATTCATTCCCTTGCAAAGCACGCTCAAGTGTTATGGAGTTGGACAATTAAATTTTTTAAACCATGGCCTGCAGTGCTTTGTTTGTAATATAATAAATGCCGGTGCCCAAAGCGCTGCTCATAAACCCACGTCTGGCATCATTCTGAATGCCAAGGTTACAGTCCAGAATCCACTTCTAGCCTTTTTAAATTTGCTGCAAGACACTCTGGGCCGTATTTATACTCCGTTTGCGCCGAATTTGCGTCGTTTTTTTCGACGCAAATTCGACGCTAAACTAACGCCAACTAACGCCATATTTATACTATGGCGTTAGAGGCGTCTAGCGCCAAAGTTCCCGGAATGTGCGTCATTTTTTAGCGTGAACCCCTTCCTTGCGTTAATGATATGCAAGGGAGGCGTTCCCGTCTAAAAAATGACTCCCAGGCCTTTACGTGGTATTTATACTCCCGGGCAAAAGAGACGCCCGGGAGTGGGCGTGGCTAAAAACGGCGCATTTGCGCCGCTTTTTAACGCCTGGGTCAGGCATGGCGTTAAGGGACAAGTGGGCTCAAAATGAGCCCAGAGTGCCCTCCCCTGCCCCCAGGGACCCCCCCTGCCACCCTTGCCCACCCCAGGAGGACACCCAAGGACGGAGGGACCCATCCCATGGACATTAAGGTAAGTTCAGGTAAGTATTTTTTTTTTAATTTTTTGTGGCATAGGGGGGCCTGATTTGTGCCCCCCTACATGCCACTATGCCCAATGACCATGCCCAGGGGACAGAAGTCCCCTGGGCATGGCCATTGGGCAAGGGGGCATGACTCCTATCTTTACAATGATAGGAGTCATGTTGATGGGGGATGGGCGTCGAAAAAAAATGGCGCAAGTCGGGTTACGACGATTTTTTCGACGTAACCTGACTTGCCCCATTTTAAGACGCCCATACGCCATTTTCCCCCTACGCCGGCGCTGTCTGGTCTACGTGGTTTTTTCCCACGCAAACCAGGCAGCGCCGGTCTGATTGCGCCGTCTAACGCCATTCCATAAATACGGCGCCCGCATGGCGCTTCAGAATGGCGTTAGACGGCGCAAAATTTTTTGACGCTAAACTGCGTTAGCGCAGTTTAGCGTCAAAAAGTATAAATATGGGCCTCTCTGTCCTGTTATCTCACTCTTTCGGGTTTCTACGTTTTACATTGGTGACAGATTTTCTGTATTTCTCTTTCTTTCCGTTTGGTGTGTTTTTATCTCTCTTGCACGGGAAATGTTTGATGAGGAGAAATAAGTGCCGGTCCCCAAAATTAAGTGGCCGTGAGTCTCACCGGCATAGCCGGCTCAAACACAGCACTAATGACTTGAATTCAAACATTGTATTTGCTGTCACGCATTTAAAATAGGTAGGTAATGACTTCAGTATGTAACCTTAGCATTTAATTTCAAAGCCAGGAAAATAATCAGAATGGTGCAGATGGGACCATACTTAAGGAAAATGCTCAGTTAAACCAGTGGTTAAGTGACTATTCACTGTGCGAACTGGCTTGCCCAGCAGTGCCCGAAAAGAAACATATGGTTCCTGCTGGTCACTGGCTTGAGACTGGCCTCCCATTTTAATTACTGAATGCCACTACATACATTTGGCTTTTCAGTGCATTATTTGAAGGGGTTTATTGGCCTCCGCCAAGACTTGTGACTTTGAAGTCAAGACCCTAAATTTCATTTTAGCAGTAACGGGCACAATTACATTTCCATTCTTGCCTTGGGTATAGACTGGGCACTGACCTCAATGTCCCTATTGTTCCTGCGGTGTAGGAGACTGGCCTGGTTTGTAGTGGGTACCTAAGGTACTTACACCTTATACCAGGTCAGTTATCCCTTATTAGTGAAATGTAGCCAGTGTGTAGAAGCCAGGCTCTCTAGAGGTAGTGTGGAAAAGCAGCCAAGGCCTAACTAGGAGACATGCAAATCCCATGCAGTACCTCTGTAGTAACACAGTATTCACCGACATGAAAGAAAATACTCAGTATTTCAAAAATACAAATGCCAAAAATACCTTAGAGACTAAACTCCCTTAGGAGAGAAGTACTATACACAAGAAATACACAAGAATGCAGAAATAGCTGTAAAAACTGTTAGAAAACATTGCAAATAGTGAAAATCACAATAGTTAGAAATGGGCCTAGAGGGAACACAAACCATAAATTAAAATAGTGGAATGCGAAAGATGGTTTCTGACTTACGCAAGTGTAGTGTGTAGAGGGGCGCAGGGAGTATTAGAAAACAGCAACAGTAAGTAATAGAACCCAACCCAGAGCCCAGGAAAGCAGAAGTAAATCACAGTAACTTTCTTAGAACACACAAGAACATGTGATAGAAGATTTTGCAAGAAGCAGAAGAGACTGAAAGACACCAACAACGGATTCCTGGACCTTAACACCTGTGGAAGAAGGTGAACAAGTCCAAGAAGCACTGAAGTGTCCAAGGAGAACAGGAGCCCCTGCTAACCCAGATGAAGGTGCAAATGAAGAACCACCGGTGAAGAAGAACTCTCAGTACTGCAACCGAGTAGATGGATGGCGGGTTCCTGGTTGGTGCATATGATGTCCCACGCTGGATGGATGATTGCAGTCTGGTTTGCATCATTGGATTCCACCAACAAGCCTTGGCACACGCAAAGCTTGCAGTTAGCAAAAAATGGTGCTACTCGGGACCAGGAGGGTCCTGGTAGCCTTTACCAAGAAGAGTGAGGCAGAAAGGGATCTTAGCAACTCAGAGAGCCCTCAGAAGACCAGGCAGCATGCACAGGAGTCCCACAGCATGGGGACAAAGAAGGTGCAAAAGGAGGTCTATGCAGCACTACACCAAGGGATCCCACGCGCCCGGGAAACAACGCAGGAGGCTGTGCATCACAGGAAGGAGTGCTGGGGGCTGAACCTGCAGAGTGCACGAAGAACTTTGTGGAAGGATGCCAACAAGCCTTGGCAACTGCAAAACATGTGGAGCATGGGGGTACTGTCTTTGGTGGGGAGGCAAGCTCTTACCTCCACTAAAGTTGGACAGCTGGACTTCAGGTCCATCGGGCCACTTCAGTCAACCACCCGTGTTGCTGGATCCATGCACTTCTTCAGGAAAGGGGACCCAAACCACTGGTCGTTGCTGTAGAGGGGTGCCTGCTGAAGCAGGGAAGCGACTCCTTCACTTCAAGGGAGATTCCTTTATTCTTCTTGTGCAGGCTGAAGACAGGCTGTCCTCTGAGGATGCACGACTGGGAAACCGTTGCTAGAAGGAGCTGAAGATGCAATGTTGCAGAAGTCATCTTTGCTTCTTTGTTGCAGTTGTAGAGTTCCTGGAGGGTCCAGATGCAGTTTCCTTGGTAAGAAGGTGAAGTAAAGGATGCAGAGGATCCCTGCTGGAGTATTGTAATCCGAATTTAAAGGACCACCCAAGAGAGAGGCCCTGAATAGCCTTGAAAGGAAGATTGGTCAGCTAACAGGTAAGCACCTATCAGGGGAGGGCTCTGACGTCACTTGCTGGCACTAGCCACTCAGATGCTCCCTGAGTGCCCTGCCAGCTTGGAATCCAATATGGCACAACCCAAGAACACTCTGGAGGAGTTCTGAGCACCACCCCTGGGTTGGTGATGGACAGGGGAGTGGTCACTCCCCTCTCCTTTGTCCAGTTGCACGCCAGAGCACGGACTGGGGGTCTCTGAGCCAGTGAATACTGGACCATGCAAGGAAGGCACCATATGTGCCCTTCAAAGCATTTCCAGAGGCTCTGGGTAGCTACCCCTCCCATGCCTGTAACAGCTATTTCCAAGGGGAGGGGGCGTAACATCCCTCTCCCAAACAAAATCCTTTGTTCTGCCTTCCTGGGCTTGAGCTGCTCAAGCAACAGGAGGGCAGAAACCTCTTTGTGAGGTGGCAGCATCTGGGGCTGCCTGGAAAACCCCAGAAGGCTATAATGGCAATACTTGGTGTCCTCTAAGGAGCCCCCAGAGTGCATGGAGTCATACAATCAATGCTTGCACAAGCCATGGGGTATGATTCCAACATGTTTGATACCAATCATGGCCATATTCGGAGTTACCATTGTGAAGCTGTACATAGGTAGTGACTGTTAGAAATGGGGTCTTTGGCAGTGAGGTCACCCCCTGTCCAAGCAAGAACCCTCACTCTAGTCAGGGTAAGTCACACACAATCCAAATTATCCTGTGCCCACCCTTTTGTAGCTTGGCACTGAGCAGTCAGGCTTAAGTTAGAAGGCAATGTGTAAAGTATTTGTGCAATCAATCATACAATACCACAATATAACACCACAAAAATACACCACACAGTGTTTAGCAAAATATATAATATTTATCTGGATCAATGCAGGTCAAAACGATTAAAGATGAAATAAGCAAATGTAGGGATATCACTGGAAGTGATATCAAGTGTCTTTAGAGTTAAAATATTACTGTAAAAGCAATAAAAAGTGTCTTATGTTCTCCTAGAAACAATAAGTGTCTCTTGCAGGGCAAAGTACCTGGTTTGCGCTGAAAATTCTCGCAAGGGACCGCAGAGGAGGAGATGAGTGGAAAACGGTAGGTGTGATTTGGTTTCGCCCCTTCGCACACAGACTTGCGTCGTTATTTTTCACGCAGGGAAGATGTTGCATCGATTTCCAGTGTGCGGACTTGGATCCTCTTTAGGTTGCAGGGTTTTCAGATGCCCTGGGGACAATGCATGGAATCCTGGGCTTGCGGAGTGAAGTCACAGGGGCTGCGTCAATTCCAGTAGGTGATACGTGGAATTTTCTTACGCGCAGCAGGCACTACGTCGCTTCCTCCCAGGAAGTCGTTCTGAGTCGGCTTGCGTCAATCCAGTAGGGCTTTGCATTGAAGTTCTGGTTGCGTTGCTGGCGCTGCATCGATCTTCTGTCGTGAAGTCGGAGCTGCGTCGTTCCGGTTTTGCCGTGCAGTGAATTCTTCACTGCGAGCAGGCTGTGCGTCGTTCTTGGCAGGCAGTGCGTCGAATTTTCGCTACACAGGGATTTCAGCTGCAGGAGTCCTTTTTGGTCCTGAGACATCGGGGGACAGGAGGCAAGCTCTATCCAAGCCCTCGGAGAGCACTTCTGCAGCACAGCAAGGAGCAGCAAGACAGGAGGGCAAAAGCAAGGCAGCAGTCCTCTTCAGAAAGCAGTCAGGTGAGTCCTTTAGGCAGTTCTTCTTGTCAGAGTGAAGGTTCCGGTTCATGTTTCTTCTCCAGGAAGTGTCTGAGGTGGTAGGGCATTGGCCCTGTTTATATACCCAAATGTGCCTTTGAAGTGGGGGAGACTTCAAAGAGTGGCTTAGAAGTGCACCAGGTCCCCTTTCAGTTCAATCCTGTCTGCCAGGGTCCCAGTAGGGGGTGTGGCAGTCCTTTGTGTGAGAGCAGGCCCTCCACCCTTCAGGCAGAGGAAGACCCATTCCAAAATGGAGATGTATGCAAGTGTGGCTGAGTATCCTGTGTTTGGGGTGTGTCTGAGTGAATGCACAAGGAGCTGTCAACTAAATCCAGCCAGACATGGATTGTAAGGCACAGAAAGACTTAACTGCAGAGAAATGCTCCCTTTCTAAAAGTGCCATTTCTAAAATAGTAATATTAAATCCAACTTCACCAGTCAGCAGGATTTTGTATCACCATTCTGGCCATACTAAATATGGCTTTCCTACTCCTCTCAGATCAGCAGCTACCACTCAAACAATGTATGAGTGCAGCCCCGTTGTTAGCCTATAAAGCGAGCAGGCCTCACAGTAGTGTAAAAATGAATTTAGGAGTTTTACACTACCAGGACATGTAACTACACAGGTACATGTCCTGCCTTTTACCTACACAGCACCCTGCCCTAGGGGTTACCTAGGGCACACCTTAGAGGTGACATATGTAGAAAAAGGGGAGTTTTAGGCTTGGCAAGTACTTCAAATGCCAAGTCGAATTGGCAGCAAAACCGTACACACAGGCCTTGCACTGGCAGGCCTGAGTCAAGGTTAAGGGGCTACTGAAGTGGGTGGCACAATCAGTGCTGGAGGCCCACCAGTAGCTTTTAATCTACAGGGCACATATAGTGCACTCTACTAGGGACTTATAAGTAAATTAAATAGCCCAATTTGGTGTGATCCAATGTTACCATGTTTAAAGGGAGAGAGCAGATGCACATTAGCACTGGTTAGCAGTGGTAAAGTGTGCAGAGTCTAAATACCAGCAAAAAGAGTATCTCAAAAGTGGAGAGAGACAGGCAAAAAGCTAGGGGTGACCACCCTAAGGCTGTCAGGTCTAACAGTGACTTATGTATAATGCATGTGTACAATGGCATCCCCGCACTCACGAGGTCTGGGAAAATGGTCCTGGACAATGTGGGGGCACCTCTGCTAGTGTAGGGGTACCCTCACACATGGGTACTCTGCATCCAGCTTCAGGGTTGGCAGGCCTGGTATATGGGTGACTAATAAGTGACCTGGTGTAGTGTACCTGGCTGTGAAATGGTGCATGCAACATTTCACACAGGCTGCAAAGGCAGTCCTGTAGCAGCCTTTGCATGGGCTCCTTGTGGGTGGCAAAAGAAATGCTGCAGCCCATAGGGATCCCCTGGAGCCCCAATGCTCTGGGTTCCTAGGTACCATATACTAGGGACATATCAGGTGTCACCAGTATGCCAATTGTGAGTGGCATACTGTGTTAGCAGTATCCAACAACCAAATTTAAATGAGAGAGAGCATAAGCACTGGGGTCCTGGTTAGCAGGATACCAGTGACACAATCAAACACACTGACAAGCAGGCCAAAAAAGGGGGTAACCATGCTACAGAGGCTACTTTCCTACATGTGGTCTCTCTGTGTCAATGATAAGCATTTTGGGCAACTTGGTAACTCCATGGAGCAAGGGTATGCAATACTTCTCATGTGGGATGTCCTAGATCAAGGCACGTCAAGGGTGTAACTTAGGCACCTCCAGCCTCTGTGGCGCTAAGGACAACACACTTTTAGGAGCTTCCTATCAGCCCAGGGCCTATGATTATCTGTGAATAATAGGACATTCAAGCGGCCCTTACTATAGAATCATTTTGGGTTACGCCATGGAGGCATGTCAAACTTGAATGACTGTGAGCTGAATGCACCCAAAATCTTTACATACTGCCCACTGTCAACAGTCAATGTACATGTACATAACACACATGTAAATTTTGAAAAGTGTTAGAGGACATCCATTCCTGGTGGTTCGTAAAGCATCCCTGAGTAAAGCTGATGAGCAACAAAAATATCATTAAAAAGTATTTTTTCTCTGTTGTTCTCATTAATACTTCTTGCTTAATGTCAATTGCTTTCTTTCTGTAGTTCTAGTTGTAAGCGTTTTCCAACATATACAACCCTAATGCAAAAACAATAGAATGGGCCAGCATGTAAAAACCCTGGGATGTGCCTCAGCACCCTGACCACAAACCAGCTATATAAAGACATCATTGGAATTTAACCTTTTCTGCGGAATCACCTCAGATTTCTGCCACCTTTTACTGAACTAGTATCAGTTGGCCATAAGGACTCTGCACACTTTACTCCTGCTAACTAGTGCTCAGGTGCTTGTAGTGTCCCTTTCATGCATAGTAAAATTGGCATACACCTCACTGCCACACTTAATTTACTATACGTCTCTAGGATTTGGTACTACATGCACAGGGATTGTAAACTGAATGCTACTAGTGGACCATAGCACTCGTTCCGCCCATTAAAATATTGAAGCATTCTCATGGCTAGAACTTCTGTTTTATAGGTAGGAGAAGTTTTGTTTTAAAGGCCTTGTTTGTGATATCATTGCAGTACGCCGGCTAACTCTCAAAAGAAGATACTCTCTGGGGCTAAGTATGTGGTTACACTGCATTACTTTCTCCTGTTTTGTTTTTCATGGGGTTATGACCTCTAAGGGCAAACAATATGATTACATGACCATGTGTCTTACAAATGATTGTTTTGTTATGGCACCATCCAGGGGCTGTTTTGAGCATTACAGTCTAATGCCAAAAGTTTATTTTTGATGAAGGTTTAAATGATAATTGTAAATGTTTTAATAATTCTCCTTATTACAATTATGACCATGATTCAGTCTAATTTAACATCCTTATTACACTATGACTGTTTGAACAAACTTGATATGTTTGGATGACTCTTCTACTTTATTTCCCCTCTGTGGCTGTCTCGTGTCTTGAATTATGTTAGACAGCCAGCAACTCTGATGGTGGGGTGGTGAAAGTGGTATACTATTTGAATTGGCATGGCAGATTTAAATTAGGATGCTAAATGGCAACATTTTCATTTTTTGACACAGTCAGAGGAAGAAGGTAAATGGAAGTGTGTTAGTTGTATTCACGGCCACTGGAATTAAATGGCAGGAGAAGACGAAACTGTGAGACAGGGTTGACCAATTTATGTGGCAAGAAAATTCCAGTTATCAATTTACAGTGCCAATAGCCTCTAATTCAGGCAAATGTGAGACCTATTTTATTGGAAATGCTTGTTTTGCTTGCTGTTGGTCGTCTAGGGACTGGGGGAGGGGAGGTACTGTAGCAAATCCTAGTTTGTTTTATTAGGATACAGGAGTTAGCTTAGCCTTTGGCTTGCAGACTCGTGCCCTCGTCACCCAGTGACTTTTACCCTACTTAGCTTGCTCTGTTTTAGCACATTTATTTAACTAAATCTTTTTAAATGGCTGCCTTATTTTTAGTTAGGCCCATATTTTAGTTTGCGTTATCAGTGCCACAGCGCTAAGGCGTCAATATCAAGCGACAACGATAAACAAACTGTATGTGTTCACTTTAGGTACTTTCCCTCTTCACGCTTTCAAGGGAATTGTTTATATTAATTACCGTTCCAAGCATGCCTTGTTATCATTGTTTTGGAACAGACCTACGTCAGGGGTCCAAGCAGATCTGAATAAATACTCATACTTAAACAGATAGTCAGAGGGATTCCGACCAGATGCCATCGCTGCTATCGAAGCTGCACATTGCCTTGACTCTGACCCAGTCTTCGTGTCCCTACGGAGTCTGAGCTAGAGACCTCATTCCAAGGTAACGAGGGTTGGGGACTCTTCTCATGGACATTGCATTGACAAATTAGGTTTAACATACCCAGCTCTCTTTGTGGTAAGAGGTTAGGCCTATCATGCTATGGTACTAGGGCATATTTCACACTTCATGTCTTTTCATGTTATTGGAAGATGGTGGGGGTCTTTGTATTAATGACTCTTGTCTGTACCATTCTGTTTCTTGCACTGTTCATTATCCTAATCATTGCAGCCCATGCAACTTATCGCAGAATGCAGTTTTGCTAAATAAAACCTATTGAAACTTTACTGCATTGTCTTCATTGCCTGTGTTTGATTGAGACATGTTGTTAATGTGAGAAAGGGGTAATCCCTGTTTAACCACGACACTCCCTGAGATGTAACATTCTTGAGTCCATGCGTGAAGGCTGTCCGAAATCACCTTTTACTACCTGGGTTTTCTGGTGAGGTGCTGCTTGCGAGCCGGGAGGGTTGAGTCAACAGTTGTGACTTGTTATAGGACTGGCATAGTCACCTTCAAACATAAGTACTGTCATTTTCAGTTTCAATGCTCATTTAAGATTAGGCAGATTACAAAGTTTCCGGCCTGTGACAGTGGCACGAGTATTTAAAATACAGAGGACCCACAGGCTCAAGACTCTGACAGGAGACTTATCACTCCGTTTACAGAGCTCTTATGCACTTATGCATTTGACACCAAAGTTATTCCTCTGATTGCAGACATGCTCACCTGCAGGCTGCAGCGACATCACAGGCTCAGATTTCAAGTTATTGCCCCCATTTATACAGTTGTTCAAGCAAACATCAGCGCTATTCCTCAGGTTAAAGTGTTCTTTCAGGCACACACATCTTTCCAAATAAATAAACCTCAGTTTACTGATGTCACACACACAGGCTAATAACAGCAGAGCTATCATTAATACTTGCAGAAATCCTACAGTCTCAGATCTCTGACCTCAGAGTACAGGCCTCTAAAGGCTTTTAAGGCTTTTACATCTCACAGGAAATAATGTCCCCCAGGTATAATGGTCACATAAGCACATGCTTATAACTGAACTATTTCTAAGGTTACGCAGTTCTTGAAGGTCTGTTCCTCTGAGTGCAATGCCATGATTTTATGTGCAAATATCTTACAGGCTCAGGATTCATACAGTGGAGTCACAAATGAGGATCTAGATACCTTGTGGAGAAGTGTGGCACAATGGTTAGAGTGGCAGACCCTGAAGCAGAGATCTCACTCTAAGACCAGGGTTCAAGTCCTGCTTTGGCAGGTCTTGAGCTCAATTCCCTTGGACCAGATAATTCTCGCCTCGGTGCCTAATCTAATTAATGGGTCCAACTCTGGGCAATAGCTTGCTTAATCTCCACAATGGCCCCACCAGCGCTTGGATGCCTGCTTCACCCTGGGGGTGCCCAGGAATGGGCACCTCACAGGGAAAAGCCAGGAGAGGTTCCATAGTGGTATGAGTACAGCACCTTGAGACCCTAACCGGTGAGTAGTGCGCTATACAAGTGCAAAGTTTACAGTTTTTTCCAGAATTAGATCTCTTACGACACAGTTATCTCTCCAGTTAAACAGATGATTTTTTTAGGCTCAGGACTTTGGCCTATTCCTCAGAACATAGAGCTCTTACAAATTAAGGGTTCAGATTCAAGAAATATGAGTCAGGTTGCACATATTTCACAAATCAGGTTTAGACTTCGAACAACAAAGCTATTTTTAGGTTACACATATCTTAAAGTTTCAGATGACAAACACTTGTGTTACAGAGCTGTCATAGGCCCACCCCAAAAATGTGTCCCTATGGTTCATAGATTGTTGACACTGAAACATCAGATAGCAGAGCTATTCCAAACTGTGTTACTCATGTTATATTACCTTACAGACTAATGTCTCAGGCAAATTAATTATCCACCAGGATCACAGATCTCACACAGTTACATGTACGTTTTGCACATTCTTAGGGAACTGTCGTATATGTTACACCTACCTTACCGGATCATTTAACAGCAGAGCAATCTCTTAGGTTTAACGATCTTTCAGGCTCACACATTTTAGTGAAAACCATTCCATCACGAGGCATGGATTTTGCAAGGTCAGGTGTATCATTAAAGTTACCCTGCACAACAAGCCCTTGCAGCTTCTAGTCTCTGACAACAGAGCTGAGCCTCATGCAATAAAATTCTAATGGTCATGCATTTTTATTGCATAGCAACCTCTCAGGTGATACAGATGTCTAGAAGGGGAACCAATGGTTTATTTAAAAAAATTAAGCCTCTTTTGTAAGAGAGATGTGCATATAACGGTAAACATGCTTCGGAATTAAGGACTTGTTGACTATTGTCTTTTTATAGCGTTGACACAATACTTTGAAAGTAATTCATCATAAGACAAACTTTATTCAAACATCGGAGACACCCAAAACAATCACAAAATATTTAAAACAATCAGAATAATTTATATTAACATAGGTATCATAAACATTAATTCATTAAAATGAGAGGGCTAGTATCCTAAGTTTAATATAACATACAAAATCTAAAAAGTACAACTAGTTTAAAAGCCAAATGACTATACAGTGGTTATTCTCGACCTGAAAAGGACATGGCTGGCTTTCAATGGGTAACAAAGCATGCTCGTTCTGGACCGTACAGCTAAGTTAAAAAAAAAAAACACACTGAAGCGGATGTCCCCATCCCTAAAAGTTGCAATTATCTTGGTGCTAGTCTGCACTGGTGAAATGTATGCTTCCTCAGCAACTACATTAAGGCCCATATTTATGGGGGCCTAGCGCCATTCCAATGATAGCGAGCCCGGTCTTTAATAAGTAAACTTACAAAGAGATGCGCATAGGTAGATGAACCTTTTGATTCGCATGGAGTATTCTAGCTACGATGTGACCGATGCTTCTCATTAATTAATGTACAAAATTCAATAATCATTGATTTAGCCATTAATAAATAATCTTCACACCATGCCCTTTCAGCCATGAATAACCACAACTCAATATACGTTTAGTACTTTTATTTCCCTATTCATCACAATCTAAGTCATGAGATTATTTCAAAACTTTATTCAATTCAAGCAATTCTCTCATTAATTCATTAGTAAACGGCACTAAAATAACATAATCAAAGCTTGCATTAGAATACTCTCCAAAGCATTAGCATAAATCATCAATTGAATTATAGGTGAATAGGACAGCATAAGTAAAAGAGTTCAGAAAATCAGTCCGTCAATCATTTGTGTCTGTAATTCTGTCAGAGTCACAGAGTAGGATATCTCACCTAACCCAGATTAACATCACCATATGGGACTTCATGCGAAAACAGTTTAGAACATGAATTTGGAAAACATCTAGCTCGGAAAAACTATTTGACAGAGCAGTTGGTACATAGAAAGAAAAGGCACAAAAGGTAATTCAGTCACATTGTCATATCTACCTATCCTCGGTATGGATCAGCAACAAAGTCAGTCTTCGTCTTCAGGTCATCAGTAGATCAGCATTGCATTAGGCTCTCAAAGAACATGAGCCCAATGACAGAATCTCGAATCTTCTTCGATCTCACAGTTTCTCCCCTAACATCTGCACCTAACATTCATCTCCATCTGAAGTCTTCTCCCTTTGTCACAACATTATATCAAAATTACCCAGACTATCTCCCAGATCCTAAATTGTCAATTAATCACACAATTTTACTCTATCCAATAATTTTCGTAACTCAGATCTATAAATTCTAATATGACACTGTTCTCAGGTTGTTGATTGGTTCACTGTGCAATGTCCTCATCACCCGGCTCGTCAGGTATCGAAAATGTTGTATCTTCTTCTCCAGTCAGTGGCTCTATTGTTCGAGTCCTGGGAATGTACAATCAGAGCGCTTTACACACTATTTGCTGCAATTCCAATTCCATCATCTCCTGTCTGTCAGTTCATGCAAAGGTTTCCGCTAAGCAAATTGTATTAAACAATAAGCAGTTCACGGTTAGTTAAATTTGTCAGCATCTTTTCATTAAACATTAATATTCAGCTTCTGCACGAGGCCTGGCAAAACTATGCCACGACTTTGGTGAAGATAAGCCCTACAATATAATGAAAAACATAATTTATATCTTTCAATATGACATACTACTACATTAATCTAATATATTTTCAATATTTTACAACGTTAGTTTCTCTTTTGATAGAATTCATGATTTTTGGTGAACATTCCCCGAGATCACAATTTCAAACTTGCACATTATTATTCTACGTTCGTCATTTTCTACTAAACTCATTATTCAAAATACATAAACATTCATTATTAATTTCTAATCAAGACATTAGCATTAACAATCCCTCCTCTGATGACTAAATATGTCATCACACTAGTTTTACCATCAAGAGTTTCACAACTCAGTTTCCTCAGCATTTTGTCTTCTTCTCAAATCTTCCCTATAGATTCTTTCCCTATTTCATCCTTCCCTCCTCTGATTATTTTTAGACCTTCTCAATTTAATCGTTTGACACAATTTACATGAACCCCATAATCCTAATATGCACGCAATTACAATTAATATTTCCTGTATGATCTTTAATAATACCCCATTCCAAATATTACTAAGCCAATTTCCCACTGAAACAAATCCCTTTCCAAACTTTTCCCAAACACCTGGTTCTTTCAATTTTTTCAAATCACTACTTGAGTTAGTCAGGTTAGTAAGTAAGGGCCAGAAGTAGTAAGCTGTTTGCATGGTGCAAACTGCGAAAATCGCAGTTTGCACCATGCAAGCAGCCTTCTGCGATGCACATTCACAATTTGCGAGTCGGTACCGACTCGCAAATTGTGAATGCGACTCGCAAATAGGAAGGGGTGTTCCCTTCCTATTTGCGACTCGCATCGCAATTCGCAGTTACCACCAGTGTCACACTGGTGGTAACTCATTCGCAAAAGGGAAAGGGTCCCCATGGGACCCCTTCCCCTTTGTGAATGTTGCCCAAAAGGTTTTTTCAGAGCAGGCAGTGATCCAATGGACCACTGCCTACTCTGAAAAAACGAAACCAAATGGTTTCGTTATTTATTTTTTTTGCAACTCGTTTTCCTTTAAGGAAAACGGGTTGCAAATTTTTTTAAAAAACTGCTTTATTTAAAAAGGAGTCACAGACATGGAGGTCTGCTGACCTCGTTAATATTTATGAGGTGGGTCTTTGCGACCCCATAGCGAGTCGCAGACGGTGTCTGAGACACCGTTCTGCATCCGCATTTGCGATTCGGAAATTGCGAGTCGCACAGACTCGCAATTTCCGAATTGCAAATGTGGAAGTTGCTAAATCTGGCCCTAAGTCTCTTATTTCCTTACTATTTTAGGAATGTAAGGACAACAATGCCTAGAGTTCATCCTTTTCCAGACTCTGCTGTCCTTCGTTAGAAGGATGTCTAAAGCAAGACGATTTTGAAGAGTCATAGCTCTATCCGTAGCCAATTCAATGTCTATCAGGAGTATTGCCCCTGTAAAAATTTTCAGCATGTTATCTACAATAGTAGACAATTTTTGGATCTTGATTGACTTCAGGATGACTCCAAATGAAGAAATCACTGCACCAAATATATCTCCCACTACTTCAGAAGAGGATTCGCTCCTCTGTTGCTTATGATGTAGTTCACTCAATTTCTGAAACTTTTTCAAGTTTATCTATCCGATAAATCTTTGGGAATAATATCCCCAAATAACATGTCCCATACCATCCTCATGGAATACAGTAATAAGCATTAAGTCCACAAATTTAATAAATCCCCGGAATTGAAGGGTCCTGACCATTCAACATAATAGTCCCCTTACTCTGAAACAAAAACACATGCCTACATTCACTCGTACCCACAAATAAAGTGTCAATGCGTGATTTTGGCCTATATATACAAAGCTTCCCTACGTGTAATGCATCTAGTGCTAATTTCCCTTGCGTCTTAATTGCAGTGTAAGCATAATCATTCTTGTAAGTCCTTTTCTCTACGCCTTTTTCCAATTGCTCCTTTAATGTCTTTCTTCTGTCATCAGTATGACCTAAGAAGCTCTTCTCTAAAGGTGTAAGCAAGCATGTAAGATTATTTTAATGAGCATATGCAGTTCCAAATGTTAGTGTGGGCTCAAAGAATCCTTTAACCAATACTATAGCATGATCCTTAGCTGCTCTACTCAAATTCCTAATAATAGGAACAAAAGAGAACACTACATCATGGTTAGAATAAAAATACTAGATATACTCCTGATCCTTGAATCTTGTTTGTAGCAGACTACAACTTATTCCGTAAGTTAATGTAAGACTGTGGTACATAACTCCTTCCTCAACTGACGTAGGAATTTGCGTACACACAAGACAATCCCTTGCATCCATCATCTCAACATACTCACTCAGCAGGCGATAGAAGACGTTAGAAGAAAGTTCTTCTTGAGCATTACAATAGTCATGCAAATATTTATCATCTAACTTTAACTTCTCCAAAGCCGTTAGTTTAGTAGCCTCAGAAACAGAAGTACGACTGGCTCCTTCCACATCAAGAAAAGACATTCCCACAATCACCAGTATAAACAAAACCCCACACATAATTGCCAATCCAACGCTCATATATTTTCAGCGCCTAGCATTCCTGACTTGATTATTTAACTCAGCCATGATCTGTAAAGAATCAGAAAGCAGAAGTAACTTTAGAAAAGTGCAGCAAAATCAAAAATGAAATATTCTTCTTCACAGTTCATCTCACATCCAGAAACCCCTGTTTCCTTTGTCAAAAATGGATTAGCAGCTTGTCACAACCGGTTTTCAATGTCAAATCAGGTTATTAATGTCTCTTCCAGAGTTTCTTTTCTTAAAATATTTTCAGATTGGTTCGATAGTTCAGCTCCTTAATCACCTTGAGGTTACATCAAAATACTGACTCAGAACCTCTCTATCAAAACAAAAAGACATAAACTTGTGTTGCCATTCATTAGTAGTTGCATATGCCCATTCAGAAACTGCATATCTTCGACTTGCTATTCTCCTCCACTTCAACTTTCGATCACCACTCATTTCCCCTTCACTCAATTCTTCCTTTCTCGTAGTATCTGCTTCTTCCTCTATTGTTTCATTTATAACCACTTCCTTTCTTTTCTCTACTTGTGATTCAGTCCAATTATCTCCTTTTCTTGATCCTTCTGTCAATATTCTTTTCAGGATTGGACTCTTCTCCTTCTCCTTCTCTGTGGTGTTTTCTCTTGATGGACCTGCAACAGGCTCAGGAGGAGTCAGATCGCTTTGACTTTCATCCATCTCAACTCCTTCTTAATCTGGCACTTGCTCTGTTTGTTTCTCAGCACCATCTGCTTCTGGGAGAACCCCTGCTGAACTAGGCTCGCCTGATGTACCTGTTGAGATTGATTCTTCTGCACCCTCCTGTAAATCTTAACTTTTGTCTCTTACAGGGGTTATAGAACAATCTTCCACAGGCTCTTGTTCGACTTCAGGCTCTCTTTGTTTTTTTTCTGGTTCAGGTGCGGCAACCTGTTTCACCGTTGTTGGTGCTCTCAACAACGCTTCTTCATGATCCAGTGGACATGCCACTTTCTTTGTGTGACTCGCGTGAATCCAGTTTGGGAGTCCTGCACACTTCACTGCTGTCGTAGTTGTTAGAATCACCTGGTAAGGCCCTCTCAAATGTGGTTCAAAACACGTCAGACAATGACCCAGTCGCCGGCTCTCAGGTTGTGCCCTGGATTGGGAATTGGTGGCAGGGTATTGGCCTCCACCTGCTGAGAGAAAGAGCGAACCACATCAGCCAGACCCTTGCAGTAGTCCAACACCATATCATCTGTTATATTTACAAGTGAATTGGCTGGAACTGCTGGTAATCTCATTGCTCTGCCCATAAAAATCTCATGGGGCGACAGTCCTGTCTTCTTGTCAGGTGTATTTGTCATTGACATCAATACCAAAGGCAATGCATCTGGCCATTTCAGATTCATAGCTGCACACATCTTAGCAGTTTTTGATTTCAAGGTACCATTCATCTGTTCACCTAGTCCTGATGCTTCAGGGTGGTAGCTACAATGCAACTTCTGCTAAATTTTTAATGCTGCACACAAAAGCTTGATCACCTCGTTATTGAAGTGAATTCCCCTATCTGATTCTAAAGAGATCAGAAATCCGAAACGTGGTATCAACTCTCTAAATAACAACTTCCCTACTCTGAGGCTATCATTTCTTCTTGTGGGGTATGCTTTAATCCAGTGACTAAAAATGCACACAATCACCAACACATATTTCAAACCTCCACACGCAGGCATCTCATTGAAATCCAGTTGCATTCTGCTGAATGGACCTACTGCTCTTCCAAAGTGGCTCAAATTCACCACAGTCCCTTTCCCGCATTTAATTGTTGACAGACAATGCAGCGATGGCCTACTGCTTCTGCTGCCTGCCTAAACTTAGGGTTAAACCAATCAATTTTGAACAATCGAACCATGGCATCCCTTCCAATATGTGCCTGACCATGGTAGTATCTCGCCATTTGTGACAGCAAACTATTTGGTAAAACCATTTGACCCTCATAGCTCATCCTGCCTATGGACGCACTTCATCTTCAACCACAATTTATTTTCTTCCTTGTCAACATTACTCTGCAAGGTTTTCAATTATTTCATTGTGTCAATCACCCTTAATGCAAACCCTGTACATGGAGTGTCTTCCTCAGACATCAACTCCCATTTGTCTTTGAACGATATACAGTTCAATGCTCAAATCCTTGCAACTTGATCTGCATATCCATTTCCTGATGACACTTAGTCCTATGGTTTTAGATGTGCACTGCATTTCACCAAGGCAATTTCTTCAGGCAACTGTATTGCAAACAGCATCTCCTTTATTCTGTCACCATTTCTTACTGGTGAACCAGTAGAGGTCAGGGAACCTCTCTGCGACCACAATTGACCAAAATCATGAATAATTCCAAATCCATATTGGCTATCTGTGTAGATAGTGACTCTCAGTCTAGCAGATACACGGCATGCTCTAGTAAGAGCTACCAATTCAGCTACTTGTGCAGAATATACGCCTCAAAGCCAAGAAGCTTTTAAAGTACCTGTAATTGTGCACACAGCATAGCCTGCTCTCAGTGTTCCCGTACCATCTCTGAGACCTGAACCATCAACAAAGACAATTTGGTCATTTTCTTCCAATCATGTGTCATGGATATCAGGTCTTGGTTTTGTGCACAACTCTGTTACCTCAAGAGAATCATGCTCAATGTCTTCTTTCTTTTCAATTTCAACAGTATCATTTGGAAGTAATGTTGCCAGGTTCAGCACTGTACATGTTTTCAATGTTACATTTGGAGCACCTAAAATGCTTGTCTCATACCTTGTCAGTCTGGCACCAGTCAAATATTTTGTTTTCGTCCTAGTCAGTAAAATCTCAACCAAGTGAGGTACCATTACCGTCAGAGGGTATCCCACCAATCCTCCCTCACATTGTGAAAGGCTTTGACCAACTGCGGCAACTGCACGCAAACAACCCAGTAAGGCTGCTGCAACTGGGTCCAAGGAAGCTGAAAAATAGGCTACTGGGCGATAAGCACCTCCATGGACCTGTGTCAAGACAGATAAAGAACAAGCATCACGTTCATGTCAAAACAATGTAAATGGCTTTATGTAATCAGGCATTCCCAACACTGGAGCTCTGCACAAACTTTCTCTCAACTCAGTAAACGCTTTCATCTGGTCCTGGTGTAATGTAATAGGATCTGTAACATCCTTATGTGTCAGCTGCTGCAATGGTTTGGCAATCTCAGCAAAATTAGGAATCCACTGACAACAATAATCTACCATTCCCAGAAACATTCTGACATCTCTCTGTGAAGTGGGGGGACTTCTTTTTAATATCATTGTAATCCTTTCTGTGGAAATCCTCCTTGACCCTTTCTCATTTTGGTGTCCCAAATATTTCACTGACTTCTGACAATACTGCAATTTTAAAGGTGTCCAAATTTTCCCAAGTGATACAATATGGCAATTGAGTCTTACTTATACTCGTCCCTTGTTTTTGATGCAATCAGTAAGTCATCAATGTATTGCACCAGAGTCGATTGGTACGGTAGCTTCAATGACTCCAAATTATTTTTCAAAATCTGATTGAACAAGGACAGAGACTGCACCAGCTGTAGAATCTGTCTAGGAATTTGAAACTAAAGAGAAATTGACTATCCTCATGAAGGTGCACAGAAAAGAAGGCTTGTGACAAATCAACCACTGTGAACCATTCTGGAATTTGAAACATTATTACTGCTGGATTTGGCACCACAGGACAACACTTGACCACCATGTCATTCACTTTTCGCAAGTCCTGTACAATTCATACTTTCCCACAAGGTTTCTTCAGGCCCATTATTATCGGAGAATTACATGGACTACTCAGAACTTCTTTCAAAACCCCTTGTTTCAAGAACTCTCCAATTATCTGTGCTACTTTCATTAGAACATCTTGTGCCATGGTGTACTGTGGAAGCTGAGGAAACACTACATATGGCTTCAAGGTGACCTTAATTGGCTCCATTCCCTTGATCAGACCCACTTCTTTACCTGTCAGGTTCCACACATTTTCCTGTACTGTTCCCTGCAAATCTGCATGAAGCTCCTTTACCGTAAACATGGGAAAAACTAAATCAACGGGTACTCCTCACTGTTAGTTTCATTCTCAATTTCTGGAGTTAGTTCTTCCTCATCATCACTATTCATCTGAATCTCTTTTCCAGTAGTTGAACAAGTAATCAAGCATTTAGTCTTGCACAATAAGTCCCTTCCCAGTAAGGGTACTGGACTTGAATCACAGACTACAAATGTATGCAGTCCCTGGGAGTTGCCATTTTCAACCTGCATTGGGTCTGTAATTGGATTTGTCAAATGCTTATTCGCTACCCCGACAATCTGAACTGTTCTTCCAGAAAGAGGTAAGTTTGGAACTTCTGCATTCCTCACTGTAGAGTGTGTAGCTCCCGTGTCCACTAAAAATGAGACCTTATGACCTATCACCTTCGCCTCACAAAAGGTCCTCGCTGATCTACCTCTAATGCGGCTGCAAGCATACATGGCTCCTCATCCATCATCCTTTTGTGTTGCTAAAGTTGCCCTAAGTGGGAAGGGTATGCTCAGACGTGGGTCCCTTGCTCACTGTTCCACTGGATTCAAGCTATCCTGGGTGATGAAGGGTGAAACCCTGAAACTGGTCCCAGGGTGCTTGTTTCTGGTCCAGGGAGGACCAGGCTTGGCAGTTCGGGCTGGACTGTTCCCATGAGGAACAGGGTCAAGAATGATTTGCATATGGCTGGGTCCAAACTGGGGTGGCATGGTGAGCAAAAGAACAATGGATTAAACCCAGATCTGTGACTGGGGGTGAGTGTTTACACTGTTCAGCACTCCGTCCATCATCCTTTTGTGTTGCTAAAGTTGCCCTAAGTGGGAAGGGTATGCCCAGACGTGGGTCCCTTGCTCACTGTGCCACTGGATTCAAGCTAGCCTGGCTGATGAAGGGTGAAACCGGTCCCATGGTGCTTGTTTCCGGTCCAGGGAGGACCTGGCTTGGCAGTTTGGGCTGGACTGTTCCCATGAGGAACAGGGTCAAGACTGATTGGCATATGGCTGGGTCCAAACTGGGGTGGCATGGTGAGCAAAAGAATAATGGATTAAACCCAGATCTGTGACTGGGGGTGAGTGTTTGCATTGTTCAGCACTCCGTCCATCATCCTTTTGTATTGCTAAAGTTGCCCTAAGTGGGAAGGGTATGCCCAGACGTAGGTCCCTTCCTCACGGTGCCACTGGATTCAAGCTAGCCTGGCTGATGAAGGGTGAAACCCTGAAACCAGTCCCAGGTTGCTTGTTTCCGGTCCAGGGAGGACCTGGCTTGGCAGTTCGGGCTGGACTGTTCCCATGAGGAACAGGGTCAAGACTGATTTGCATATGGCTGGGTCCAAACTGGGGTGGCATGGTGACCAAAAGAACAATGGATGAAACCCAGATCTGTGACTGGGGTGAGTGTTTGCATTGTTCAGCACTCCGTCCGTCATCCTTTTGTGTTGCTAGAGTTGCCCTAAGTGGGAAGGGTATGCCCAGACGTGGGTCCCTTGCTCACTGTGCCACTGGATTCAAGCTAGCCTGGCTGATGAAGGGTGAAACCCTGAAACAGGTCCCAAGGATCTTGTTTCCGGTCCAAGGAGGACCTGGCTTGGCAATTCGGGCTGGACTGTTCCCATGAGGAACAGGGTCAAGACTGATTTGCAAATGGCTTGGTCCACACTGGGTGGCATAGTGAGCAAAAGGACGATGGATTAAACCCAGATCTGTGACTGGGGGTGAGTGTTTGCATTGTTCAGCACTCCGTCCATCACCCTTTTGTGTTCCTCATCTGAATTATCACTCATCCATTCACCATTTATTTCATTCTCGCTACCTAATTGGAATTGGTGCACTGTGTCACAATTTCTGTCTTGTCTCTGGCCTGTGACCTGCTGAGTAAGCATCCTCCGTTGCTGTTCCATCTGGGCTTGAGGTATCTGCATTTGCTATCTAGGTACAATAGGAACCTGCTACTGCATTGGTTGCAACTGTGTCATTTGTGCACGAGGCATTTGCACCTGTCTCATGGGTTGGAAATTCTGTACCTGATTCATGTTATTCTGGAAATTTGGATTAAGACCTCTCATCCTTGGGATGTTCAGATTTTGAAATGTATTGACATCACCACTTTGCTGAACAACACCTTCCTGCACCATCATCGGACACTCCGTCTTCCAATGTTCCAGGGCTCCGCAAATGTGACACGGTAACATTTTCTTCATCCCTTGCACATCATTCTGAACCACTACAGTACTGAAATCCAGTCCACGAATCATATTGACTCCACGTCCCCTACCTCTCACCTAAGGTTGGAACATAACAGTTCCCTGCTGCTGCAGTATCTGCTGCACAAAAGCTCCCTGCACTCCTGTTTGAGCTGTCTTAATCTGCATCACCATCGTTTGTCCTTCAACTTCTTCTGCTTCAACTCAATCTCATCACTACAGTATTTCGCATTCTGCAACAATCAGCTTTGCTTGCCAACAAATCAAATGACTCTTAATCATCTGACCTATTTCAGGTCTCAATCCTTCCACAAACCTGAATACAAAGTGCAACATGTCTTTTTGCTCGATTACTTCTTTGCCACTGTACTCCTTGAACGCCTTCAACAATCTATCACAGTACGCATGTATTGACTCTTTTACCTCCTGCATTGTCCTGTCAATTCTCTGCCAGTCAATATTTTTAGGTGAAATTCTCGTCTTCAGGAACTCAATCATCTTATAATAATGTTTCATTACTTCAGGTGATGGTGCACCTGTAACTCTATCCCCTTCTGGTTCACTTGTTGGCCAATCTATTTCCCTCTTCCATTCAACTCACAAATCGGCTGGAACCACTGTCTCCAACAGAGTGTTCAAGTCTTCTCACAGACATTTTGAAAGCTTTACAAATCTATCTGCTGATACCATTCAACCGGTTTCTCCCTCAGCTTTGGATAATCATTTGTGAATGACAGAAATCACTCCTGTGCCAAGGAACATGAACAAACTGCCTTTCTGGAATTTCCCTCATTGGCAAAAATTTTACCAGATGCTTTTCTTTCTGAACGCTTTCAGACCCTTCTTGTGAATCTCGTCTTCATTTCTCCTTCTTCTTCCCCCATCTGCCTTCCTACTTTTCTAATGCTCCCCAAATCTAAGCACTCTGCAATAGTTCCTTGAGATGCGCTTTCATCCCAGCTAATCTCGTGTTCAAAATCCTTCACTTCAAAATCTAACCCCCAACCAAGTCTGCCAACCTCTGATGTATCTTTCCCACTTCTCTCGTGATTCTCGGACATAACTATCTCAGCTCTTCTTCAGTATAGGATTCTAACCTATTCACTCCCATTGATCCCTTGACTAGTTCAGTTATATATGTAGCCAGCCTCACGCGATCAATCTGCTCTTCACCCTGGGATGCATTCTGTGGAGGATTCAGACTGTCTAACCACTCATTCACCTGCTGTGCTGTCAATCCCTGTAATGAAATATTACTTGCGTTTGGCAATGGCACCTGTTGTACCACTGGGCCTGGAGTTTGTGGTGTCAAAAGCTTCAAACTCTGACTTACACTAAGGCCATTTGCGACATCTGGAAGTGCAATGAGTGCACTAAGATCCACTAATGACCTAGAACCATCATAGGTCTGACCCATAGACAAAACTACTTGACCATGTTCTCTTACCCCCTTCTCACAAGGCTCTGTGACATTTCGCCCTGTACTCCTGTGATTGGCTTCTTTTGCACAAATAATGGTACCACTGGACCAACAGTAAATGGCAGCTATATTGCATCTGGAGCTGCTTTGACACACGCATTATGTGGAAGGGCTACTCCCATGCTCTGATTTATCACTGGAGTCACATCTGACTGTGTCCCTTTCATTGGTGGACACTTCGGCAAACCCTGGGGCTGTGCCTGTGGCATCAAGATCAGATTAGGCTCAGTCTGGACTAACAATGGCCTTGGAAGCACTTGCTCTGTAGGAACCACTAAGGGGCATATTTATACTCTGTTTGCGCCAAATGTGCGTCCAAAATTTGGATGCACATTCAGCGAAAACCTTGCCCCATATTTAAACACTGACGCCCGACCACGTGGACGGCAAAATTCCACCGCGTGCGTAATTCTTTTGGAGCGGGAAACTGCCTTGTGTTAAAGTGCCTCATTTATACCCCAGCATCATTTTGACACACAGGAGGGGTTGGGCCTTAAAAACAGCGCACAGCATGATTTTTGCCTCAGACCTGACTTGCACCATTTTTTTACGCTCAACCCCCATTTTCCCCTACGCCGGTGCTGCCTGGTTTGAGTCATTTTTTTTGGCTCAGACTAGTCCACAGTGCCGGCTAACGACATTCCTTAAATAAGGCGCTCCCATGGCCCATTGCAGTGGCGTTAGCCGGCGGTAAACTTTTTGGTGCACAACTGCGTTGGCGCAGTTGTGCGTCAAAAAGTATAAACATGCCCCTAAATTCGAAGTTGTCTCAAGGATAAATTATCTGTATTGGTGGTGGATGCATCTCTGCTTAGACTACCAAGGTAATCAACGCATTAGGAGTACTCTGCACTACCCCTTTTAACTGTCCATTATCTGCTTGCGCTGGTCCCGCTGTCCCCGACACTTGTGCTGGGGCAGTTGAAGCAGAACTAGTACACGGACCGTCTCATGCACCGCATATGGTGGAGGTCAGTCCCTCAGCACTTCAGTAGTAAGATCCTCAATATCTGAATCTTCTTCTTCTATGTAGGCCTTTTTCTTCTTTTTACTCCCTGACAAACTCTTATCACTTTTGCTGGTCCTTCTGACTCATTTTCCTCTGCGATAGCAGGAAACAACTTAACGTCCTGCAATGTCACTGTTCTCCACTTCTTCTGTTCCCAATCCCATCTCGCTTCTGCTAAAGACTTCTTAATCTTTCTTATTCTCCTTTGAAACTTTATCTCTTGCTGCTGCCTCACTATGAGCTCCCAAACTGCTAATGCCTCAAACTGTGCTGGTCTTGGAAGGGGCCTTGTATCATACAACACCGTCCGCAACTATTCCAAAATTCTCAAATTAAACAATCCATGCTCAGGAAACGCTAAAACTCACTGTTTCTCTGTCAATTTTCACCACTGCTTTAACCAAAGACATGGCGCAACACCTCGCTCCTCCATCACAATATAAGCCGGAGAATTTTTGGGTGGGGTAGGCTCCCCCACTGTCGCCTTAATGTATGTATCTCCCTTCATGGCACTCTTAAATGCTTTGAAAAACTTCATCTTTTCTATCTTTTGTATATTCAAATCAAATCAGGAAATTAATTTTACTCCAAAGATTCCTTTCACCCACTTTCTCAACCAATTGCATCTCATAGATGTCTGCGCAACCCTTTTCGCTAACCACCCTATCCCAGCACGGCTCTAATGACGTCACACTCACACGTACTGCGGCTGACAAAGTTTTGTGGCTCGTCCTCCTAAACTCCAATTCACACAAAACGAACACAAATTATTGCGAGCACTAGCCAAAAAACAAACCAAAAACAAATCTTTTGGTTTACTACAGTGAGGTAGCATGATCGCTTCAGAGACCTTACAAATTTTTTATTGATGGCCCTTTCGCTCATGCAGCTATTTCTCTTTCTCAGTCTCCCACATTTGCAAGCAAAATTCGACCCGCAAATTTTTCTCTCAACTGATCAATGGCTCTGTCCTGGTGCACATAGGACTTGTCAAATCTCAGTCAAAAAATGTCTCTTCCTCATTTAACTTAAACACCGATTTGTTGACTACGCCCGATCAACCTACTAAACCAGAAGGATTACAACATATAACCAAGTGTTTCCTACACTTGTCAATATACTCCGGAGTCTTAGACCACGCAGGGTCTGTACATCAACAACAACCATGTGGACAATTTTTTAGCACAAAGCAACACACACATGTGAAGTTTGACAACGTCCCTACCCTCATACTGCGGAGTACACACACGCCTACTAAAACCTCACCTGGAGTACACAGACTCTCTACCTTTCCTCACATACGTCACAATTCACCTGCGATTTGCATAAGCTTTGCAAGCGCAATCTATCACTTTCACACTATAACTAGTACGCCGAGAACATACCCAACTCTACTAACACGATCCAGGATCTGGAAAAGTCATTTATGGGCTTAAGGGGACATCCTTCTTGCTACAATTGTCATTTCGAAAAACAAATTCCAAATCACAATAATAATGAACAACTAACGTAACTAAAACTACCACCATAACCATCAGTCACCACACAACTAGCTCTCCAAGGAAACTAACCATTGAGCTGCTACCAAAAACTGATAGCGCCCCCAGTCCTTAATAAGTAAACTGACAAGGGGACACGCATAGGTCGATAAACCTTTTGATTTGCATGGAGTATTCTAGCTACGTTGTGACTGATGTGTCTCATTAATTAATGCACACAATTCAATAATCATCATTTAGTCATTAATCAATAATCATCCCACCATGCCCTTTCAGCCACGAATAACCACAACTCAATATACATTTAGTAATTTTATTTCCCTATTCGTTACAATCTAAGTCATGGGAGTATTTCAAAACATTATTCAATTCAAGCAATTCTCTCATTAATTCATTAGTAAATGCCAATAACATAACATAATCAAAGCTTGCATTAAAATACTCTTCAAAGCACTAGCATAAGTCACCAATTGAATTATAGGCGAATAGGACAGCATAAGTAGTAGAGTTCGGCAAATCAGTCTGTCAATCATTTGCCTCTGTAAATCTGTTACAGTCACAGAATAGGATATCTCACATAACCCAGATTAGCATCAGCATGTGTGACTTCATGTGAAAACAGTTTAGAACATGAATTTAGAAAACATCTAGCTAGGAAAAACTATTAGCGCAGTTGATACCTAGAAAGAAAAGGCACAAAAGGTAATTCAGTCACATTGTCATAGCTACCTACCCTTGGTATGGATCAGCAACAAAGCCAATCTTCGTCTTTAGGCCATCAGTAAATCAGCATTGCATCAGGCTCTCAAAGAGCATGAGCCCAATGACAGAATCTCACATCTTCTTCGATCTCGCAGTTTCTCTCCTAACATCTGCACCTAACATTCATCTCCATCTGAAGTTTTCTCCCTTTGTCATGACGTTATATCAAAATTACCCAGACTATCCCCCAAATCCTAATTGGTCAATTAATCACACAATTTTACTCCATCCAATAATTTTCGCAACTCAAATCTATGAATTCTAATATTACACAGTTCTCAGTTTGTTTACTGGTTCACTGTGTGATGTCCTCATCATCTGGCTCGTCAGGCATCAAAAATGTTGCATCTTTTTCTCCAGTCAGTGTCTCTATTGTTTGAGTGGGAAAGTACACTCAGAGCGCTTTACACACTATTTGCTACAATTCTAATTCCATCATCTCCTGTCTGTCGGTTCATGCAAAGGTTTCAGCTAAGCAAATTTTATTAAGCATTAAGCAGTTCATGGTTAGTTCAATTTGTGAGCATCTTTTCATTGAACGTCAATATTCAGCTTCTGCATGAGGCCTGGCAAAACTAGGCCACAACTTTGGCTAAATTAAGCCCTACAATATAATGCAAAACATAAGTTATATCTTTCAATATGACATACTACTACATTAATGAAATACATTTTCAATATTTCACAACATTAGTTGCTCTTTTGATAGAATTCATGAATTTTGGTGGACACTCCCCGAGGTCACAATTTCAAACATGCACATTATTTTTCTACGTTAGTCATTTTCTACTAAACTCATTATTCAAAATACATAAACATTCATTATTAATTTCTAATCAAGACATTTGAGTTAACATCAACGCCACATTAGTGTCAATGTTTTTGAGCTAATGTGGCGTTAGAAGAACAAAAACGTCACATCATATTTACAAAGTGCCAAAATGCTTGCATTGCACTACTTTGTAACCCTTTGTGCCACATTATGCCTGTGCCAGGCATAATGTATGCACGGGGTGATGTTCTGGGGCTCAGGGGCTGTAAAAATGGTGCAAAGTAATCTATAAGATTACTTTGCACCATTTTTATTAGCATTTTTAAATGTCTGCTAAGTGCAGGTGTTAAAAAGAGGCTCCCATTGGTTACAACGGGCCTCAGGGTGTTTTGCAGGATTAGCATCATAATTTCTTACACTAATCCTGCAATGCACTGTGTGTGGTTTTCAAACAGCGATGATCGTCTGAGCCCCACAAGAGTTTTGCGCACATAGGTAAGCCATGATATTCTGAGACCCTTGTCACATATTGTACAGTCTTTACTAACTAATTGATTCAAGCAAGATTTAGGGTTGAGCCAAACCGACAGCCACAAGGCAATTGGACCCAATTTTATGCAATTCTCATTATAGTGAAGCCCTAGTTCTTCGTGGTATATGAAATGTGATGTAGAAGGGGGTAGAGAAAGAAGCTGCCAGCAAAAGTTATTCTGCATAGCTGAACAGTTGGCAAAGCCCCAGACCACTGTCCCATGCGTAGTAGTGGCAACAAACTGCTCCTTGTAGATCTCCAGAATAGGTGTATTTGTGTTATCCCCATTAATCGAGAAAGCATCATACTACAATTTAGGATATCAGGGGATCTTGCCCTCGATTAGTTAAACCCCTAGGAAAGAAAAACTATTGTTCCTTTCTAACCAATTATTGTCAACAGCTAAAGATGAAACACTCAGTGGCATATTTCAGAAAAGTGGAGATGCACCTAGTGCAGCACCACATTGCTTGCACCCCTTAGCGCCTCCTCCACCGCAACCATGTGTGTGCCACATTTAAAATACGGCACACTATGGCACAGGGTGGGGAGCAATAGGGTCAGAATGTATGATGGTATTAATGTACTATTATGAGTTAGCGCCAACATTTTGGTGTGCACCTTTGCACCATTATTTCGCCCCCCATAATGTGGGAACACCCCTGATAGACCTGACAGCCTTAGGGTGGTCACCCCTAACTTTTTGCCTGTCTCCCTCTACTTTTTAGATACTGTTTTTGGCTGGTTTTAAGACTCTGTGCAGTTTACCACTGCTAACCAGTGTTAAAGTGTATATGCTCTCTCCCTTTAAACACGGTAACATTGGATCATACCCAATTGGGCTATTTAATTTACTTATAAGTCTCTAGTAGAGTGCACTATATGTGCCCTGTAGATTAAAAGCTACTAGTGAGTCTGCAGCACTGATTGTGCCACCCACTTAAGTAGCCCCTTAACCTTGTCTCAGGCCTGCAATTGCATGGCCTGGGTGTGCAGTTTCAATGGCATTTAAAAGTACTTGCCAAGCCTAAAAAAACGTTTTCCTACATATAACAGACCCCTATGGTATGCCCTAGGTAACCCATAGGGCAGGGTGCTATGTAGGCAAAAGGCAGGACATGTACCTGTGTAGTTACATGTCCTGGTAGTGTAAAACTCCTAAATTCTTTTTTCACTGCTGTGAGGCCTGCTCCCTTCATAGGCTAACATTGGGGCTGCCCTCATACAGTGTTTGAGTGGTAGCTGCTGATCTGAAAGGAGTAGGAAGGTCATATTTAGTATGGCCAGAATGGTGATACAAAATCCTGCTGACTGATGAAGTTGGATTTCATATTACTATTTTAGAAATGCCACTTTTAGAAAGTGAGCATTTCTCTGCACTTAAATCTTTCTGTGCATCACAATCCACGTATGGCTGGGTTTAGTTGACAGCTCCCTTGTGCATTCATTCAGAGACACCGCAAACACAGGATACTCAGCTACACTTGCATACATCTGCATTTTGAATGGGTCATTCTGGGCTGGGAGGATTGAGGGCCTGACACTTGCATGTCAAAGGACAGTAGCCTGCCCTCCCACAATGGACTACCACGCCCCCTACTGGGACTCTGGCAGACAGGATTGAACTGAAAGGGGACCTTGTGCACTTCTAAGCCACTCTTTGAAGTCTCCCCCACCTCAAAGGCACATTTGGGTATTTAAACAAGGCATCTGCCCCTACCAACTCAGACACTTCCTGGAGAAGAAACTTGAACCAGAACCTGCATGCTGCCAAAAAGAACTGCCTGGCTGCCAAAGGACTCACCTGTCTCCTTTCTGTGAAGGACTGCTGCCTTGCTGTTGCTCTGCTGCCTTGCTGCTCTCTGGCTGTGATGAAGAAGTTCTCTCCAAGGGCTTGGATAGAGCTTGCCTCCTGTCCACTGAGGTCTCAGAACCAAAATAACTTCATCTCTACAAGAAGGACTCCTTATGCAGCGAAATTCGACGCCCAGCCTGGCAGAAATGATGAACAGCTTGCACTGCATTGAAAATTTCACCGCCCGCCGAACCGGAACAACGCAGCCCGACTTCACATCGAGAAGATCGACAAAGTGCCAACATAGCGACCGGAAATTCAACGCACAGCCCACTAGATCAACGCACAGCCGAGCCAGAACGACGCAGCCCGACTTCCAGAGAGGAATCGACGCAGTGCCTGCCGTGCGGTAGAAAATTAAACACAACACCCACTGAATCGGCGCAGCTCCTGTGACTTCATCCTGCCAGCGCAGGAAATCCATGCATCATCCCCAGGGCATCTGAAAACCCTGCAATCCGAAAAGGATCCACGACGAGTGCCGTAAATTGATGCACAGCCGTCCTTGTGTGAAAACTAAACAACGCATCACTGTGTGTGGTCTGAGAAATCAACGCACACCTCCTTTCTTTCCACACATCTCCTCCTCTGCGGTTCTTTGCAGAGAATTTGCACTGAACCAGGTACTTTGTGCTTGAAATAAACTTTGTTTGCTTTTAAAATACTTCAGACACTTTATATCACTTTATATCACTTTTACAGTGATATCTGAACATATGCTTATTGCATTTTAATAATTTATATGTTTTTCTAAACACTGTGTGGTGTATTTGTGTGTGGTGCTATATGGTGTTATTGTATGATTTATTGATTTATATGATTTATTGCACACATACTTTACACTTTGCCTTCTAAGTTAAGCCTGACTGCTCAGTGCCATGCTACCAGAAGGTGGGCACAGGATGATTTGGATTGTGTGTGACTTACCCTGACTAGAGTGAGGGTCCTTGCTTGGACAGGGGGTAACCTGACTGCCAACCAAAGACCCCATTTCTAACAACCCCCTTGCATAAATTATGCTTGGAGCAGGCTAAATGTGGCCCAGGGGTTTACAAGGTGTCACAATGCATGCATTGCACCACTTTGTAAATATAGCAGAGCTTTTTTGGCCATCTAATGCCACATTAGAGTAATAAAATGACACTTATGTTTTGTTAGATGGTGCTAGGCCCTCTTAAAACTGGGCCTCAGTTGTTTGGCGCCATATTATTATAATATTTAGAATAGTTGGTAACCAAACCAAGATTAGCCATAAATGTGTGCAAAAAATACAACTAGAAGGCGTAACACTTTTGGCATCTAGGCCATTAGAGCTGTATTAACATGGGGAAGTCTGGGCTTCCACTGCCCAGGGCAGGGCTTATCTTATTAATATATAATATTAACAAACTTGGGCAATAATACATCAATGTTGCATACCCAATGAGATGGCAAGCAGGTCTGATAGTTCCTCATAGTGCTAAATCTAACCCTTGCGGACATATTCTAGTGGAGGGTAGATATAAAGCTCACTAGTGACTTAGATCATTTAACACAGTGAAATTCTGTTGACAGGTCCATGAAAGCCAGGTACAGTGGGGAGCGCTTGGCAATAGTGTATTTTCCTGTGACCAAATTAAGAAAATTAAGATCAAGGCAGATGGGCAGATAACATCGGGGGTCAGAGTGATTGCCCTTTTTTTAAAGACAGGGACAATAATTAAAGTTAACCAGGATATTGGCAGCTTTTTGTATTCTAGGCTGTTAAAGACATTGGTTAAAAATGGGTCCCCTAGATCTAGGGTGCTTATTCGAAGGTCTACAGGCACCTCATCAAGACCAGAAGCTTTGCCTGCTGGGCCCGGCTGTGTTGCTAGTGTTACTCATCTAGCAAACAAATAGGTCTCTCTCCAGGGATGATGGTAGTTAACCGCTTCATAAGCACTAGATTTTTTGAGGGGGAACAGTTGATACCTAAAGAATGAACCACCTGCTAGTCTAATGGAACGGGACAGCTAATTGCACAGAAGGGCCTGTTGTCTTAGTTTCTGGTGCTAGAACCAGTTTATCTCAAGTCTAACTATTTACCTCACTTCTCCACCTTTTTACAGCAAGTTTATAGTTGAAAGCAATTTCATAAGTAAATGATTAAATCTTCACTTTGCACATTGCGCCTAATTACAGCATTGAAAGTTTCCCTTGCACACATACAATAAGCGGAGCCCACACTTAACTTTTTTAGCATAGCCAACACATTTTCAGGGCTCATCAATAAGAACAGCAGTGCAGACTTGCCAACTCACATGGTCCCACCAATGTGTCACATGATCTCGGCTCCTTTCACATGGTCACCTGATGAAGAGCCAATATCACAGGGAAGGCATGCAGAGAGCAGGTTTCCAGTTAATTGTTTGAAGGTTCAGCTCAGCCAATGTTCATTATGAAGTTTGAAACCTCCCCAGGGCATCTGCAGCATCCTCAAAAGCTTTGATTTTGGTTTTTGGCAAAGGAAGGCAAGTTGGCTTTGTTTTTGTGTTGTAATTTTTTATTATGTTTAACAGCAGGTAACATACTATGTAAAATACAGTATAACACAGCCTCACAGGGCAAGAGAATAAGCCATATGAATAAGGCTAGTAAACATCAGTTCGTGCACAATATGATCCAGAAAAGAAACGCATGAATGTCGCCTGAGGTACAGCTGTAAAAACATGGCATGTACATCAATATCTGTAGAACCAAACAGTGTTGGGGAGAGAGAGAGGAAAGAAGGTCAAAAGAAAATAATAGTGAATAATAGTGAATAATAGTGATGGGGGCGACCAGCAACAGGGAACGAGTCAATCAATACTAAGAGAGGGGGGGGAGGGAAATGGGAAGTGGAGGGAGGGCGGGGGTATGTGGGATGCAGACCTTTCAAAAAACTGCTGACAGAAGGGGGGGAGGGGAGGGGAAATCGGACAACAGGTTTAGACAGTATTACGAAGTGTATCCACCACACGTGGTTCCTACTTCTCTGTGTATCATATCCTCCCTCATTTACGATTGATGTGCATAAATAAACATGCATTTGTCGCAATCAGGATCCGTCTCTCAGTGAAGGCTATCGGAGAGTGCATATGTGAGGATAACGGAAGCTGCTCCATAATAGTCGGGCAATTCAGTAGCAAGGGTTGCGGTGGAAGGGGTGGTAGGAGGGTGGAATGTCCAGGTCTTGCAAGGTTAATCAGGAGATGGATAGAGAGAAAAGAAGAAGAGAAGGGCTGGGGAAAAGGAAGGGGAGGGATCTGGTGTCAAAGAAAGGGAGAAGAAAAGGGAGAGCATCAAGATAGAAGAAAATAGGTGAGAGGGGAGGGGTAGAGAAGGAGTGGGGGGTGAGAGAAACCAAACAACCAAGTACAGTGGTCCCAAGGCTATGAGAACAAAGGAGGGGAGGTATGGAAAGAGAAAAGGATGGGGGGATGGGTGGGAAGGGGTGGGAAGAAGGGGGTGAGGGGAGGGGAAATCGGCCAACAGGTTTAGACAGTATTACGAAGTGTATCCGCCACACGTGGTTCCTACGTCTCTGTGTATCATCTCCTCCCTCATTTAGGATTGATGTGCATAAATAAACATGCATTTGTCGCAATCAGGATCCATCTCTCAGCGAAGGCTATCGGAGAGTGTATATGTGAGCATAACGGAAGCTGTTCCATGATAGTCTGGCAATTCAGTAGCAAGGGTTGCAGTGGCAGGGGTGGTAGGAGGGTGGAATGTCCAGGTCTTGCAAGGTTAGTCAGGAGATGGATAGAGAGAAAAGAAGAAGAGAAGGGCTGGGGAAAAGGAAGGGGAGGGATCTGGTGTCAAAGAAAGGGAGAAGAAAAGGGAGAGCATCAAGATAGAAGAAAATAGGTAAGAGGGGAGGGGTAGAGAAGGAGTGGGGGTGAGAGAAACCAAACGACCAAGTGCAGTGGTCCCAAGGCTATGAGAACAAAGGAGGGGAGGTATGGAAAGAGAAAAGGATGGGGGGATAGGTGGGAAGAGGGGGGGAAGAAGAGAGGGATAGAGAGAAAAAGAAAAGGAGAGTAGGAGGTGCATGAGGTCAGCTGGGGAGCAGCAGTATTGAAAATGGTACCGACTAGACCTCAGGAAGGAAGGGAGTCCATACCTGAGCAAAAATGGCAGCCTGGTCCTGAAGGTTGTAAATTACTCTCTCATGTGTGGCTATGCTAATCATAGCCACCATCCATTCCTCGGGGGAAGGGGGGTCTCGGATCTCCAGCGTCGTAGAATACATATTTTCACAGTTGCCAAGGCTGTGTGCAAGAGTCTTTTTTGCGGTTGCGATAAAGCCGGGAGAGATGTTGTGTCATGCAGCATGAGTAATGAAGGGGGTAAGAGGGCTGGAAGCAGCATGGAGTCTGCCAAGACATGCTCCACCGCCTTCCAAAGAGGCTGCACCGATGGGCAGCTACTGAGTACATGAAGTAGATCACAGCGCAGATCTGCGCAGTGTCAACATGACGCATGCGGAAGAAGGCCAATATTATGTAGCTTCACCGGGTTCCAGTACCAGTCGTGGAGTATCTTGAAGAGGCAGAACTTTAAGCGAGCCTCGCGTGTTCCTCTGTCCAACGCTTCTACTGTGTCTGCCCAATCCTCCTCTTCAAAAGTCTGCTGGAGGCGGGTTTGCCACTGCAAACGCAACTTATCTAAGACCGGTCGAGAGAATAGATGGCTAATAAGGACTTTGTACAGTCCAGCCATAACACCCTTATGTTTCCCCCATGTCTTCAGGTAGGCTATTATAGGTGAGGGTTGTAGTCCCCGATGGACAATATCAGGATTTTGACGCATACAATGCTGGAGTTGTAGGTACTTCCACTTCTGTGTAGGATAGAGACGGAATTCCTCCCTCAGACTAGTGAAAGGTTTGAGCCTGTCAGTCTCCAACACCTGATCTAGGCTAGTTATACCAGCATCCCTCCATTGCGCCCAGTTCAGGGCTATACCCCCTATGCGTATGCTGTCATGGTGCCACAAGGGATCCTGGGTGTGGAGGGAGGGGTGGACCCCCAGGAGGCGGTGGGCCCTCTGCCAAGCCACGCCCATCTCCTTCAGAATCGGGTTTGGGTCGCCAGGGGGGTAAAGTCTATTAAGGCCTCCTCTATGGGAGAGCAACTCCCTCACCACTGATACCCACTGTGGCGACTCTGCAGGGCTAGACAATGTGGCAGGAAATGGTGATAGATGGAGGGCTAGAGCGTAATGTTCCACAGAGGGGAGTCCCATTCCGCTGTGTGACCTACATGCTATTAGCTAGGCAGATGCTAGACAGGGGCGCATGGATCCCCACACAAAGGCCCTGATTGCGGTGTCCACCGACCTCAACGTGGAGAGGGGTATCTGGAGGGGAGAAGCCCCAGTACATATGTGAAGTGCGGTACCGTGACCATTCGCACCGTCTGCAACCTGCCCCACATGGAGAGGCCAAGTTAGGCCCATTTGTCAAAGTCGAGTCTCATACGTGCAATGATAGGATCTAGATTGTCCGCCGTCATTCGTTCCAGGCCGCGGTTAACAAGGATCCCCAAGTATTTAAGGCGTTTCGGGGTCCAGTGGAATAGGAAGCCCAGGATCACTGACTTCGTCGTCCCCCGTGACAGAGGGAGGGCTTCGCTCTTGTCACAGTTTACCCGATATCCTAAGAGAGGGGCAAAGCCATCTATAATCTCCATAAGGGCAGGCAGTGAGTGTCCAGGTCAGTTAGGGTGAGTAGGACGTTGTCAGCATACAAGTAGAGTTTATAGGTGACGCCACCAGGCAGGGGAATGCTCGCTATCCCAGGGGATGCGCGAATCGCAGCAGCCAGCAGGTTCCAGCGCCAGCAGAAACAAAAGAGGGGAAAGAGGGCAGCCCTGCCTTGTTCCTCTGCAGATAGGAAAAGGATCCGAGAGGAAGCCTCCACAGTTGACCCGCGCCGTGGGATGATCGTATAGCAGACGTACTTTGGAAATAAATTGGTCTCCCAGGCCATATTTTGTTAGCGTTGCGAAAAGGTATGGCCATTCTATGCGGTCAAACGCTTTTTCGGCATCGGGGGACAATGCTAAGGTGGCCTCAGGGATAGCCCGAACCCCCAGAAAGGGCGTGGCATAGGATACGAAGATGATTCCGTGAGTTGCGGCCCAGCACAAAGCCGACCTGCGATTGATGTATAAGGGACGGTATAACCCTGCGCAGACGGGACGCCAGGACACTGGCCAATCTCTTAATATTACCATTCAAAAGAGATATAGGTCGGTAACTGCTGCAAAGCAGAGGGTCTCGGCCCGGTTTTGGTATGACATCGATTACGGTGGCGTCAGATATCGCACCCAGCGAACTAGTCTGACAAACTTCGTCCAGCGCCCCATGTAGAATATCAAGCGTTTCCTCCACCACCCATTTGTAGAATTCCGCTGGGAATCCATCTTCTCCAGACGACTTGTGATACGGGAGACCGGAGATGACCTTCAGAATTTCCTGACGGGTGATGTCCCCTCCAGCAGTTCTCGGCCCTCATCGGAAAGTGAGGGCAAGGTGACAGTACTGAGGAAAGCCTCTATCTGGGCAGGAGAGGACTGTGAGTCCGAGGTATAAAGGCGGAGGTAGAAGGTCACAAATTCATCCACTATGTCCTGCGGGTGAGCGAGGATGTCCCCTGATTGGGCCTTGATGGCCGGTATAGCTAGGGTCCACGCTCTTTGGTGAAGTTGTGCAGCCAGTAAATGGCCAGCCTTCTCCCCTTGTTCGTAATGCCGTCCCTGCAGGTGTTGCAGCGCATATTCAGCCTGGGAAGTAAAGAGTTCATTCAAAGCCATACGGGCTCTCTCCAAGTCCCTGTGGGTGGAGAGGGAGGGGCGGGCTGTGTAGTGCTGTGTCAGGCATGTGATGTCAGTTTCTAGGGTTGCTTGCTGCACAGCCCTGTCTTTATTTGCCAGTGCGGTATCACGCATCATGTGTCCCCGTATCGTTGCTTTAGCCGCAGCCCAGGTAATCCTCCTGGATGTCACTGACCCAAGATTGTCCCGGACGTATGTGGATGTGTGGGCCTGCAGTTGCGCCTTCCCCTGAGGGGTTCGGTAGTGGTGGACAGCGAATCGCCATGGCTTGTGGCCTGGGGACACCATGCCCAGCTGAAGGACTAGAAGAATCGGGGAGTGGTCCGACAAGCCCCCACTCAGTATGTGAGAGTCCTGCACTTGTGCCACAAGGCTGTGTGAGATGAGAAAGTAATCCAGTCGGGATTGGGCACCTTGGACTGGGGATAAGAAGGTATATTCGATATCACCCAGGTGTGTCAGTCTCCATAAGTCCACCAGGCCGTTGTCGTGCATTACGTCAGACTGTAAGGCTCTTTCTCCATTATTGATGGTGTCCAGAGGCCCGGTCCTGTCTAATATGGCATCACAGGTCAGATTCCAGTCTCCGCCGATGATGTACCGGGAAGCTCCAATCTCTGTCAAGAGACAATTGATGCTGAGAAAAAATGTTCTTTTGGTATCTATTGGGGCATATACGGATCCCACACATAACGAGGCGCCTCCTAGCTTCAGATTGGCAAATATATATCGCCCCTCCGGATCAGTCCATGATTTGGTAACTGTAAAGGGTGGACTCTTCTGCAGCAATATCTTAGTCCCACATTTCTGCAGCACACCGGTCTGTTCGTCCAGCGGAGGGGTGCTACAGCTGGACAGCGCAGTCCCCGCCCAGTCCCTTCGCAGTTTATCAGATTAGAGCCTGGTCAAGTGTGTTTCCTGAAGGAGGGCTATATCCACTGGCTTGGTATTGAGGTACGAAAGTATTTTCTTCCGTTTAATGAAATGGGTGAGCCCATTAAGGTTCCAAGAGATAACCTGTAACGAGGGAGACAGGGCATACAGACGTCCAGTCATGGGGGAAAGCTAATAGGAGCGGCAGGGCGAAAGGTGCGAAGAGATGAGGTAGAAAGATAGGGGAGGGGGTGAGGGATGTGGGGCACTGTATAATACAGGACCAAGAGAATTGTGAGTGGAGGAAAAGGGTGTGAAGGAAGGTAGAATGAGTAAAGGGAGAAATAGAAAGAGACACCAAGGGGAAAAGAAAGAAGAGGCGAGCAAAAGGCAGAGGGCAAGAATATAGAATATATGTGTGGACGGGGGTAGGACGAGAAGGAGGAGGGGGAGGGGAAAGAGAGAGGGTATAAGGGAGGGGTAGGGTGGAAGAGCGGAGCAAGGACAAGCGAAGAGACAGACACACCAGAACAGAACCAGCCCCGTTCAGGGGAGGGGGGATAGCAAAGAACAAAAAGAAAAGAAAGGGAGGAGGATCAAAGAAGAAAAGAGTCGAGGAAGGGAAAGGAAAGGAGGGAAGCAGGGGAGAGAAGGAAAAGGGGGGAACAAGGAAAAAAATGGAGCAAACTAGAGCCCCAGAGAACCTAAACTTTAATCTGCAGATCTATACCCGGAACTTACTAGTCCCAGTGCAAGGCAAGGCCGGCGGAGCAATGGCCAGGAGCGGGGGCGCAGCGCAGGGTGACCATTATCCATTGGTACTAGCTTCCCAGGGTCCCGGAGCCAGGTTCTCCCCAGGGGGGCATGATGAGATGTAATTTGATCTGGAATCCCTTAACAGGGGGCAAGGCAGGGCAACGCCACACAACCAGAGAACAAACCCACCGAAGGGGGGGGGCCGCGAGACAATAAAGGGGGGGTGGAGCGGAATGTAAGTAAATATAAGGAAGATAGGTTGCAAAGAGCAATGCGAGAATCCCAAAAAGGAGATAC
This sequence comes from Pleurodeles waltl, assembly GCF_031143425.1. NCBI lineage: Eukaryota > Metazoa > Chordata > Amphibia > Caudata > Salamandridae > Pleurodeles > Pleurodeles waltl. The sequence goes on along the minus strand of NC_090450.1, from coordinate 301,898,047 downwards.
AACAGTGAAAAACAATCAATCGTCATTATATTAACAGCTATATTATTAGAGCAATTGCGGGGCCACTAGGCCTAAGGCTCATGTATTGTCCCACATACCATCAGTTCCAACAGGGTATGAACAATCCTCATGAATCTACTGGACCCCCACTTTATGTATGCAAGAAAACTTTGCTTGACAAGAATAACAAAGGTATAGCAAAACACCCAACATTGTGCAGGAATGAAAAGAACTGTACTCAGCCAGCCGATGGGTCAATGAAGGGTCTGCCGTCCCCAGGCCGAGGAGAAGCCGTGGTCGCCAGGTTCTCAGTTCCTGCGATCCAATAGGATATAACAGGTTCAAGTGGGCTCTGCTAGGGGCTTTAAAGGGGAGCGGGATTTGTCTCTGTCCGCCACCTGCATGTGAAGCGCCACTGCATGCAGCATTTGTCCTCTGTCATCGTGGCTGTTGAGGAGTCTCTCCAAGTCCCGTCCCCTGGGGCAAGGGAGAGAAGGGTGGTGGACAGACCCTGACCCTCGTGGGGCAAGGTCGTGGGAGGGAGTGTTCTGATCTGCAACCGTTGTGTCTCGGTGTGGAGTCAAGGTGGAAGAGCCCGTGAGCGACAGACCATCCAGGAAAGAGCATAGGTCTTCCGGGTCATAGATGTCTTTGGATGCGCCATTTTTTGTTATCCACATTCTCGCGGGTCGAACAGGCTGTATTTCACCTCCAGCTGGCGTAGTCGAGGGTGGAGGGCCAGGAATGCCCTTCGACGGTCACTGGTTTCCTTGGAGAAGTCTGCCGATATTCGAATTTTGTGTCCATCCAGCTGGCAAGGACCTTGTGTATGTGCCTTCTGTATAAGTTGGCGGGCTTGTGTATGGCATAGTAGGCAGGATATAATCGTTCGGGGGCGGACGTCTGTGCCATGTCTCCTGGGGCCCAATCTGTGAGCTCTTTGGAACTCCGAGGTTGGTTCAAAGGTAATACCAGTCAGCCTAGGCAGCATGTCTCGCAGGAATCTGTGAAGGTCCTCTCCCTCAATGTTTTCAGGAAATCCTAAAAAGCGGACATTGTCCCCCCGGCTCCTGTCTTCCAAGTCTGACAGCTTGCTGCGAAGAAAGAGGAGTTCCTAGTCTCTGTCCTGGAAAGAAGAGGCATGGGCTTCCACTTTTGACACCTGTTGTTCCAACCCCAGGATGCTGGTCTGAAAGCTTGCAATTTCCATACGGATAGATTTTGTTTCCGCAGTCAATGAAACCATTGCTCTATCCATCCCCTCCAATCTGCGTCCAACTGCCGAAACTTCCTGAAGGATACGATCCATAGTGGATTCCTGGGCTGAGTCCACCATATCGTGGTGTGTGGCAGATGGCTGTGCCACCGACGTAGGAGGGGCTCCTTTAGTCTGGAGTAAGGCCTAAAAAAAGAGCAACTGTCTCGCCGGCTTGCCCGAGTTCTTGTAGGACGACCGGCTGCCTGGCATCTCCGGCCTCAGTCGCAAAGCCTGGTGGCGGCTGCGTGGGGGGAGGACTGGGGGTCTCATGGGTCTCCTCCCGATGCTGCAGTTGGTCCCACTCTGTATGGACGGGTAGGTGGATGGGGGGGATAGGCTGAAGGGCTCTGGATCTCACTGTAGCGTAGCTGAGGGGTGGCTCAGTCCCAGCGGGGACCGCAGCACAGTCCGTGCTCTATTAATGGAAGGAGGTTGCAGTCCGGAGGTAGAAGGTGTCTGTCCGTCGCGATAGCAATGTGAGGACAGAGCGCGCTCCGCAGACTCAATGTGCAGGGGCAGAGGTACTCTGCTAGGCGGGGAGCACCGGCTCCTCTGGCGTTGTGGCATGGGTCATCTCCAGGAGGTCCCTGCGACAGGCGGTACACACTCTCCCACCTCACGATGATGCACAGTGGGTCCACCTGGCGCACCTAAGATAACTGGGCAGGGACGAAGTCGAGAAGGCAGCCCAAGGGGGGTGTTGTTCAAGCCATGGTGACAAACTCTATCTCACAGTCCCCGGCAGTGAGCCTAGCCCCGATGAGGGCTCCTCCAGGCTCCCAGCTATCGCAAGTAGCATAACGTTGGGGGGGGGCGCAGGCGTACTAGGTCCAGCAGGTTTGGCAGGGCATCCAGCAGTAAGAGGAGGCTGACTTGTCCCTCCATCCTCCGTCGTGGCCCCTAGTGGTTCACAGCCCCCCTCCTTGACAGCAGGATGGGGGGGCAGGCAGGCGTAGAAAAAAAGCAGATGGACCCCCAATGGGGGAGGAGGGCAGGGTCCTGCAGGGCCCCCGGCACGATGGGAGTCTCTCCGTGGCACTAGGTGTCCCCCCTAGGAGGGTGGCTTGGGGAACGCCGCAAAAAGCAGGTTACAAGGGATCACGGTTCCAAGGCTCCGGAGTCCCGGAGTCCCAAGCCCCACCGCAGACTGCGCACCAGCAGCAAAGTGGGAAGCTGGTCAGCGCAGCGGTGGGGGGAAGTTGATGAAGGCTTGGCACCCAGGAGGGCCCGCTCCGCTCCTGGGCCGCCCGTTCATCCTCGATAGCGCCCGGCTCTGAGAATACAGGAGGCCTTGGCTCTGGGCTCCTTTCCAGGCCGCTCCGATGCGGCACCGATCTCTCAGGGGCCGCTAGTCTGCGGTGCTTTTAAGAAGTGGCCCTGCCATCACGGCGCTCTCCAGACTCCTCTGTGCCCCCGGGAAGAGGCTTTGTGCCCCCGCAGTGCCGCCATCTCCGGTCTGGGCCCAGCCGCCTCGTGGAGCACACAGATCAGGCAGCCATCACACTCCATGGACAGACCACGCCCCGGCAAGTGGGCTTTGTGAGGGGAGGCATGTAGTGGAGGGGCTGTGGATTACGACGTGTCTCAAGCTGTGCTCAGCAAAAAAGTCCCACCCCCTTCATGGCCATGCCTCCCTCCTCCTCCTCACGAATACGATGACGGTAAGTCCCGCAACCTACTAACAAGGGAAGAAAGGGCACAGTTACATACCCACCGACTCCACCCACCCTGCTTCGCTCCCGCAAACCTTCACTGCAGCACAACCCATACACCCCACAGCAAGAGTTATTTACCCGACACAAGGCAAATCCAACCTGACCATAGTACATACAAACACCCCACACCCAAAAACACTGACACAAGAGACCAGGGTACAAGAGTGTGCCTCCAAAACACAGGGCACACATACATTGTTATTTCAGCTCACAGAGCTAACTATTCACAACAAGGCCAATGGCCAGTCCATAGTGCCAGATGTGTTTGGGCTACAATGGCCCCAATCTGACTCCCAAAAGTGTACAGTACTCCATCTTATGGGGCATCCAGGCACCTCAGGGAACAGGGGCAGGGATAGTGGGGGTAGGGAATTGCGACGGGGTGGGGCTTGGACTTGCGCTAGGAAGGTGGAGGGGCTTTGGCTTTGGAAGGTGGGGGTGTGTGCTTCGACCGGGTGGAGCCAGATGGAAATGGCTCAGCTAGGGGCTTCTTCCTCTCTGGTGAAGGTGCACGGGAATGTGAAGGGTGGACAGGGGCGGCCAGTGAACTGGAAGGAGTGGAAGGGGCAAGGAGGTGTGCATGCTTAGGGACAAAACGGGGTGGGCCAGTGGGTTGGAAGAGGTCAGCACGGGAGAGAAAATGTTTCTTGGGTGCAATTGGGTTGGGGCTGAAGGAGGGCGTGGGAGTGGAGACAGAGGGTGTGGACGTAAGTGGTGTACGGGTGCGTGTCATGGGTGCAGGTGACTGGACTGTACGCTGAGGTGTGGTGGATGTGTGATGGGTGGGTGTCTTGGTGCGTTTGTGTGCTTTTGGAGGAGGGGGGGTGGACACAGTGGGAAAAGACAGGCTGCCAGTGTGGATGTATGTTGTGTGGGTGTCTGCAAGTCTGGTGAGTATTCTGCATGTGTCTACTACAGTAGTTGTGGTGAGTGCATGTGTGGTGTCTGGGGTGCATGTCTGGATGTCTGCTATTGTGGTGAGTGCAGGAATAGGCTCAGCAACAGCGACTGAAGGTGCAGTGCTTGTGGGTGTGCATGTAGAGTAGACAGACAGGGAGGCAGAAGAGGTGGGCACACTAGGGTAAGTGGATGTTGCTGTGTGCACATGTGTATGTTGGCTGTGTGAATGCTTGTGGTGGGAGGTGTGGTGCTTGTGTTTAGAAGTGTGCTTTTTGTGTTTTGAGGTGCTTGACTGGGTATCAGATTGTGTGCTTTGGACAGGTGAAGGGAGTTGGGTGCTGGAAAGAGTAGAGGAGGTTGGAGGGGGGACAGAATGACCAGGGAAACTGGCTGCCATCCAAGAGAAGGCCAGAGCCTGAAAAGATCTCTGTAGGCCAGACACGGCACCGTGAATGCCATCCAGATAGGAATTTGTCTGCTGCATCTCTGATGCTAGCCCCTTGATGGCATTGACAATGGTAGTCTGCCCTACAGAGATGGTTCTCAGGAGGTCAATAGCCTCCTCTATGAGGGCAGCAGGGCTGACTGGGGCAGAGGAGGAGGTCCCTGGGATGAAGGAGATGCCCACCCTTCTGGGTGAGCGGGCAAGGGCAACTCGGTGGGGAGCAAAAGGGAGGGCAGTGATGGTGTGGGGGTGGCAGAAGATGTCACTGCAGGGGTGTGCCCACTAGGATTCTGCCACTGCCAGGGAGCCCCCATTGGAGGAGGTATCGGATTCACTACCTCCAGTGGTAGTTGTCTCCCACATGGTACTCCCCTCACCCTCCAACCCACTGGTCCCCTTGGCGTCGGATGACTCTGTCTCCGAGGATCCATGGGCCTCTGCATTCCCACTTGCCGGTGCCTCAGCTCCCTCACCAGATGATGCTGATGTACACAAACAACACAAGAGAACAGGGATCTGGAGACAAAACAGGAGAGACACTTGTAAATATCTGAAAGGAGTGAACATAGTGGCCAGACATACACCCACCCAGAAGACCCTCCAACAGGCAGCTCCTTCCACTATGCACATGACCATGAGTACTCACCCCCTTGTGACTGCTGTGCAGCCTTCAAGCGCCCATCCAGGTCTGGGTACGCCACCGCCAGGATGCGTAGCATGAGGGGTGTCAGTGCCCGACGGGCACCCCTTCCACGTTGGGAGGACTTCCCCAGCTGGGGCTCACAGATTTTTCAAGCCGAGCGCCGCAGGTCCTCCCACCTCTTCCTGCAGTGGGTGCTCCACCGGTTGTAGACCACCAGCACCTACGTGGCGACGGCATGCCAAATTGCCCTCTTCTGGTAGGCACTGACCTAAAAGGGAGACACAGAAATGTAACACAGAGGTCAGGCACTTGGAAAATATGTACATCTGGCTATATGTCCACTATGGGACAGACAGTACTGAGAGACTTACAGAACATACACACACACCATGGCATGAACCATGGCCCATGTGGGTTCAGAGGTGAGCACATATGTACTTACAATACCATCCATTACACCCAAACAGTGACCCCAAACCCCTGACTCACCTGTACCTCTGGCCATCTGTAGAGCTTGGCGTACAGGGGCAGGATCGTGTCCACTAGCCTCTCCAATTCCTCCTGGGTGAAGGCCAGGGGGCTTTTCCCTGCAACATGAGCCCCTTCCATGACCAGAGGCAGGACACAGCAGTACACTCAGTGGAGTACCTGCTCGCACGAGATCAGGGAGTCAAATGAAGTTGGGGTTCCGAATTTGCATACATACCGCGGCGGTGTGCACCGTCACCACCGGCGGCGATCATGATACGTCAGGATTCCCCATTGGCATTCATGTTAACCAATGATGGTGTGAACGGCAGTAAACATCGCCTTACGCTGTTACGTCAACCGCTAGCGGTATGAGGTCACTTCTACAACGACAGTTCTGGATTACAGGGGGCAGACATTTTGGCCATAACTACGCATTAATAAAAATGATATTTGCACAATGCAGGCCCTTTTGTTCACCTAACACACCTATGCATGTGACCATTAACAATACCACACATATCAAACCCTGTTCACTCATTAAGGTCTAGATAAAATTCTGTCAAGAACATATCACTTTTGAGTCCCTACAATCAATAAGCGGTGTACAATGAATGACAATGTGTGTTCTTCACACGTGTTTCAAATCCCTCCTAGGTACCGACCCTTGTGGTGAGGAAGGGCCCCATCGGTGTACAGACCACTTGTTGATTTGCGGACCATGGTGGAGCGCCACATCATAATCAATTACAGACTCAACCGTGCAACTATTCTCAAACTTTGTGCATTACTGGATCCTGCACTAACTCTGGCAAATTGTAATCAGCATGCCATCCCTACTGAAGTGCAGGTGCTCTCTGCACTCCATTTCCTGGCCACGGGCTCATTGCAAGTGACAGTAGGCATGGGTGCAGTATTTTCACAGCCAATGTTCAGCATTATACTGACAAGATTTCTAAATGCATTTGTACGACACCTGCAGTCCTATGTGAGGTTTCCCCAAAGTAATGACCTCCCTGCCATCAAATCTGACTTCTGTGAGTTTGCAAACATACCCCATGTGATCGGTGCCATCGATGGCACCCACATACCTATTATACCCCCAAGAGTCATTGAACAGGTGTACAGAAACAGAAAGAACTTTCACTCCATGAACATCCAATTGGTGTGTACTGCAGACCAATACATCTCACATGTGAATTCCATGTTCCCCAGTTCAGTCCATGATTCCTTTGTGCTGAGGAACAGTAGTGTGCTACACAAGATGGAACAACTACAAGAGGACAGAGCGTGGATGATAGGTAGGTGTTTCTGTCAGTAACTGCCACCTAGCAGACAGCTAGGCTGTCTGACTCAGAGGCTTGACACTGACTGCTCTATGTTGCATATTTTTCTAGGGGATTCTGGCTATCCCAACTTGCGTTGGCTCCTGACACCATTTAGGAATCCTGGACAGATGAATAGAGGAATTAAAAGGAGGCCCATGGACGTACTAGGAGGGTGATAGAGCACACAATAGGTCTCCTGAAGGCAAGATTTCGTTGTCTTCATATCTCTATGGGTTCCCTGGCCTATGGGCCTGAAAAAGTGTGTAGAATAGTGGTGGCCTGCTGCATGCTGCACAATGTGGCAGTGAGAAAGTCTATCCCCCTCTTGGATGTGGATGGTGCTGTAAATCCTGACCAGCTTCCTCAGAGAAGGGACAAGAGTGATGGTGATGATGAGGAAGGGGAAGATGTCAATTCCAGGACCCAACTGAAGCAACTCTACTTCCAGTAACTATGTGGGACTAAGGGCTTGGATTGGTGTTTGTGACACTTACTGTCAGTGTGCTTTGTCATCTAGTGGTGGTTTGAATCTACTGTTTGAAACTGGGTCCAGGTCTGCATGGTACCAAATACAATTTTGTTCTGTTTTTTTTCACAACATTTAGGCACACAGGTGTACTTTCATGCTACGCATTACCAATAAAGTAGTTATCAGCCAGTTGCATCCATACTTCACTTTATTCACACATTATGACAGGGGACAATGTTACAGGTGTGATATGTGCTTTATTTGTGGCAGGGATTGAATAGTGCAATTTACAGTGATGGTAGTTGGTCATGGGTGGTTGACCTCAATGCAAACATGGTGGTAGCCTTGTTGTTAGTATTGATGGGTCCATCAATGCTTACATGAGTTCTTATTGAGTGTTAGCACTGTTTGGTGGTTGATTCTGTGGGATGGTTGGAGGGCAGATTGTTGCAGAGTTACATTTTGGAGGGGGGCTTGTTTTTGGCATGGGTTCCAGTCCCATATCTTGGCCTTAGGGTCTGTTTGGGCGCCTGCTGTTGACCGAGAGGGGATGACATGGTTGTACCTTGTGTTTCCTCTGAGGGTAGTTTGTGGAATGTTGCTGCTGTTGATGTCATTGTCCGGTCTGTCTCCTGTGCTGTAGTGGGGGCCTCCTGTCCTTTGTGGGTCTCAGACTGGGTTTGTACCAGCTGCAGCAGTGCTCCTGCTATGCTGGCCATTGTGGCGTTGTGCTGTTTCCACTGCTTCATGGCCTCTTGGTAGTGTTCCTGCAGCATCCTCTGACTACGCTCCAGGGTGGATACTATCTGTGCCAATTTGTCATGAATATGCTGGTAGGCCCCCAGGACCTCAGCAATCACTTCCTGAGCTGCAGCATCCATCCTGTAGCCTCCCCCCTGGGTCACTGTGGCCCTACCACTGGGCCTAGCCCCTGTGCCTGTGTCCCCTGCACAGGTCTGGTGATACCACTTGTACTGGGGCCATCATCTTTCTGCCTGTTGGTAGGGGGTGACTGTGGCCTCTGTACCTGTGTTCCACCACACAGGTGTGGGGACGGTTGCCTTGGGCTGATGTTATTGGCTGGGTGGTAGGGGTGTCAGTGGCATCCTGAGTGGGGCTGCTGGATGGTGACATTCCAGGACTGTGTGAGGGGCCAGCCTGCTTATCAGTGTCCAGGGATCCATCCCCAGTGTCCTGTGTCGTCCCTCTGTCTCCCTGGGGGGCACTGTCACTCCTTGTCCTGTCCGTCAGGGTAGCATGGGTGGTGGTGCCTGTTAGGGGAAATGGACATGTCTGTTACAAATGCATGATCGGATGGGGTGCACAGGGCTGGGTTGCTTTGCGCAGGTTTAACTTTTTGGGGCCATGCAGGGTGCCTTTGTGAGGTTTTCACTGCATTGTGTTTCAGATGTGGAGTGGCATTGTGTGTGGTGTAGTGCCATTGTGAATCCTTGCAGGGGTAGGTGGCTGTGCACAGGGGGAGGGATGTGGGCCTGTTAGTGGGTTTGTGGGCATGCAGGGGGAGTGGATTCAGTGGCTGTGGGCTGGGTGGGGTAGTGGTCCTGGTGGGTGTTGGTGGGGTGGGGTGGGGTGGTGCATGCATTCCAGGTGTGATGTATATGGGGTAAATGTAGACGACCTACCCAAGTCCATTCCTTCAGTGAGTCCCTCAGGGTGCAGGATGGCCAGTACCTTTTCCTCCCAGTCGGTGTATTTGGGTGGGTTGGTGGGTGGTGGTCCTCCCCCAGCCTTCTGGACTGCAATGTGGTGCCTTGATGCCATGGCCCTGACCTTCCCCTGCAGGTCGTTCCATCTCTGGCGGATATCGTCCCTGGTGTGTGGATGGTGTCCCACTGCATTAACCCTGTTGACAATGGTCTGCCATAGCTCATCTTCCTGGCGATGGGTGTGTGCTGCACCTGAGCCCGAATATTTGTGGCTCCACCTTCAGGATCTCGTCCACCATGGTCCTTAGCTCCCTTTCTGTGAAGCATGGATGTTTGGGGGTGACATGGTGACGGTGGTGAATGGTGTCAGGGGTGGAATCGCAGTGAGGGTGCTCTTCTGTGGGTCGGTGTGAGTCTTGTGTATAGTGGCATTCGGTGTCTGCTCCTGCTGCTCTCTGTCTTCTTTGGCCTGGTTTTGTTGCAAAGGATTGTGGAGTGGGTATGTGAGTGTTTTATGGTGTTGTGGATGTGTGTCAGGTGTGTGGGTTTCTAGCTTATCCAATGTATGCACTTCTTGCTGTTGGGTCCACTTGCCGCCCTTGGTGGTCGGCACCGCCAATGGTTGTTCGACTTCCACTGACCGTCAAGGTGATTTGTGCATCATTATTTGGAGGGCAGGATGTGGGTGTGCTCGGTGGTGGCGGGTCAAAGGTCCAGCATTTCTACTGATAGGGTCCTGGCGGTGACTGGTGGACTGGTGATTTTTGTCAGGTTCCGGATTTTGGTTAATTATGTGGAGGGTTTCTATTCACTGCCAACGGCGGTCTTCTGTTCACCGCCGCCACGGCGGTCAGCGGTGTTTACTGCCATGTTCATAATGACCGCGTTGTTCTCTACAAACTTTTTTCTTGCTTGCAGTTTATTTTGTTACCGTTACATTACTGATGCAATATAATGGTAACAATCTATTAATATAAGTATGTTATTTTTTTGGGATAACTGTCTCATTTGTGTTGCAATTTCCATTTGGATTACGGGTTTTTTACATATCATTTGCTACAATAATGATCTGGTGATCTGATGAATTAGTCCCTCTCCCCACAAAAGGCCTAGCCAGTAGACTTCGGGCCAGATTTTCTCATGCCTCAAGATGTGGACTCCAGCTGAATGCAAAATACAGAAAGCTACTTGTACTAGTCTGTGGTGGGATACGTGTAATTTTAGTCTACACAAACAGTGAAAATCAGTTATACATATTTACATTGGATGTATCTTCTATTGGGTTTATATACAGGCCTCCAGAACCGCATAGTGGGCCAGATGTATGACCATTTCATTTTGCGAGTCTCCAATTGTGACTTTTTTGTGAGGCGAGTGGCAATTAGAGACTCACAAAATGACATGTACAAATGTGTCTCTGACACGTTTAGCGATTCCCAATGGGGTCCCAAAAACATTCCTCATCAATATTCATTAGGTAGGTCGCAAATTGCGACCCCATTGGGAATGGCCACACTCACAGAGGTGGTAGCCTATTGGGTACAGCAGACTACTATGTCTGTGACTGCTTTTTACATAACCAAGTTTTTTTGGGGAAACACAGCATATTTTCTTTACAGGAAAATAGGATGCATTTTAAAAAACAAGCATTTTCAATGCAAGGGGTCTCACATTTGTTTGAGTTTGAGCTACTGGCATTGTAAATTCATAACTGGACCACATAAATTGGTCAACCCAGCCTCATAATTTGGTCTTTTCCTGCCACATAATTCAGTGGCCCTGCATATAACTAAAGCACTTCCATTTCCCTTTTTCCTCTATATACAGCCCAAAATTAAAACGTTGACATTTAGCATGGTAATTTAAATCTGCCATGCTAATTGAAATAGTATACCACTTTGACCACCCCACCTTTAGATTTGTTGATTAGCTAACACAATTCCCAAAACAAGACAGCCATGAAGGAGTAGCGAGAGAAATAAATAAGAAGGGTCACCCAAACATATCAAGAGTGTTCAAACTGCCATAGTGCACTAAGAATGTTAAGTTGGCCTAAATCATGGTCACAACAATAACAATGCAATAAGGAGACATTAGTAGAACATATACAATTACCATACAAACTCAATAAAAACCTTTATCAGAAATTAACATTTGGCATTAGGCTGTAATGCCCAAAACAGCCCCTAGAGAACCCCACAAATAAATAGTGTTTGAAAGAAATATGGTCACATAGTTAGCCCCTAGAGGACATAACCTCATAAAAAAATGACTGAAAGTATTGCAGTATAACCATGTATCTAGCCCCTAAATGACATAACACATTATACATTTTCAAAGCTATCAGATATACTACAATGACATCACATACAAAACCCTTAAAAAAAAAACTAACATTAGCTATAAAATTAAAATTCCAAACATGACAGAGATTTAAAAGCACTGAATGGAGGAAGGGGTTATTATATTGGGGTCCCCACTAACCTAGTGTAGGGACCCAGAGATGATCTAGCCAGAAAGAGCAGGTTGTGGTGAATGTTTTGAAGGTGATCACATTGTCCTAGGACCACAACATCTGTGTTATGAGCAAAAACATTTTGTAAAAGAACGTCCTGCAAAGCATTATGGGACGACCAAGGGCAGCCAATATTGCAGTATGTTGACTGTAATGATTAGAGCAGCTCTTAGAGGACACCACAATAAAAATATAATTTGTAAGAAACATGGTCATGCAACCATATAATTAGCCCCTAAGGGGCATACCCACATGAAAATAGAATGGCACAAATTAATGTAGTGCAACCATATATTTACCCCCTAAAGTGTCTTATACATTTTCAGGCCTAGCAGGACTACTGCAATACTAAGGCCCATAGAACACAAACTATGCCAAGCTGGAAAACAAAAGTTCCAGCCATAAGAGAGCTTAGAAAGGGACTGAATGGTGGGTGGGGTTGGTATTTTGGGGTCCCTCGAAACGAGCCGTTTGCGACATGAAAATATCTACACACATCTGGCAGTTGGAATATATAGCCTACTTTGCCCATTCCCTAAAATGCTTCTATTTATTTACCACAACTCCTTTTTTGTTCCACTGACAATTAGTTAGTTTAGCACTGACATTCAGCGTTCTTTGGCTTTCCCTACTAAACCATTACTTTCCTACTTTTGGAGCATTTCCAGTATTGGATCCTGTTCCAGATCTCTATTAAAGATGAAGCTGGATTTGGCAGTGAATAATACATTTAGAGATCTAGCAAACCTAGTGATTGTAGAGAATGGGTTAATTGCTCATATTTTGGCCTAGATAGAAGAGGGCCTAGTGCCTTCTTGTGGCACATTACCATAATTCTTTATGATGCTAATGTGGCCCCACGAGGCCAAATTTGCCCACCATATTTACAAAGTGGCGCAATGCATGCATTGCACCACTTTGTAATCCCTTGTGCCACATTATGCCTGCACCAATCATAATGTATGCAAGGGCTGCGTTTTCCCCGTTGATGGAATCTACGGCCCAGATTTAAGAAGCTTTAGAGCCACATTAGCATCATTCTTTTTACGCTGATGTGGCGTTAAAAATCTCAGTGCCACATTTGCAAAATGGTGTAAGGCATACATTGTACCACTTTGTAATCCCTTGCACCACATTATGCCTGCATCAGGCATGATGTATGCAATGGGGCATTCCCCCATTAAGGGAGGGTGAAAAAATGGCACAAACAAATCTACACAGAGAAGGTGTTAAAAGGAGACACACCAGTATTTATAATGCGCCTCAATGTGCTTTGCAGGAGTAGCAGCAACATCTTTTACGCTAATCCTACAAACCGCCAAACAATCATAAAAAATATTGACACTAGTTCCCTAACTACCACCATGTGCACCTTATCTTAAATATGGCGGACACATGGTGGTGCTGGGGGGGGGTGCTTGGATGCAGCGCTACTTTTTTGCCAGCTATTTTTAACACCTGTGCAGAGCAGGCTTTAAAATGGGGCATACCATTGTTTTCAATGGGCTGATATGTACTCTGCAGTATTAGCACCAATATTTTGGTGCTAATCCCGCACAGTACATCAATAGTGTCAAAAGAGTTGATGCTATCGCCCCTACTGCGTGCCAAGGTTCACCGTATATTAAATACGGCGCACAGATGGTGACATTGAGAGGGTGCTAAGAGGCGCAGGAAATGTGGCTTTAATCAAGGCCTTTGTCTTCTAAATCATCACATTATAAATAGATCTTGTGTAATAATTGAACAAACTGTCGTACTTCAAAGCAACCCTGTTATTTTCTAATTCATACTTGCAGTACCTTTATGGAAGGTTGCCTTCTGCGAGTTTCTATGCCCGATGTGGACTGTTCCATGTTTGGCAATTGACAGGCTGCTTTCCTTGGGACTGCTGCTGAGGACATCAGTGTTGATTTCATCAAATAAACTACTTTTTTCCAGACAGTTTATTGCCTGCGGTTCATCTGTACTCTATCCAGGATACCACATAATTTGGTGATGAGCCTTTCTTTTCACAAACTTACGCATTTCCATGTACATGTTGAGGTCCTCACAGAGTATTGTTCTACTTTGAATCCTGACGGTAAGGTGACATTTCCTTTATAAATACAATCGTCAGTCTTTCAAGAGCGTGTGAAATCTTCCTTACACTTTTTAACAGCAACCTGCAGTTTGATTTCACAATCCTTCGAAGGAAGGATGTTGAACTGTTTGGCGGTAGCATGTGTGGTCATTCATGCGCTATTTACCTTCTTTGACACCTTGTGAGCCCCCTCGCCGACATCGTATGCAAGCACAGCATCATCATCACCTCCTACGCCGACGACACTCAACTGATACTCTCCCTCACCAAGGACCCCACCAGCGCAAAGACCAACCTGCAAGATGGAATGAAGGACGTCGCAGATTGGATGAGACTCAGCCGTCTGAAACTGAATTCAGACAAAACGGAAGTCCTCATCCTCGGTAACACCCCGACCGCCTGGGACGACTCCTTGTGGCCCACGGCCCTTGGCACCGCACCGACCCCCTCAGACCACGCTCGCAACCTCGGCTTCATCTTGGACCCACTTCTCACCATGACCAAACAAGTCAACGCCGTGTCCTCCTCCTGCTTCCTCACCATCCGCATGCTCCGGAAGATCTTCCGCTGGATCCCCGCCAACACCAGAAAGTCCGTGACCCACGCCCTCGTCACGAGCCGCCTGGACTACGGCAACACCCTTTATGCTGGGACCACCGCAAAACTCCAGAAACGTCTGCAACGAATTCAAAACGCCTCCGCCCGCCTCATCCTCGACATACCCCGCAACAGCCACATCTCCGCTCACCTGAGACACCTGCATTGGCTTCCCGTCAGCAAAAGGATCACCTTTCGACTCCTCACCCATGCACACAAAGCCCTCCACAACAAGGGACCAGAATACTGCAACCGCCACCTCAGCTTCTACGCTCCCACCCGTCTTCTCTGCTCCACCAGCCTCGCTCTCGCCGCCGTCCCTCGCATCCGCCGCTCCACGGCGGGTGGGAGGTCCTTCTCCTACCTGGCGGCCAAGACTTGGAACACCCTCCCCACCATCCTCAGGACCACCCAGGACCACTCCGGATTCCGGAGACTCCTCAAGACCTGGCTCTTCGAGCAGCAGTAACCCCTTCCCCCTAGCGCCTTGAGACCCGCACGGGTGAGTAGCGCGCTTTATAAATGTTAATGATTTGATTTGATTTGATTTGTGGATTGACAGTGTTGCTGTGGGGATAGCCATTTGCCCGGTTGGACACTGACTTTCAAAGTCAGCGTTGCCGTGGTAACGCATGCTCGCATGGCTCATTGCTTGCTGGGCCCAACTGGGAAATACTTTCATGCCGTACTTTTGACATTCGGAGTCAGCGTTGCCGTGGTAACGCGTGCTTGCACGACTCATTGCTGAGTGGGCCTGGCTGGGGAAATTCCTCCATGCTGTACTTTTGATTTTTTACGCAACGTGTGTGTCTTGTTCAGAACTACATTATGTCAGTGATTCACACAATTGAACTGCCAGTGAGTACTTTTGACGTTTGGAGCCAGCGTTGTCGTGGTAACATGTCCTCGCATGACTCATTGCTTATTGGGCCTGACCGGGGAAATTCCTCCAACCCGTACTTTTGATTTTTGGACACAGCACGTGCGTGTCGTTCAGAACTACATTACGACAGTAATTCACACACTTGATCTGTCAGCGAGGTTCAAACGTGGGAGAACAATTCAAACTAGAAGCTACAGTGACTCGTACACTCCTGAGATCTTTCTTTAGCGAGTTCGTTTTTAACATTTGGCCTTGTCACTCAAATTGGAGTAAGGGTTTATGAGCGAGTTGATTCTACAGTGACTCGCACACTTTCTGCAATATTTATTTTGAAAATAGATAATATTTAAAAGTGTTTTTGTAGTACGAATTGTTTGCAATGGTTATTTAGTTTATGTTAGTTTATGTTATGTAGTGTATGTGTATGCTTTTATTTTCACTATAAGTGTTGTTTGGTTGTTTCATTGGTCATGCAGCCTTCAAATTTACCTGTGGCTTTTCTGCCTGAGCCAGGCATTCCTACAGTCAAATGGCACCATTAGTGCAAATCTTATGAAAGCTATTCGGTAGCTATTGATGGGTTGACTGTTTCAGCCTTTAGGAAGAAAGCTATTTAGTACAATTGCCTGGGAACAGAAGGACAAAACAATTTTGATCACCAGCCTCGCGCACAACCTTTGTCAGCTGATCAATAGGATGTTTTTACGGAGGCAATTAATAGACTTGAAAATCATTCCAAGGATAATCTTAGTATTATTGTTGAAAGACACAATTTTTTCACTCGGA